>NC_141878.1:503329445-503632475 GCF_056163025.1 Triticum urartu
TTTCACCTGCCTCCTAGGAGTAAAACTTCCTTACGGTTATGCGGAGAAGATAAGCAGATACCTAGACCCAGCGAAGCTGAAGTTCAGCGGGATGAAGTCTCACGACTGTCACGTGCTGATGATGCAGATACTTCCAGTTGCAATCTGTGGGATCATGGACGTGCACGTCCGTGAAACCCTATTTGGCCTATGCAACTTTTTCGACGTCATCTCTCGGAAGTCTGTTGGCGTGAGGCAACTCAGAAGGCTACAGGAAGAGATCGTGGTGATACTATGCGAGCTTGAGATGTACTTCCCGCCCGCATTCTTCGACGTTATGGTGCATCTGCTGGTCCATATCGTGGACGATATCATCCAACTCGGGCCGACGTTCCTGCACAGCATGATGCCGTTCGAAAGGATGAATGGTGTCATCAAAGGATACGTTCGCAACATGTAACGTCCAGAGGGAAGCATAGCCAGGGGCTTTCTGACCGAAGAGTGCATCTCCTACTGCATGAATTATCTAGGCATCGAGAACCCCGTTGGTCTGCCCGTCAACAGGCACCTCGGCAGGCTCGCTGGATGGGGTCACCATGAGGGTCGTCGCGAAATGCATGTCAACTTCGAGGGTCGACTCACCGACTTTGAAAGAGCAAACCTAGTCGTGCTACAACACATAGACGTGGTCGATCCTTGGGTGGTACAGCACAAAACCTTTATTAAGAAGACGTACAATGACCGAGGCCAACAGAGGACGGACGGAGATATACTCAAAGAGCACAACTCATGTTTCACGCATTGGTTCAAGCAGAAGCTTCTGTCGTACCCTTTACATGAGGATTCTTCCGCGGAAGAGCAACTCATATTCGCCTTGTCACAGGGCGCCGAGCACAACCTGATGACCTATGAGGCGTACGATATCAATGGCTACACATTCTACACCGAGGCCAAGGACATGAAGAGCGATGGTTATCAGAACTCCGGGGTAATGATGGAATCCTACACCGGTAACGACAAGGACAGATACTACGGAAGGATCGAGGAGATCTGGGAGCTGAGCTACACTGGAGAGAAGGTCCCGATGTTCCGTGTCAGATGGGCCAAGAGCGTCCTAAAAGAAGACCGGTATTTCACCACCATGGTTATACCCGAAGCCAAATCCAAGACCGCGGGCGCAAACATCACCGCGAAAAATGAGCCATGGGTACTGGCTTCCCAAGTGGACCCTCCCCCGCTCCACCGGCATTACTGTTTGATGATATATTTTAAAAAATTATTACTGTCTTATAAAAAAATATTACTGTTATGATTTAAACAAGTTTGAACATATTTAAACACAAATAAGTATCAAACAACATTTTAAATGCATAAAAAAAATTTGTGGAGCCTGGGAATCGAACCTAGGACCTCCTGGTGTGAGAATTGGCTGCTGACCAGTGGAGCTAGTAGAGGGGGCTTGGTGTGGATCAGGTCAGGTGGAAGATAACCTGTTGGCTCGAGCAGAAATCAAAAAAGAATACTAATGGCGCACCACGTTGAGGTGCGCCATTAGTATGGATGTACTTATGGCGCACCGAGGGGTGGTGCGCCATTAGTATTATGCCCGGCCCCATCCATATTCCCTCCCCGGCCCCTCCCTATCCCCTCTCTCTCCCTCGCCCTCGCCCTCGATCCCCTTCCCCTCTCCTCTCCCGACGCCGCTGCCTCACCGCCTCGATGCCCCGACGCTGCCCCGACGCCCCGACGCCGCTGCCTCGCAGCTGCCCCGACGCCGCCTCGACGCCTCGACGCCGCCTCGCCGCCTCGCCGCCTCGACGCCCCGACGCCGCCTCGACGCCCCGCCTCCCTCCTCCGCTCCTTCTCCTCCCAGGTAACCCCCACTTCCCCGCCCCTCTCTCACGCGCCGTTCCTCTGCCTCACCGCGCCGTTCCTCTGATCGGTGCTGTTGGGTGTAATGAGCAGGGGAGGCTGAGGAGGTCCAAGAACGGCTGCTCGTTGCGGCTGGTGGTGCGCGCGGACGCCAAGGAAATCGCCTACGACCAGAAGTCCTCACTGCGCCGTCCCCGACGCCCTAGCCGCCCCAACACCCCGCCGCCCCGGTGCCCCGGTGAGCTTCCCCCTGTTTAGGATGTTAGTTTACTCGTAGATTTTGTCTCGGTGGTCCCTTAATTGCTGGCCCCTGTTGAGAAGAACAAACACCAGTTATAAAAATTGTTTCATTGCGCCGTCAATGACGGGTGAGATGGCAGCACCCATGGAGTTCATTTGGTTCAGTTTCTATAGTGCAGTTAAGAGTATTAGTGCTTACCGTTATTGAGTAAAAAAAGGAAAAGACAAGCAATGTGAAAGAATCAGATTACGTGTGGTAGAGAGAAGTTCCTTCATTTTTTTCTAAGTGCACTGCAGTACTTGTTCCTTTGTGCACCATAAGTAAAACTCGCTAATTTTATGAAAATGTATCATGTCACTGTCCGTGACTCTCTCTTTTTAAGTCCACATTCTGTTGGTGGCTCGGTTAACTCCTAGTGTTTTAGCAGTTATGTATAAAAAACATAGAAAAGCCCGGCGGAATTAACTTTGGATTTTCTGCATTTAACTAAAAAACCCATAAAGAGTACAGTTCATTATTGAATAAAATGAAATGGCAGTTTATTTAGAAATTTGGAGCAGTTGTTCTATGGTTTTTTTAGCACAAAAAGTCTGATTATATAAGCAAAAACAATTGTTAGCTTTTAGATGTTGTGGTGGTTCACTTGGGGGTATGTGTAGCAGTTAGCAAAAACAGAGGACTAAAGTGCTCTGTTTCGGCAAACCAGTGCATGCATGCCTGTTTCCCAGTGTTGTTTGGAGCAGCAGCAGGATCCTTCTTGTACTCCTAACATAGCAGGATGCTTGTACTTCATGTTTGACAGTTTGAGTACTTCTTGTTGAAGGTTGCTGGTACTTCATGTTTGAGCAGTGAACATGACAGGTTAATTTCAGATATGACACTGTTTGGACATTAATTTGAGTAGATGAACATTTTGTGGTTCTGCTAGGACTTACTCCAGATTTTTTAACCCTAGGATTTCTTTTCTTTTAGTTCTTTTCTTACAGAAAATTTACTGAAAATTCAGAAACTTGGAGTAACCTGTGGACTGTACTTTTGTGATCTCCTACTCCTGAATTTTCATGTCACTTGTGCTATTGCCAAGAATGACATGGCCATTTTTTATTCTGTTTTTGATGGAGAGAACAACCTATGAAGCTGTATTTCTGAAATGTGGTGATGATCTTATCTGCAAGAATGAAAATGATGAGCTATGTTTCTAAAATGTGGTGATGATCTTATCTTGTGATGATGTTGCTGCTGTACTACTTGTCAAGTGATGCTGCTGCTGCTATCTGTGAGTTGCTGCTGCTAGTTGTGATTTTGTCAAGTGATGCTGCTGCTACTTGTGATCTTCTAAAATGACCCCTTTCTCCTGAAACGTTGATTAATTTCCGTTTCGGTTGAGAAATGGGGCACTCCAAGGTGAAGAAAATTAGCAAAGGTCATGCCCAATTTTCTTGACCTAGAAGGTGCCCGAATCTCAACCGAAATAAAAATTAATTTGCTTTAGTGGTTGGATTAGTTTAGTATTTTTTTCACACACTCAGACACCCTTGCTTGCCATGTGTGTGAGAGAGATAGTGAGAGGAGAGAAGAAGAAGGGGGTTAGGAAGATGTTGCCTGCTCATCAAAGCTAACCATCTCCCCCTTTTCACCCCTTTTCCTTTGTCTTTTGTGGGTTGCAAGGAAGCTACTGTCTTAGCTAGCTTAGCTTGTGCACAAATCCCAGTGTTACAATCTAGAAAATTAGCCTGCAAAGATGAGGTCCCATGCTGGCTGTACCACTGCATCATGCAACAGTGCCTTCAAGATCCAAGGCAGTATCACAAACATCATAGGCAATTTGACCAAACTCACAACCTTGTATCTTTGCAGCAACCAACTTTCTAGACACACCCCTCAAGAACTAGGTTACCCTGAGAACGTGGACTTGGACCTTAGCAACAACACACTAACAGGTTCTATCCCAAAACACCTAGGCAATATCACAAACATCTCTCAATTGTTCCTTGACAATAACCAACTTTTTGGCGACATTCCTCGAGAATTAGGTTATTTGGTCAACTTAGAGATCTTGTTCCTTGACAATAACCAACTTTTTGACAAAACTTTGTTCCTATTTATAAAGAAACATGGCCAACAATGATGAGGCCGGGTGTTCGGGCGGCAAGAAATTCTGGGAGCTATCCCAGGAGGTGGAGGAATAACCTCACTTGTATGAGGACGCCGCCTTCCCCACCGATCCTGAGACCACTGATGGTACCGCCGAGGATGACCCCACTGATGCCACCACTGATGGTGCCGCCGAGGATGCCACCACTAATGATGGCGGTGCACGCACAGATGGCAGCCAAGCGAAGAGGCAACGGAAGGACCGGCGCCTGACCGTGCTCCGCACCCTCAAGGAGGAAGTTACTGAAGTGGACTCCAACGGGAATCCAACGGCGCCCGAACGAATAGTCAAGGGGTACTCGCTTCAGCTCGGGTGCATTCTCCGGAGCACCATCTCGATCAACACCAAGAACCTCAGGCATCCTGACCGAGGGAATTTATGCAACCTCCTCTTCACGAAGCTGCACGAACGATACAAGTTCCCCGCTGAATTTGAAAACACAAGCCTCCAAGGGAATAAAGTGAACAATGCTGCCCTCACGAAGATGAGCACGACCCTGTCTACTTGGAAAAGCAATGTGAAGAGAATGATCGAGAAAGGTGAGAGTTATGAGAAGATCAAGGAGAAAAATCCTTCGATCACCGAAGATGACTACAACGACTTCAAGATCAATTGCTCGAGCACCGCAAGCTCCGAATCAAGTAAGTGGGGGAAAGAAATGCGGGAGCTGAACTTAGGGGAACACACACTCGGTCCCGGCGGTTACAGAGTGGCGAAGCCTATATGGGACAAGGAGGAGTCGGACCGTGCCGAGCAAGGCCTACTGCCCCTCTTCGATAAATACGGTGACAAGCAGACCAGGAACTTTGTCAGGGCCTGGTACAAGAAGGACCCGGAAACAAAGGAGCTTACCACGGATCCGAAGACCAGGGCGCTTGAGCTTGTTCTGGTAAGGAATACACCCCCGCGTAATTAGCTCCATATGGTTGCATTCTAATTAATGAAGCTAAATTTCTAAATGGTTCACATTCCTTCCGTAGGCGACTGAAAGCAGTAGCGCGGGGTCGACTAAGAGCAACCCTTGGGACACCACTCTAAATAGGGCGTTGAATGTAATGAAGAACAAGGATAAGCTCAGTAAGCCGACGTCAGCTGGTCGTGTGGCCGGCAAAGGCTTGTGGACAAAATGGTCGTCATACTATAACACTGGTGGGCGAAAGGAGAAAAAGACCAGCTCGGAAAGCCAGGCGCGCGAGGTTCAAGAACTCAGGGCACAGGTGGCGCGAATTCCGGAGATTGTCCAAGAGCAAGTGCAACAACAACTCGGAGCGACGATCACCGCCATTGTGCCTACCTTGATCCAGGGGATTAGTGCGTGGATTGCGGGCGGCCAACAGGGGCCGCCCCCGATTCCTAGCTTCACGGCCAGCAACTCGCAGAACGCGATGGCGGGGCCATTGGTGTCTCCGGTGGAGGCGGCATTGGTGTCTCCGACACCGGCACGGGAGCTTAATGCACCCGGGTGTACGTCGGCCGGCACCTCTGCAGCAAGCGGCCCCTCCGTCAACTGCACGCCCGCCGTTGGCAGTGCCTCGACATTAGCCGAGCTCGATGCCATCATCACGGTAACTAATTAAGCCTCTCTCGGCCGAGGACTTCATCTCCTTGCCTTTGACTGGGCATCCCTGACGCCCTACATGTTTTCGCAGGGCGCCGCCGACGTTCCGTGCACTCTCCTGCACTTCGTGAACAACGAGTTGGTCGATGTCGTCAAGGGCAAAATCGTTCAACCGGGCAACCCCTTGTTCCACGGTACCCAGATGCCACCCAACTTGTTTAGGGTTCAACTGGTTCGGGTGCTGCGAGGCTGCGACGAGTTGTTACCTCCGATTCGACCTGTCGGGGCCGACGATGATGACGTGATGACCCTCAGCGCCTGCCTGAGCTGGCCCCTGCTTTGGCCGAAGAGCCAGATTCGTTTGGGGGCAGGGGACACCACCCCAAAGACAACACCGCCAGTCGTGCCGGCGCCAAGTTGGCCCCATGGCAAGACCGCCGCAACGGTGCCGGACATCCCTATGCCACTGGATCCAAACATGCATATGGCACAGGATCAGAACGACGATGACGACGATACATTTGCCAACGTCGATTAGTACTTTGCCAATCATGGGTACGGTGGCGACTTCATGGGGCCTCCTACTCAAGAACCCAACCCAACAAAAGACGTGCGCGATCTAGCTGGTACCACGGAGAAGCCAAGTTGCAACAGGCGTCGTCTGCAGTGCAGCTCTCAGGAGACGCCTCCAGCTGGCGACTTCACCGAGCCTCAGATAGGCGAGGTGCGAAATATGATCAGACCCAACACACTCAAGAAGGCGGTCTGTGAGCAGAACTCGGTCCCATTACAGGAGAAGAAGAAGGAACGCAAAAGAAAGACTAACAAGGGTGCGGGCCAGCCGGCACCGAGTACGATCCGTGCTCAGGACGGGCCACCTTCACCTGAGGATATCTCGAGGAGGGTGCATGTGGCGGGTAGGCCGATGCTACTGAGAAATATGCTCGATGCTGCAACCGGTGCTATGCGGAGTCTGCATGACAGTGTTCTTTCTTTGGAGAAGCGGCGTCTCGGAGAGAAGGATGTGGCATAACCGGTTTTCGCGGCCAAGGTGCCAGAGGGCAAGTGCTTTGTGGATAACTCCATCGGGGGTACGATCGTCCTGCGGTTTGATGACATCCACGCTATGTTGAACCTTCATCCGCTGCACTACACCTTCGTTCGGCTATTTTCGCTGAGTATGGAGATGCGGATCATTCGCGACAAGACCCCGGACATCGTGATAGTCGACCCCTTCTACATGCGCGCCAAGATCTTGGGCAGCGCTGGGGCCGGCAAGTCGCGAGTTCTTACCTCGAAGGCGTCATTCTGGCAAACCAAGATAAGGATAACTTCCTCGTGCCTTACTTTCCCGAGTAAGTCCTCCCCTCAACCGCCCCGTAACATATGGATTCTTAGATTTCGATCGTTTTTCTTTTAACATTCCGTGTCTTCTGCAGTGACACACGTTGCACGCTCATCCTCCTAAGCCCCAAATATTCCATGGCCACGTATTTCGACCCGGACCGTCAGTCGAACGTAGACTACACAAATGTCAAGAAGGTTCTTGATGATGTTCTCCCCGGCTACGTCAAATCTGGAGGCACCTTCACCAGGCCTATTCTTAAGTACGGCAAGCACGTGTTCTCCCACAATACGACGTTCTGCTGCGTCAAGCAGCCGCCTGGCGGTCAGAAGGGTGCCTACTACGCCATCCATCACATGTGGGCGACCGTACGGGACCATCATCAACTTCTGCTACCGAGTAGACTCAAAGCTTGGGCCGCGAGCGTGTCGGCAATCCAGGACGCAGACATCAGACAAGAATTCTTACGCATCCAGTCGGAGTTTGCGGAAATCATCCATCAAGATGCCCTTCGTACCGCAGGGCAGTTCTACCTCAGAAATCAACCGTCCAACAGTGACATCGACACAGTCCTACAAATGCAGGCTGACAACGCCTGTTCTTTCATGACTCCCAAGATAGACGGCGGCTTCATCCACGCTCCGGTCCCTTGAGTCTCATGTTGTAATTAAACTTTAATGAACTTGTAGTATGTCTCTTTGGTTTCGAGTGTCATTCAACTTAAGATGTAATCGATGCTATTAATGTCTTGCTTTTCTCTTCCGATCGTTCTGTTGCATACTTATATATTGCTTATGTATTGTCTGTGAATTGGTACTAACGTTTTGTTTGGCTACTGCATAGCGATGCCATGGTATGTCGTGTACAAGGGTAAGGTTCCCGGAGTCTACGACGACTGGGAGGAGTGTCGGAGACAGGTTCACCAATTCAGCGGTAACAGTTACAAAGGGTACGCCACTAGGGCCGAGGCCAAATCTAGATACGCCCGCTATCTAGCGGGAGAGTGGAGGGAGCGTTGGAGGAACCGGATGAAGACGAGTTTCATCGTGATGATGCTCATCGTGATGACCGCAGCTCTCTTCTATGTGATGGTAGTTTAGATGATCGATATCGACTTGTAATGTGAAGACAAACTCGCGGTCTCGAGACTTGTAATATAATGTTCTATCTTTGTTCGGTCTTTTCAATTCGGAGACTAATATGATGACTTGTATTCGGAGTCTAAAATGATGAATTGTATTCAGAGACTAATCTTCTATTGTATTCGATGAATCTGTTGTTGATGTGTGCTGTCTATATTTTGTTCAACTATACATTTTGTAACCTGTGCAAAAAACAGAAAATAAAAAAAATAAAAAAACCTAATATTCATACTAATGGCGCATCACATCATAGTGCGCCACTAGTATGCCAAAGGATACTAATGGCGCATCATTAAAGAGTGCGCCATCAGTATGCCGAAGTTACTAATGGCGCATCTTGCTGTCGTGCGCCATTAGTATGCCAAAAAACCTGGGTATACATGGCCCCCTGGGAGGCATACTAATGGCGCACTGTTGTATATACTAATGGCGCACCTGTGGTGCGCCATTAGTAAAATATACTAATGGCGTGCTACTAATGGCGCACCACTAATGCGCCATTAATGGCCAAATTAGGTGCGCCATTAGTAGGCCTTTTCCTAGTAGTGCGAGTGCACCAAAGCGCGCGGAGGACGTCGGCGTTAACGATTTAGGAGACGGTGGGGCGGCGATGCGTGCGCTGAGGCGCAGCCAGCCGTGGGAGGCGGAAGCAGGCGGCCTCGCCTGCGCTGGTTTGGTTTTGGCGGCTGGAGGAAGAGAGGACTGAAGAAACACGACAGACTGTAAAAGCAGCAGGAGTACTTAACAACCTTAACTGAAACCAGCAGGGGCACTTAACAACCAAAGCTGAAAGTAGTATGAGTACTTATACAGGTTCAACCGTACAAAGCACGCCTCGAACAGTGCTACTTTACCTACAGTTAACCAAGGGTGAGGCCGCCAACCCCCGGGACAAGGCCCAGGCGCCACCCCGCGCATCCACAACCTTCTGAAAACGGCTTCATCTCGCAACGTGGTCAATAAACAGGATATTCGCTTTAGAGCCATGGAAAAGCATGAACATAATCTTCTGTCCTATTCTCCAAGATGGACGGGCCTTCATTATTTGAGACCACCCATGAATAAGTATCTTTTTACCTCCAAGGGGAATTGAGTAGGTCGACATAAACATCATGTTGTGACCAAGCGCAAGTCTGACCCGACCATGGTCAGGCATCTGTATAGGAACAATAGAACTCGGCAGTTCCTGTTTCAAGAACATCACAACTGTAAAACTATGTATAACCAATAGTTTATGAACAACATATATAACAGAAAACAGCTCGTACCATAAGTTTCTCGACACAGTTGGACCTGTTCAACGAGTGCAGCAGTGGCACACATATCCCACATGGCCTTCCACCATTGAAACGCCCCACAAAGACCTCAAGACGATCAATAAAGTGTAGGAACTTGTGGATGTCGATCCAGTCAACTTAAGTGCCATTAGTAACAGCCGAGTTATTACAGAGTAACAAATGAGTAGACTGCTTAACTCTGAAAAAACCTACATGTGCCACCAATTATAAGAAAATATTACTTAGAAGTAGCATCTTCGTGAGAGATTCGTTGCTACTTCTAAAGTTAAATTGTGATTAGTTAGACAGAATAGGTGGATTAAGAAGTAATCGAGGCAACAAGCAAGAACCAGATACAAAACTAACATGGATGAACAATTGGAACGACGTTGGGGTGGAAGATCGTAGTGAAGATGAGACCAGGTTCTGCTATTTCCATCAACATTCGTGCTCCATCTTTCAGTCCGTAACACTTGAGAAATTTTATCCAAGTTCGGCCATAAAAATACAGCGATCTTCTTGGTTCATGAACCCAACTCGGAACTTATATGCATGGCTTGTCTTCACTGTGACCATTAAACTAGTGTATTCAGTTATGGCAAGGCCGAGCATCTTAAGTACATGTGTTCTGGCAGAGCAAATAATACACTGCAGGAAAAGTAATATGAGAACACAACATGTTCAGAAAACCCCCAGCCTCCCGGATAGAAAAGAGGATTCTAGGAACATACTGTGCGTGTTTCAAAATGCTGTGTTAGGATGAGAGGAACAAGTGTGGCGTCTCGCCGAGGGCGCAGAAACCTGTAGGGTACTCGCACTTTGGGCACTACAAATGAAATACACTAGATTCAGTATGAAGAAAAATGCGTCAACGGCAGTGGCTGCCATCCTAGGGTTACCTACGACCAAGGGACTTGGATTTATCGGGGATGGATGAAGAATTCATACCTGGTTCTCCATGAGAAAACCCTATGCAATCGCCGAGAGGGGGTTTTCTCTGAACAAGCAGACGAGGGAGAAGGGGATTCAGGCCCAGTGAAATATTGCCGCTTTGTCTGTCCAGCTTACTGCTAAAGATGGAAAGGGGGGTGTTGTGATTTGACGGCTCATTGGGCATTACTGCGGCGCTACGACCGGGGTGTGTCTACCGTCAAGTTGTGCACTCTAATTTGTGCATATGGCACGTGGACCCCGTTGCCGGTTGCCCCACATATCAGCGAAAGGAAGTAGAAAGACAAGAGTAACTAGTTACACATAAATATATTTTTTGACAGAGAGATACTCCCTCTGTAAAGAAATATACAAATCTTTTATATTACAGGCTCACCTTGCCAAGAAATATACTCCCTCTGCAACGCACGGGCATTATGGGGGTTCAACCTTTTTATGGGGGTTCAGCTGAAAATATAATACTCAGATAGGCTCATGGTTCTGGACTTTGGGATGCAGGCCGACCCTGCATGTTTGGGGGCCCATGTGTTCTACCTCAGCGCTTTTCATATTGCAAGCGATCGGTACGGCACTGGTTTTAGATGCTGTCGCAAGGCGAATACACAAAATTGAATAAAGCACGACAGCTGTTGGAATGAAATTGAACGACAGTTCCTAACCAGCAAGCAGATTTGCAATTCTATCAAAGATATACCATGTGATAAATAATACTGTCGTACTTCTTATACACACAGGACACTTGTTTCACCATGCCAGATTATTACATCAAAATCTCTCGAAGGATAGACCAGTTCGGCAGTTGCGTGTTGCTACTGAAGAATTTCGAAGTTGATTTGGACCGGCTCTCCTTGCCGAGAAAGTTCGATTTTGACATCATCCCCTACCGTAAGATATGATTTAGATTTGAACCTTGACCATCCTTTAGCATCAATCATCATGCGACCATCCTTTGTACTTACTGTATATTGAGCAGGTTCATTCACACCAAGGCTGCGCATGGTAAGAGAAACTTGGCCACGGTCGCCCGGATTGTCGAATGACTCCCTCGTTGCTCTAGGAATCCTCTGTTTGCAAACAAGAAGACATACCCAAACAGTTAGATCAACACAGTGAATCATGTGAAACAACATGGAAAGAGAAAAGAACGAAGCACTTGTGCGGCCAATGCTTACCAAGAAGGTGGACATGTCGGTTTTTGTAAGGACTTTGGTATATGTAGTGCGGACGGCAGCCCAGTCTATTTCCGGTGCAACTGCACGGGCCGGAGCAGATGCAAGTGCAAGTGTTGGTGTAGGTGCTGAAGCCGCTGCTACCAGAGATGGTGCTCCTTGTATAGCTGGTGCCGGGGTCAGATCAGGTGCCGGTGTCGATGCCCGATCCTCCGGTAGATCAGACTGTTCCGCTAACGGGGTTGGTGCCCAATCCTCAGCTGGATCAGACTGAGCTGCTGCCGCTGTTAGTGCTAGAGCAACTGCCGGTGCTCGATCTGTGCGAGACAGCGGCGACTGTGTCTGGTCTGCTATGATCAGCTTTCTAACTTGACTAGGATCTGTGACTGTGATCCAGTTTTTTTCTTCATTTCTTTTAAACGCGAGAAGGACTAATTGTGGCATTTTTGTTAAACCAAACTGCAGTTCATCATAGGGATTCAGCTTGTACTCAGACAACAGACTGGTCTAATTTTTTCCAGTAATATAAGTGATGGACAGTGCCTTCGTTACTGACATGACATAAGAAGTGAAACCTGCAAAAATAGCCATCGTAGAGCAAACCAAACGGTTTATTGTGTGATGAATATCACATGGCAAAACCTGCATCGTAAAATTGCAGAAAAAGAAAGAAAACATGACATTAAATCAATAAGATTTAGACAGTAAATCAATAAGATTTACTTGATGTGACACGAGTGAATCCTTACCAGGAAATCAGTATGTTGAAGTACTAAATAGAAGATTGATCGTCCAACTACGTGTGGCATGCAGGGGCCCCGCCTACTCCCACAAGCAGGACAGTCAAAAGGTCGTGACAAATCGTATGGACCGAACATCCCTGGGACTGGAAATCCTGGTGGGTGCGATAAACCCTGCAATGCATACAGATATTGGAGTGTAACCATAATTGATAAACCGTCCTCACAAAAAATATGACCTGGATACTTCAAAATATACAGACTGAATTGAGTGGACAGACATTAACATAGACCGTTCTCAGGACTGACCACACACCAAAAGCGCAAAGTTGCACTAACTAAACTCTGCAGACTATTTCTTGCCACCGACCTATGGGATGAACCCCGCATAACTGACTAGGCCATGGACTTCATGCGAGATGCCTACATGCACCATCACCATCTTGTCAACCTTGGAGAACCTAACAGAGTGGTCTTTCCACTCATAAACATGATGATGAAGACAGGCCACCTCAGATTTGTTGGGAAGCTTTACAAGAACCACACCCTTCGTAATCGAAGGCACAACCAGGAAATTGTTGTGGTCAAGTACAACCTCGAGAACACACCTGACAACAATGCTACAGGAAAACACTAGTTTAGGACACGTGGCGACAAGGACACCATAGCTGGATAGTTCAGCAGTAGAACTCATCATCAGGTCTTCTAGTTCACACGGCATGACTTTGAGAAGTTCATCTCCACCGCGGACCTGGTTCTAATTCAAACTGAAACCATATTTTATTACTACCTCCGTTCATAAATATAAGATGATTTTCGATATTATACTCCATATATGACTACATATATGCACAGAAATGAGTGAACAAAGACACTAGAACATGTCTTCAAAGGCATGAGAGCAGAGGGATTACATGCAATATCCCTAACACAAGTTACTGAGGCAAATATACCCTCTTAAAAGGTAGCATTCATGTTCATAAAGTACTCCCTCCTTCCCAAAATTCTTGTCTTAGATTTGTCTAGATACGGATGTATCAAGTCACATTTTAGTATTAGATACATCCGTATCAAGAAAAATCTAAGACAAGAAATTTGGGACAGAGGGAGTAGTTGAAAGTAATCTATAAGAAATCAGTGTCAACCTCTCGCATGTTTTGGTCAAAAGAGGAATTTAGAACCGTCATTTGGCACACTAAAATCACATGCAAGATCACCCAGAATGTTGTACTACCAGTACTAGTACTGCGTGTTAGATGAAAAAACACGATCAAGATCGAGAAAAAGATCGTCAACAAGAGACATTACCTGGACTTGCTTAATGAGGGATCCCGGAGAGGGGGTCTTGCACAGGGCGATGGCTTTGAGCTTGTCTGCGGTAGTCTCGGCGGGGTGCTTGCGCTTCTTCATACCATGAGCCTCGACGGTTTTGGCTAGAGCCATAGACATCACGTCGGCCAGTGCTCCGGCGTCCATCCAAGAGAGGAAGCTGAGAGAGAAGAGTGAAAGGAGGAACGAGATGAGGGAGAAGCAAAGCGAGTGGGTGTTTTCTTCAAGAGAGGAAGCTGAGAGAGAAGAGTGAAATGATGGTTGCTTCGTCCGTCCAACTTACTGCTGGAAAGGAGGGGGTTTTGTGATTTGACGGCTCATTGGGCATTACTGCGGCGGTTCGATCGGGGTAGTCTACCGTCACTCTACT
The DNA here is from genome assembly GCF_056163025.1 of Triticum urartu. Classification (NCBI taxonomy): domain Eukaryota; kingdom Viridiplantae; phylum Streptophyta; class Magnoliopsida; order Poales; family Poaceae; genus Triticum; species Triticum urartu. The sequence goes on from NC_141878.1 coordinate 503,343,574, forward strand.
ACGGAGTAATTTAGTGCATGGCTGGTGGACCCAGGTGCTGGCTGTCCCACACGTCGGCGAAAGTGAGTAATTTAGTGCATGGCTGTAGGAGGATCCGCACGGTAGAGCGTGTCCACTGTTTTTCTAAAGAAAAAAATGATTATAGCAAGCGTTTCCACTCTTACGACGGAGGAGTGCGAAACACGGCAGCCACTTGAACATACACAATGCTCCTACTACTAGGCATGTGCAGTGGTTCATACGTCAGTACTACACAATCTTGTTGCTAGTGTAGTAAGATATGACGATAACAAATTATGTTGTGCGCATGTCAACTACTCCTATATGTAACATAGTACCGCATTTTCGACTGCCCGGTCGAGAATGAACGGTGAGATCAATGTTAACAGAACTAGGTCCATAGCGCACGGAGAGTACGGTGCTACAGTACTCCACGAAACATGAACCATATGAAGCACGAATAGTGTTAGGCAGGGTGTATGAAGGGTGCACGGGATGGGAGCAAACGTTCCCTTCTCGACCCACTTTTGGGTGTTTGGCAGAGTGCATGAAGGGTGCATGAGTCCACACTAGTAGGTTGAAAAAAATACATGAAGAGGAAACAACTATATTCAGATGAGAATGCAACCAGACACACCCACACGCTTTGTGCTACAGTGACTGATCTGCACCGTCTGAGTTTGATCCAACGGTCATGTTGCGCCGAGACATCGACATGCCCATGTAGAGGGCACCTAAACACCACTGAAGTCCCTCTGCTTCTCGAGGCGCACGACGTTGGTGATGCAGGGTGCAACCGCCCACAGAGCCCGCTCCCAGTTGACGGGAGCCAGCTCATCAAAGACGGCATCCAATGGCACGAATGGATTCCGGTGACGGAGCCCTGAAAACATTCGCCTGGCAATGGCGACGGCAACCCGCAACCCCTCCTTGTCCAGCTTAGCACCCACCATCGCGCGCAGAAGGCTCAGCTCCTTGGAGATATAGGTGAAGAAGGAGACCAGGTCAGGAAGCCGCAGCTCGTTGAAGTCGACCGGGTGGTCGAACGGGTTTAGCCCGACGGCCGGCATCGTCGCGCTGGCACGACGGTAGGCATCGCGCAGCCGCAACACGTGTGTGGCAACTTGGTTCACCAAGTGGCTGAGGCAATCCTGGACCTTGTCACGATCGGCCCGCTTGCGCTCCAGCCGGTTCCCTTGACGGCCTATCGTATCTCCCGCTTTCTACAGCAACGCCGCCGACGCCTCGAGCATCTTTGTGGTGGACGACTGCCGCTTTTGAAGCTCCATGAACTCCCACACATAACGGAGGAGCATGGCACTCCTCTCCTCCTTGAGCTCACGGAGCTCCACGTCCTTGGCCCTGAGCTCCGCATCCTTGGCATGGAGCTCCTGCGTCAGGCACCTCACCTCGGACTCCGTGATCTGCTGCGCCGCCATCGCACCAGGTAGAAGCAATGGGGAGAGGAAGCAAAGGGGGCGAAACGGCTGAAAGGCAATGCAATCTACGGGAAGGCGGAGGGAGTGGGGAATCTTTTGGTTTACACCATGGTAAAACACCAGTCGACGACTTCTCACATCAGGGAGCAGTTGGTTTTTACAGGCGGAGTCATCGTGACTAATTGCTGCCGCGCTGCTCCTGTCAATCAAAAAATTAAAAATCCTGCCGCGCCTGCTCCTGTCAATCGAAAAATTAGAAATCCTGCCACACCCAAACACCAGAGCAACGCCGCGGTGGATATTTAAATTTACCTGCCGGCAAGTACATAAAAAAGGGGTGAAAATGTGGTGGTGGCCTAGCTAATCGGTCAAACTAGCCCAACTAGCTAGCCACCGTGCTTCACTGATGTACTCGGCGGGAAAGGTGGTCTTTCGTGATTTGACGACTCACTTACTTGCTTCAGCGCTACAACCGAGGAGGACCCATAAAACGCGCGGTAGGGCGTCCCACGTCAGGAAGAATATATGCGTGCACCACCCGGGAGGACCCCGAAACTGCGCGGTAGGGTGTGCCATGTCTCGGCATGGAGGAAAAATGTGCATGTAAAAATATACTGTATCAGACGTAGTACCTATGGTTCGACCTCGGGACCCAGCCAGTCGGTCGAAAACACCCCACTAGCCACACAGCTTCATCATGCAAACGTGGCATGCAGGATAGATGTGGTTAGCTCCGTCTCGACCAGCCACAACGTCTCTTGTTCTAGGCGATTCTTCTATTTTCCAAGGTTTTTTTAGTTGTAATAACACCACGGCAAGCTAGTGCTGCTCTTCGTGTGTGCCCGTGCAAAGGTTAGACGATGGAGAGCAGAGAGATTGAGATCGCAGACCTGGGACCCACCAGTAAGTGAGACAACGGTCATGGACGTGCTGATGAGGCACTCCCTCTACTCTACTCAATGCAAGTACTGTATAAAATCAAGTTATGGGACAAAGCCAACAACCGTACATTTTTTCAGGCTATCGACTTACGCTTTGTAGTCCAGGTTGCCAGTTCGAATCTCGTCTTTTAGATTTGTTAGTTTTAGGTCAAAATTTGATTAATGACAAGTGGGACCCCCGTGTGTTGTTCTGATATTTCAGTGTAGGATGGTTTTTTTGAACAAACACTTTGCGCGGTTAGACAAGTAACGGCATGAGTTACACGTATTTTGCAAGTTTACGAACAAATATGACAGCGGCATAGAATATCACATCCACCCCGCAGCTTAGATACTATGGTGATACGAGTTTTTACACCGTTGGAAGTGAGATCCAATGTCTTGGGAGTAGTCTTTGTAATTATGCGCAATTTCCAAACTCTCCAAAGGTTTTTTTGCAAATAAAACATCCAGGCCTGATGTGTGCCGCTGCATCTTCGATCCAACGGCACCCGGTTGCTCATATTAGGTGCTCCCCGTAGCATAATTACCCGCCATGGTGATATGAGCATCTAGGTCGTATGATCAGTGATCAGATGGCACATGCGTAGTACTTGTACTTTCTGCGCATTTCCCAAACTCTATCAGTCGTATATTGCAAAAACATTCAAACCTCCTACTGTGGGCCGTTAGATCTCAGTGAACTCGTATCACCATAGAATCTACAGTGCGGGAGCACCTCATACTCTCCCGTGCGAGAAAACATAAGGTGATATCGCAGCTTGGATGCTATGGTGATACGAGCTTGGAGGTCGTTTGATCTGAGATCCAATGGCATCTGAGCAGTCTTGGTGCTTGTAAGCAGTGGCCGAACTCTTTTGGGGCTTTTCTGCAAAAAACCATTCGAACCACCGAGGAGGTGTTGGGTCACAAATCCAACGCCTCTGAAGAGCTTGTATCACCAAAGCATCTAAGGTGTGGTAGCACATGATATTCTTACATACAGGAGAATATAATGTCCTCCATCTTAGATGCTACGGTGATACGAGCTTCGAGGTCATTGGATATGGGATCAAAGGGCATCTAAGTAGTTTTTGTACGAATTGTGTGCAATTCTCAAACTCATCAAGGTTCATTGCAAAAAATATTAAGACACATCATGTGAGCTGCTATATCTCAGATCTACAAGCTCCAAGCAACTCGTATCGGCATATAGCATCTAAGGTATGGGGGCACATGATATTCTCCTGGGGAGGAGGGGTGGGGGTGCACAACCAATCGGTGATTGGGAGGGTGGGGACAAATGTAATCTAAACAACCCTAAACAGAGCTCCACAATTTTATATAAGGTCGAGGGGTTAACCCCCGACAATCATAGCTCCGCCTAAACACAACATTTGCATGTACTGTAGTACTAGACTTAATATTCATGTTTCAGTTTCATGTTCATTTTAAATATTGAACTGAGGACCATGGATGTCTTACATTTTACTCCCTTCGTTCCTAAATATTAGTCTTTTTAGAGGCTTCAAATGGACTGGCACATACGGATGTATATAGACATATTTTAGAGTCTAGATTCACTCATTTTGCTCCGTATGTAGTCACTTATTGAACTCTCTAAAAGACTAATATTTTGGAATAGAAGGAGTATTTTTGAATTCGTGTCATACATGCATGGTTTGGAAAAATAGATGCACTATACTTATTGGATTGTTGTTGTGTTCGTGTGTGTGCATATCTATGTGTGTGTGTGTGGTCATATGCTTGATACATACAAAGTTTTCTCACCTCCATATTGTTCATCTTTTAAATTTGAATTTGCATTGGAAAACTTACTAGGGATACCATGAAATGTGAAATCCATGTTGAGATCACTATATCACAAACTCACTCTAATTCAACAACTCGTCATAAATCAATTACCACGTTGAGATTAGTATTTGCAAGGAAAATACGGGTATTCTAATACACATAGATTAGTTCTGCAATTTAAAAGGTTCCTTTCGTATTCTCGAATGGTAGGACCCAACAGCGTACCAGCCAGACCTTGGCTCGTGTTGATCCTAAAAAAACCGGGCTCGTGTCCTTCGGTGGCGTGCGTGGTACGCACATGAGGCAACCCCAACCAGTCGAGCCTCAGCATTTCAAGTCGAAATATCTGGCGGCCAGAATTCCAGCCCTAGGAAATTCCCCTCATGTCCCCAGTCCATAATGACTACCGATGAACAACGGAGGGATGCTTTAGTAACTAGACAACGTTACCTACCGTGCCAAGCTCGGTTCAATTCCCTCGGTCGCCGCTCGTCAAGGTCACCCGTCAACTGCATTGCCTAGTACTACTACTACTACACCAGGATGAGCACAGAATTGAGCCCGTTCGTTCGTGCCTAGTACTTGAGTTAATATATCAGGCAATGCACTCGTACGGAGGGATTATCCTTTTACTCTGCATATATAACTTGTCTGAAGTCTAACTAAGCAAAATGTTTGACCAAATCCTTTCTTAAGAAATACAACAGGACAAATGTACGGCTTGAAAATTTATTGCATGATGCAGGTTATGATATTGTTAGGAATCCTGGATCTTAAATTTCAGAAAATCCAATAGTGAGCATAAATTCTTGAAACTAAGCATGGTCACGTGATATGGCACAAATATTACTTCGTAAGTTTTTTCTTCAATTTGAGACAAGCTGCTTATGACAAGTTGCACAAATGAAGAGCCAAGGTATTTTGGAACAAAGATCTGTCACGTTAAGGCGAACGCTTTCAATATTGAAACCGTAGGCGTTTACGTGCCGCCACGAGTCCCTACTTCTCATCGGCAGGTGCCGTCCGAGCAAGCGTGTGAGTCAACGGGAGGCGTGTGAGCAGACCGATGAGCCGGCTGTCAGGGAGGCATGCGAGCAGACCACTGTGCAGGCTCACCGGGAGGCGAGCCCTTTGACCAGGCTCCGCCACCAACCGTCGTCCCAACTGCTCCCACTTTTAATGTCGTCGGCGCCGCAGTTTAAAATCAACACCGCACTATCCGGTATCGCTACAATCCTCTCTCTTCCTCTCCGATTCTCCTGTCGTCTACCTCCAACTAGCCTGACCTAAACGTACGCCATACCGCATCACGATGGTCTGCACTTAGTGTTCCAGTTTCCTGAGGAAGACACCCACCCAGAGTCTCAAGAACATAAGGCGCTTTGGGACAAGCTTGAACTGGCCTTGCGGTAAGACGTCGCGCCTGTCCCCGCTCCCGTTCCGGCTCCCGTCGCCCCGATTGTGCTAGCGCCCATCCCCATGGCATTGATGGGCTGGGAGCTCCACATTGTCGCCGAGCTTGATCCCACAGGGTTCCACGAGGTCACCGTCAACTTTCACGCGCCCGTGCACCTGCCAGCGCATGCGCCTACGCGTGCACTGGTGTGCGCGCCCGTGCCGGTGCCCGTGCACACGAATGTCTCCACCGCGCCGTTGACAGTGCATGTCCCCGCGCGGGTGCCTGTGCCCCCCTCTGCGGCATGGATGGCCGCCGTCGACCGCTTCCTTGCACCAACGCCAGTCGCCTCCTCCCTCCAGTTGACTCGCTCCAAAGTCCAGAACATTTTGGTCTTCCTTGAAGCTAGGCCAACGTCCAGGAGTACGCCAACAACGGCGCAAGACGCCGCCGTCGCCGTCGGTCAGTGGATCGACGACACAGAGAGCACGGTAGAGGAGCCGCTTCCCACCACGAGACGCCCCCGCCGCCGCCGTGTAATCTAAATTTGCCATGAAAAATGTTCGGATTGCCATGCTTAAAATCCGAACATTTATCATTTCCGTTTATTTTATATCGATCGTCGTATAATTTAAAGTCGGAGTCAGACTGAACGAAATGTATGGTTTGATTGATTGAATGTTCTGCTAGAGCCGTATCAAATTAAATATAAAATGTCATCAAGCCACATGTATTCCTTGTCATCCAACGACCTAGACTGCTTCAATGTCGAGCGCTCAACACGTTTAGCATGCAGTTAATTTCATGCCAAAAATAGTGCTAATCACATGACAACACGCAAATAATATCCTAGTAGTTAATATCCGTATGCACTTAATATACTTCCAAATTAACGTGCATTGCATGTACACACTGACTAGTGCTGCTAGTACATGAAACTTGTGCCGTGACTTGTGAACGTGTCCAGATATGGTCAACAGCAACATCACTCGCGAGTTCTTCCTGTTTGCCTGTGCGTCTAAACACAGAAGGGGAGGAGAGAGAGAGCACACATTGAACCCACCAGTAAGTGAAGGCGAATAGTACTAAAAATAATATTACATGTTATCCATTAATTAAGCTGTGGTAATATAAAAAACATTATGTGAACAAAGGGGGTACAACAAACATTGCTATTCTATGTATGTTGCCTATTGACGTGCGGCTTGAAGGCCCGGTCGCATGTTCGATCCTCGTCCTTTATTTTTTAATTTGTATATGGGTCCAAAAAATTTCATGACATGTGGGCCCCTTGGTGTGTAGTTTGTAGCACTTTAATTTGTGGGTCAAAATTTGTTCTATTCCAAGTGAACTATCGGTGTGTAGTTTTGTAGCTTATTTATAATAATTAAAGAGAACAACATAGTTTTTTCAATAATACCATGGTGCGACGTTGAAGGCGAGAAAGGACGTGCAAGAGAGCAATGACCGAGCCAGAGGGAAATCAACTAGGGGAGTTGCATGGGTTGCAACGGTGTTTGGAGTAGTTGTGGGCCGAATGCTATGAAAATATAATCTAAACCGACCAGAATAAATGCCTACACAAATTAATCCAAGGTTGGAATGCCCCTCGAAATTTAAATAGCTCCGGCTTTGCGAGGGATGGAGAGGTAGTAGCTTCAACGCGTGGAAGATATGGTGTGAGAAAGCGAGGTCAATCGAGATAGATATAGATAGAGAGACAAAGTGAGTGTGGTCCGACATTCATTGAACAAATATATATGCTCTGGAGAGATATTGTCCGATTGAGCTTTTTGGCAAGGGTGAGGGCTATAAGATAGAGCTTGAGAGATGATCCAGTCACAGACGTGTAGATATATTTTGTGCGTGGGAGGAAGCAAGGTCAACCGATCACATAGGGTCACCGTGCGATCGAAAGAGTGAGATGGGTTGGAGAGAGTGACCTAGATAGACGATGTGCGTGAGAGAGTATACAATGTGAATAGGTCGAATTGGGCTCAAACATGGTGATATATCGTTTTAGTCCGAGAAAGAGCGAGGTCAATCGAGACATACGCAGAGAGAGAGAGAGATTGAGTGAGCGTGGCCCACCATGAGGTCGAAAGAGTGGCGGCGGCTTGGATGGACTGACCTAGATTGACAATCTGCGTGAGGGAGTATAGAGTGTGTCGATCGAGGCCCGTACAGGGAAATATATCATTTGTGTGTGAAAGAAAATGAGGTTAAACGAGACTCAGATAAAGAGAGCGAGATTGAGCGAGTGTGGCCCGCCGTGCGGAAGAAAGAGTGAGACAGTCTCGAGGGAGTGACCTAGATATACAACGTGCATGCGTGCGCACGAGAGGTTGGGGGGCTAGATAGGCAATGCATGTATTTAGCGCGAGAGGGTGAGAGGGAGAGGGGAGAGAGAGAGCTCGGCATGGGGTGCAATGGCGGGTGTGTGAGGTAAATACATTTGGTAACAGAGTGGAAAAAGGGGTTGTGTAGTTGAGAGACTTAGAGATTGAAACATGGAGAGAAAGAATGATTGTGTGGTGGAAACCGATAGCTTCCTAAGGTGGTTAGGAGAGGAAGATTGACCGATAGAGGAAGTATTTAGCGTTTGTGCGGGGGGGGGGGGGGCTAAAAACAACATTTGAATGTACATAGTACGAGACTTAATATCAATGTTTCAATTCGGTGTACATTGTAAGATTTGAACCGAGGACCAGGCATACGGGTAATTATTTCGAATTCGTGCCATACTAAGTTTTGAAAAGTTGACATTGACTCAATTTATTGTGCTATTTTGTAGGTGATATGTTTGAATCCATCCAAAAGTTTTCTCACTACCATGGTGTTCATCATATACATATGAATTTGTATTAAAAAAAGTAGCATGGATACAGTGAAATGCGAAATCCACGTTAGAATTGGAGATTGCTATGTGACACACACTCTAATTCAAATAACTAACTATGTGACACACACTGTAATTCAAATAACTAATTATGTGACACACACTCTAATCCACGTTAGCGTGGGTACCGTTTCTATTTTTTTCAAATAACTCCTCATTTATTAATTTATAGTACTCCCTCTGTTCACTTTTATAAGACCTTGAAAACATTTCAGACAATGTGCAAAACAGTTCATTTTAAGTTGTCTGAAATGACTTACAAAAGTGAACGGATGGAGTATCTTGTTTCGAATGACTAATTATTGCAAGGAAAACAAGGGCATGGTAATACATACAGATTCGTTTGCAAATGAAAGAAGATTCGTTTGCATTCTCAAATGTAGGTGCACCAGGTAGACTAGGGTCGTGTCGGGGTGGATGATGCTTCGGTGCCTTAAAGGCAACTGCTTTTGGGTCACTGACATGTGGGCCAACCACCTGTTGGGCCCACATGTCATGGACACAAAGGCAGGTGCCTTAAGGCACCGAAGCATAGTCCTGTCGGGGTGGTCGCGTGTGTTGGACGGACGAGTAGTACCCAACCACCCACCCCCCTCCCCCCCAAAAAGGACGACGACAATATAAGTTCGCGCTTCCATGTTTCGGATTGAAATATCTGGCGGCCCCAATTCCAGCCCTGCAAAATCTCTCTTCTCCACCGCCACCTTCCACGCCCAGATTGCTCAAATCCCTAATTCGCCGCCAACCCTCGAATCGCCCCTCGTCTCGTCTCTTTCCCCACCGTTCCCCACCTCTGTGCCGGACGATGACGACGGTCGCGCTTCACCATCGCACCGGAGCTACCTCATCTACGCCCTCGTCCACCGCACCGGGTGGTCCACCAACAACATCGGCCACCGCAACCGACGTGCCTCATGGACATCGAGTTCCACCGCATTAGGTGCGCTTCACCGACGCCGTCTCCCAGCTCACCGGGGCTACTTCACCGAGCACATCGTCGCACATCCGCCCCCCGAGGCTGTTGGGGCTTCACCAACGGTCTCGTCCACCGCATCGTAGCGCACCGCTGCCACTCAAGATATGCATCCGTGCGTGGCCAGCCAACGCCAACGCATCACCCTCAACGATTCTGAAGTGACCCGCACTCTAGCTAGGCGAGCATGCCCAAACGCCGGCCCGAACTAGGTATCCACACATCACTCCCTTGTGCACTGTTTCGATGATGTTTGGATATCCTTTCACTGCTCTCTTAGTTTACACGCCTATGCAACTCTGACTTTAACTCTTATTTATTCTGGAGATATCATCTGAAACAAGCAAATCCATTTTTTAGCGAAGCATGACGGTGCTACGGGATCTGGTACACATCCTGCACACCCATATAACCTTTTAAGTATTTGTCCTCCGGTACAACATCAAGGTCGATTCCTCTTATTTGATCAACCATTCGCCGTGTGAAAAATGTAGAGGGGGATGCAAGTAGCACAAGGCCTGCACATCCAAGCAAGTGGTAACATGGACTTGTACATGGAACATCCCAAGCGCAAGCAGAGCTGCAGTGAGCCTGTACAACAAGCTAGCGTAAGTCCCTGCATTTCATTTAATTCATACTGGCATTCGTGTATGATTTGTGTGCAGTGGCTGATCCACGAATTCAAGTTACCAGGGGCGAACATATAACTTAAAAAATACGAAGGCACTTGCACTCCGGAAATCAACATAACTTGAGAAATGTGAAGCTACATGCACTTTGAAAACCAGCTAATGATCCAAAGTAGTTCAGATTATAAACACTAAATGATGCAAGCACCAAAAAACACAAAATGCAACATGGTGTACAAGGACTACAAACATGGTCTGTACATGCTTGAATTATTCGTTCTCTGGCTGAAAATATCGAAGTGTAATTGCACGTATAACCAGTGCGCAAACTGCATATCAATATATCTATCCTGCACAAGTATGCCAATAGTTTCAAACAACAGATTAGAAAAGTATTTATGCTATGTTGTCATGATACGGGGACTTTCTGGTAGATGGCCTCGACGTTTCCTCAAGCTATGAAAATGCACTATAATTTGCTTGTCATCAATGCCTGCAAATCTCTGTCTCTCTCAACATGGTAGATCATCATTAGACACTAAATCCTTCAATGAGCTTGCAAAATGCTTGCATTAGATCCCTCATTAGACACTATATGTTCATCACCAGGAGCATGTAAAATGTTTGCATCAAATCCTTCATTAGCAGTATGTTCATTAGACACTTCAGGCTTAAGAACAACATGAGCTTGTATGTTTGCACCGGAAACTTGATTAGATACATAAGATTCAGTCAGTTCAGTATTGATTGGGGGACTTATAAAATAAGTAGAAATTGGTTTCATTTTCTCATAGATTCCCTACATACAAGCAGTTTTACAACACCGTCAGGTTTAACTATTGGCCAGAAATTGAAGAGTTGAATTAGATATAATCAGTGATGTGATGTACCTGCCCGTTGCGCATGCTACTCTTGCAAGACGCGACTGTCCGTTTGCGCAAGCTCGATGCCATGCCCGTGCTGCCGCCGTTGCCTCTCACGCAGGCTACACCCAGGGTTGGATCTTTATCTTCTTGTCCTTCTGTTCGCTTGAAGCCTGACGACCGCCCTCCAACGAGGGCACGAGGAAGTGCTGTGTCGGTCTGTCCAGCGGTGGCTAGGTTAGGAGCGAACCAGACTGGAGGCTGGAGCGAATGAATTGGGATTTTTCCTGCTTCGATCGATATGGGAGGCGCTCGTTTGGGCCACGAGCCTACTATAGGGCCTGCCTTGCACTTATGTTATTGGCCCATCCAAATTGAAACATTTTTCTTCATTTTTTACATTGCCTGCTCGTGCGTTGGGACGAACAAAACTAGCATGGGCCAACCTGGACGACTCAAACTAGGTGCACACTTTCCAGCCACCTGAGGCGGCCGCCCATACCAGCCCCTATGGTGGCGTCGCCCCTTTTTGCGTGTATGATTGGATAGTGAAAAATATTCCAGTTGCGCTATTGATTTACCCATAGAATGGTTGAATTGCTTGTTTCTATGAACTGAGTTCACCAATAATGTGAAGGATGCCAGTCTTTTCATTCTATTGTAGATTGCTTAGATCTCGATATGCCAAAAGTAATCGCATGAAATATATAGTAAAAGCCAGTGTGATGTGTTTGGCTACAACTAGTTTGACTACACGTCCTCATATAACATATCAAGGACGCACCATCTTACCAAATTAACCATTCGACTTACCCATGCAGTGTGGGAAGAAAGAAGTATTGGGACTGCGTATCCAAGCAATTGATGCCATGGACTCCTTCGTACAACCTTGTAAGCAAAAAAGAAGTTGCAGTGTGCCTGTACAAAGAACTAGCATAAGTTCAGTTACCTACTTCTCGGAATTTTAGTTAGCCACTTATTGCAAAAAAATTCAATTACGTTGCTTGGCTTAATTTAGTTTGCTACCGATTACATAATGGCACAGCCTGTTAATCATATTGTAGACTGCGCCTATCTATGTGTTTGATACTTACTGTTAAGAATTACATGTTTGCCTTAACTTAAATATCTACTTGTTTGTTTAACTGCTTTGCTGCTGCAACAGCAGGTTAGAATGGTGTTAATAACTGCTTTTCAGCATCCAATTGAAACTCTTTAATTCCTTGTTTGTTTAACTGGTTTGCTATTATAACTCCTAGTTGAGATGTTTTGCTAACTTCAACTTTTCTGAATCCAATCAGAACTTTAATGGCAAAACAGGTTAGCCCAAGATCAAAGAGCGAGGTCCCCATGGACGTTGCATCATCCCACAGAAGTGGCACCGGCCCAATCATGCATTATGAATTGCCAACTGCTGATGCTCTAGAGGCTAAACTAGTGGTAGAAAGAGATTCTGCTTCTGCACTTAGAGATGAAGTTGACATGTTGAGGAAGCAAACAACACAATCACAAACAGTACTCAAGACAACCATTAAATATTTGGTGGATTTCAAAACGAAGCAAGCTAAGACTGACGAGATTGTTATGGTCCTGAAGGAAAAAAGGAAATTAAATTCCTACTTGGTAAATCATAGGTGAAATGTTCTTTCCATAGTTGAATAACCTTTGTCTTGTCTGTTCATGTAATCAATCAAACCATTTGTTTTAGAGATCATGTAATAATTTTCTTTTTTTATTTTTTGGTTTGTAATTTTATTTGAGCACAAGTCTGTATTAATTGATAAGACTCGGAGACATTTCATTTGGATTGCTGTGCCAGACCTACAAATATGCCAATCGGGCTGAATGTGCATTCAGCAATAGTAGTAGTATAGATGGACCATAAGTGGCACGCATCGGAAGGGCCAAGATGTTGGCTAAAAAAGGATGTTGTTGTAGCCAAAAAAAAGTACAGCGGCCTGGCTTTTGTATGTTAGTAGATATTATTGATCCATATACTCTATAAGTGTTTATATGTCTGTTAGTTCTGTACATTCTTGGTTGATTGACTTGGTATTTGAATCTTGATACATCGCTTGTGTACATATCTAAATGGGAGTACACATTACGTTGTGTGTGACATTTGAGTTGGACATGAAGTGTTCCAAATACTCGAATTCACCTTAAACTGGATTCTAGTTTCTGAATTTGAGTATCGGCATTTGTAAACCATATTCATATATGACAGTGGAATACATCTTTATTGTCCTTTTGAAGATATATAAAAACACATAGAATGATTTATAAGGATTCATATAGGAATACAAAATGGATTTGAATTTAGTTGCCAGGGTAAACATGGATGCTTATTGTCCCAAAATTCAAAAGAAGTAGCAGAATGTCCACTCCCACGTTAGCTGCCCGAAGCCAAGTGTTTGGGAGATGGAAATTACTGTCTACCCATTACACGGCCAATCCATCAGCCCGATTTCCACTGCTCTAAATAGGGGTAGGTTAGTAACTCAATTAGACATGACACGACCGCCTCTGAGCCCATTCCGACACGGTGGGCGTCAAACATGGGCGGCAAAACTCATTTGATTCAAGCTTGTCTGAAAGATCTCTGTTTCTCCCTCCATTCCCCACTCATACACGATGGGCGGCAAAACAAACTCGACTCGGCCGAAATCGATGTAGGAAAATATTTTCAATATGGGCAGGTTTGTAACTTCACTTAGACGTGACACAACCGTCCTACCTGTCAGCCCCGTTCATACACTGTGGGCGCCAACCATGGGCGCCAACCACCCTCTCCTCGCCCGAAATCGCTCTGGGCAAATATTGGCGAGATGCGAGCCCCAACCGACGAGACGTCCAAATTTTAAATGGGGGCTAAGTTCGTAACTTTCCCATATTTCAGACAGGCGCATCCCAAAAACATGGTTCCCCGTACCTCTCCCTCTATTCTCCCTCTAGCTTCGTTCGCCACCCCATCCACCGCCGCCGTCCTCCACCACATCCATCGCCACCGTCCTCCACCATGCCGGAGCATCTACCAAGACCGCGTCGTCCACTTCTAGAGATGGATGTTTCTCATCCATGGCGACGGACCAATAGCCTTGCATCACGTACTCTCGCTTCATCGGAGCCGTCGTCCTCTTTGCCGGGGCCGCTCACACGACCTTCTCTTCCACCGCAACGGGACTTATCCCCCGATGCACCCGTCTACCGTCGGATATTTGCTTCAATGCCACCAACAGCCATCGCACCCCCGATGCCTACACGGCGCCGCAAGAGAGGTGGTACTTCATATCTCCTCAACTTTTTGATCTCAACCAGAAAATAGATCGCAACTTGGTTACTCTACTTTCTTTTCAGCTCTTAGAATTTAGTTCTTAGTTCGAAGCAAACAATGGATGCTAAATATCATTTCTCCGATTTGGAGCTTCAAATCTGCCATGGCACAGCCATAATATGGTTTAATTGATCATGCTTAGGGTTTAATTGATCATGTTGGTTCTGTGGTGGTTTCTTTAATAGAAATCGGAGGGGAAACCCTCTTTTGCTAAAAAAAATATGCTTAGAGTTTCCCCCTTTTATGATCACTATACGATCAGAATACGTGCTTCGTGTCATAATAACACTTCTCCACCCATCAAGCTAAACAAGCTTAGTTGTTCAAATACGAATCTGATATTATTAAAATAGAGTTGTTTAATTGGTCAGCTAAATGTTCCTAAATTAGTTTCGAAAATGCATGTTCGCTGCTCGGGTGTGTATCTCTATAGGGTGCCCACGGTGGGCCGGCCCACCCTGGGATTTTGGGTCGTCCCAGGCCCCGATTCCCCTCTGTTCTGTTGCGTGCTTCCGATCTGTACTCGCCCCCAGCCACCTGCCTCGCCGGTGACTTGCCGTCCCCGGACGACATGACTCTAGGAGGAGACGCCAGACTAACAGGAGGCCAGGAGCCGCTCGCCCAACAGCGTCACCGCTGCCCGGGCGTGCCGCCGTGCCTACCTTCCCAGTCCGTTCAGGGCTCAGGCGTGCAGCACCCACCAAGCCAACCCGATTTATCCTGAGATATGTCCTCAACACTCAACAGCCACTCCTCATCACCCATTTTCTAATTGATTCATTACTCATTAGGCAGGACTGTCATTAGGGTTTGTTGTGTGCTCAGTGCTACCTACACTTAATGGTTTAGATGTATTTCGGTAATCTTTAGTACCTCTAAAGTTTACAGGGTTTTCAAAATTCCGGCCCTCGGAACAGAAACTAGTCATTTTGGATTGTTGGTCATAGTGACATTGACCCAGATTACTACTGCAAGCCAGTTTTGTTGACAATTTTACTTGTCTTTCTTACTCATTCGATATAATATCCAATTATTCACGTCGATTAGTTGCAAACAATAAGTGCTAGACAAACTTCTTCATTCAGATTTTGGACGGTCTCTTACTGCAGTTACAATTCTGCATACTTGTCCTAGTAAGCTCACAAGTAAATGATTGATTCACTACATCTATGCTTGCCTTGTCATATATGTTGTCAATATTCATTTAGGGTGGACCACCCTGTTTCCAAATACTGGAATCGTAGACATGAGTGAATAGTATTTCTCTATGTGATCTCTTCCATCATGTGTGGGTAACGAACACTGCATTGTATAGAAAGAAAGTGTCATTTCCAGCTTTTACATAGGTTTCGATCTTTTACATGGAATACAATCTTCCTACTTTCTTTGTGTCGCACTACCAACACTTCACCCTTGAAGCTAAACATTACGCCACTCATAATTGCTTAGTTTATTTGTTCAAATACGAATTTCATATGATTCTAATGTCCCTACTTCAGTTTTGAAATGTGTGCCTGACTGTTATAGAGACATAAGGGGTTTGTATTTCTATGTGTGGTCTGGTCAGCACGGTTGGGGAGGTGAACTTTGCATATGCAGGGGTTTATAGGGAGACACTTTCCAAGTTGAATCTGCAATGCATTCCATAGATAATCTGACTACTTTTTATGTTTTCATGAATATCAGATTCTGAACAGCATCATAATGATTATGAGCTTGCGCGCATGAAAAGAATAAAGCAGAACAATGCCATGGCTGTCAAACCTGGCATTAAGGGACTGAAATCAAGTCTGGATGCAATGCAACGCAAATGATCTCCACCTATAGATTCATGCTCAGAATATGATCCTAATAGTGATTCTGAGCTAGAGGGAGACCTAAGTCAATGTAGCTCCCTAGTGGAGGAGTCAGAGGAAGATGCCCTATCTTATTCACCCATCAAGGTACTTGATCTAACTTTCCAAGGTTACATTGCTTGCACATATCTTGCAACTGATGCTTTGCATTGCTTCTACTTTGTTGAACTGCCATTAGCTTAGTTTACACATCGTGTATGTGAATACGCCGGGCCTATCCATTTTCAGTACATATTCCATCTGTCATCATACCATATTTATCCATTCAAATGTTGTTCTTGTGTATCAGACGTTCAAAAGGAAGAGGGCGATTGCTGATCGTGGAGGAGCACAAGCAAAGTATTTGGAAAAGGTAGTGGCACCCGATAAATCAAATAGCCCATTAGGTGTAGTTGCAATATCACATGACCCACAAAATACCCCAACTCTAGCAGACTCCAGCCCTACTACACTGGTCATTTCTGATGCCCCAACTCAGCAGACCCAAACTGCAGCAAACAGTATGATTATGCCAGTTGACATAGCACCAGCTGTACGACGCAAAACCCCCATTCCAGCAAAGAGTACACCAAATCCAGTTGCCAAATCCATTTCGAACCAGAGAGAGCCCCAATTGCAGCAAATAGGACCCCTGTTCCATTTCTTCCCAGTTTAGAAGACGAAGCTTATGTTGTTGTTAGGAACTTTGTGCGCATCTTTCCTTCATGGAAAGATTATACCGCAGACACAGAACAATTTCTAGTCTTCCTCCGCAACTTACGGTAAGTAATGTACTAATGTTATTCATGGTCATTACTGGATATGTTTCTGCTGTCA
Source organism: Triticum urartu (assembly GCF_056163025.1). NCBI lineage: Eukaryota > Viridiplantae > Streptophyta > Magnoliopsida > Poales > Poaceae > Triticum > Triticum urartu. The sequence goes on from NC_141878.1 coordinate 503,360,514, forward strand.
GAAGACACAAGATTTCATTCTTTTAATTAGGCGAGGAGCAAACTCGATTGCGATGACGAGCAAGGGTTGGTTGCGCTTTTCAAGCACTCATTGATGAAGTATCGTTCCTACCTGAGGCAAGCGCACTTCAATGGCAAGCCTCCGAATGAAATTTATGTAAAGTCTCCAGTGCTACATTTATCCAACGGTGAGTGGAATAATCTTGTTACACATTGGTCTCGACTGCAGCGTAAGGTACTGTCTATGATATCACATCACAATTTGAACTACATTTCTGCATTTGCCTTAATGTCTCACTTGTACGAAAATTGTTAGCAGAAGAACATTCGTTCTCAAGGGACCACAGAATCTCGCAACTATACTGCACACTGCATTGCTCTTGTGAGTACCTCTTGCCTTGTTGTTTGATTATGTAGCATCACTGCACATGTTAGCCTCGTAATCGTCCATTTGGTGGACATTATAAGATCCGTATGGACTCTTACATAAATTTAGAATCAACCCAATGCTTTTGAAGAGGTTTAGCTCTGCAGTCCTCTTGTAAGGACTGAACGTGGTCCATCACTGTACTTACATTAACAGCTACTCCCTCCATCCCATAATATAAGAATGTTTTGTACAGTACACCAGTGTTCAAAACACTCTTGTATTATGGGAAGAGGGATTGGTTCATTTTGTAGCATTTTGCATCTTATCTCCCTCGCCCACCATTTACTAAAAAATATCAGATCTATATTTAATCTTACCAACAAGTAGAATACACAGACAATGCCAGTGCAGAAGTGTAGCCCATTTCTCTTGTTTGTAAATTTTGTCCTGTAACGCTTGTACTTCCAGGGATTGGTAGTTGATTATGTAGCATCAATCTGCATCTTATCTTCATTATCCTCTATCCCTTCCAGTATTATCATATCTATAATTACTCTCTACAAAATGTAGAGTACAGGCAATGCTTATGAAGAAGATTATGTGCTGAAATTCTTGAGTTATCCTTCCCTTCACATGGAGAAGGGCATTATAAAGCTGGTGTTAACTGTTAATGTAAGTCAGTCCTTCTAAAGCCTTCATCCTCAACTGCTGTTTAATTTGCTCATACTCCCTATCGTTTACTGCTGTTTAGTTTGTTGTTTCTACCAAAATGCATGTTCGTAAGAACCGTAAGTTCTAAGTTTTACTTGTAAAACCAAATTCCTTATTCATACCATGCACATTACTTAATACTCCCTATATGTATGCTTGTTTTTGTGGATCTATAATCTAATGTGTGGTGAAGCAGCCCACGTTTGCACCTTGTCATCTCCCGTTTTATCTTACTGATGTGGCTGATGATATGAACAACATGCCATGCACATTATCCAAAATAGATACAATGATTTTCTTTGCCCTTCATCTATGCTTCTTATGTTGACATGGTAATCCAGTAGTGTGGTGAAGCTCCCCGCATTATGAACAATGCCAAATTATGCTATTGATATTTTGAACTTACTCTTTATTTTCTAATTTGAAATTGGATAGAATTGACAGAATAGTTATCATCTTTTTTTATACACGTGCAAAACCTGTCATCTCTCTGCTTTGTTTCAGGGTGATATGCCTGATGGCATGCACAAGTCTGCTGAAGGCTATGAGACAAACCCAACATATATTGCAGCAAAGAAGGCAAAACATCTTGAAGATAGCGAGACAACCCCAAAGTCTTGTCTTGATGCAGTGTTCAAGTTACTTGAGACTAACCGTCATACAAGCTCATAGAATTCGTTGTCTGAATCAGTTCGACTTCTTCAGTCCCAAGTTCTAGCAGAAAGGCATTCTACAACTCAACTTCGACTTGAAGTCCTATCTCTAAGAAATATTGCGGAGAACACCAATGAGAACCTCATCGCTAAACAACTACACTTGGAAGCTATGACCGACATGCTAGGCCGGTCTCACCTCCTTGCTTAGCAGCTTGCGCAGCAGTTCCCCTACAATGATAACCTTTCTTGAACTATCTTGGAAGTGGTCTCGGTTCAGTATTATTTTGTTACGCTGCAATGGTGCCCAGTTTTTGTAATCTGCTTCTTCGTTGCGCTTTATAATCACTGGTGGCGAGCTTCGATGCCCAGTGGATGTAATATACCTTAAATTCTTTATTGTATAGTGTAGGTTTATTCTTAGTTACTATGCTGTAATTTCTTTATTGTATAGAGTAGGTTTGTTCTTAATTCCTACTAGTTACTGCCATCATTCGCTATCTGAAAAAAAATCAGATGTAGTCGACCGGACCGAAACATTCGACTCTAACAGGCCAGGTTTTTAGCGGGCCACAATTGGGCCGGCCTGCGTCTTTCTTGGGCCCGAATGATTGGGGCCTTCACACATTGCGCCAGGACCAAACTTACACCGGCCTATATTTTAGTTGGGCCTTTTGTCGACCCAGCGCTTAGTTTGGCCCAGGTAGCGTTGGGCCATTAACAGGGTTAATATTGTACTGGCCTGTTACAGCCGAGATGAAACCACGGGCCTTTATCAGGCCAAAATGCATGGTGGGCCTCAATTTTCACTAGTCATCGACGAGCCTTCAGCAGGCCAAAATGTAGACCGGGCCGTTTTGGGCCCAGTTAGCTCACGGGCCGTTACCAGACCAAAACATATCTCGGGCCTTAGTTGGCCCACTGATATCACGGGCCTTTAAGAGGCCAAAAGCTTAGCATAGGCATCAACGGGCCGAATTACGCGACATGCCTTTAACAGGCCCAAAGTCACATTGGGCTTAACTGTTGCCACGTTTAGCACGAGCCATTAGTGGGCCCGATGTCCCGTCGGACCATATATGGCCCATGGGCAGCATGGGCCATTCCTAGGCCGAAAGTCACACCGGGCTGAAATGGGCCCATGTCTACATCAGGCCTCTAACAGGCCGAAAGTCACTGGCTGTAGTTGGGCCCAAATATTCGGCGAACAATTAACGGGCCAGATCTGGCTTCGGGCCGTAAATGGGCCGAAATATTGGGCGAACAATTAACGGGCCAGATCTGGCTTCGGGCCGTAAATGGGCCTTTATTAAGCAGGCCGTTATTGGGCTGGCCCACTAGTACCTGATTAAGTTCTACGTGCCTTTGACTGGGCCGGCCTTTTTAACCTATATGGGCCTCTGTTCGGCCCAGCCACGTGTCGACGTATCATAGGCATGTCTCCTCCAATGGACGGGCGACATCTGGCCCACTGACGAGCTGACAGGTGTTCCCTTCGGCCAATCAGAATTTTACACGTGGAAATTTCCCATTGGTCAGGGCTGTTAACGGGTTATCGGATCGAAAATCCGACCCGATAGCTTAACGGCGTTCCGTTACGGTGGATGCCACGTGTCGGTGACCCTTGATGAAAGCACTTCTGTGACGCACGATTTATCGTCATGGAAGTGGACACTTCCGTGATGATAATTTTGGTAATGTCATGGAACACTTCTACGACAGCACAAGTATGACTATCTTGATTCTGTCATAAAATCGTCATGGATGTACATGCATGACAAAAAACGTGACCTACTATGGCAAACACGTATCATCACAGAAGTGTATTTTTTGTAGTGAGTGAGGCATCTGATAGCCAGAGAGGATCATGGATCATAGAGAGACCATCCTCTACCACACAAGTTCACCAAGCACAAGAACACCTCTCCTTAGGAGGCTGTTCTTCGCTTGTAACTATTCATCCTCAGCCCAAGAGGTTATCCACGACACCACACTAGAGTAGGGTATTACACCACAATGGTGGCCCGAACCAGTATAAATCTTGTGTCCCTCGTTCTTTGGGTTCGTCGAGCTAGGCCATGAGATCCTACGAAGCATGCGAGCTACAGAGGGGGAGAGATCTTTGTGCGCACCCCAGTGTTCGAACCTCAAGGGTTTTGCCGGAACCCGAAATCCGACACACACAAAAAGAAAACAAAGGAGACGAACGGAAGAGGGGCGAAGAAAAGGCGAGTCTTTTCGAAAATCGTTTTAGAAGTAGGGGAGAGGAAATGAGAGGTGAATGGCGAATAATGTAATGCGAGGGATGAGAGTTTATGATGGGTACTTGGTATGTCTCGGCACGGCATAGATCTCCCCGGCAACGGTGCCAGAAATTCTTCCTGCTACCTCTTGAGCTTGTGTTGGTTTTTCCCTTGAAGAGGAAAGGGTGATGCAGCAAAGTAGAGTAAGTATTTCCCTCAGCTTTTGAGAACCAAGGTATCAATCCAGTAGGAGACAACATGCAAGCCACCGAATACCTGCACAAATAAACACCAACATGCACCCAACGCGATAAAGGGGTTGTCAGTCCCTTCATGGTTATTTGCAAAGTGAGATCTAATATAGATGGATAAAGGGTAAAGTAATATTTTTGGTTTATGGAATGGAAAGTAAAAGATTGCCAAGAAAGTAAATAGGAAACTAAAATTGTAGATCGGAAGCTTATATGATGGAAAGGGGCCATAGGTTTCACTAGAGGCTTCTCTCAAGATAGAAAATATTATGATGGGTGAAAAAAATTACTGTCGAGCAATTGATAGAAAAGCGCAAAGTTATGATGACATCTAAGGCAATGCTCCTGAATATAGGCATCACGTACGTATCAAGTAGACCGACTCCTACCTGCATCTACTACTATTACTCGACACATCGACCGCTATCCAGCGTGGATCTAGAGTATTGAGTTCATAAAGAACAGAGTAATGCATTAAGAAAGATGACATGATGTAGATGAATTAACTCAAGCAATATGATGAAAACCCCATATTTTTTATCCTCGATGGCAATAAAACAATACGTGTCAGTTCCCCTTCTGTCACTAGGATCGAGCACTACAAGACAACCCAAAAGCTAATCTAGTTGGACAAACCAAATCGATAGTTTGAAGACACTTGCAAAGATATCAAATCATTCATAAGAGAATTCAGAGCAGATTCAAATAATATTCATAGATAAGCTGATCATAAATCCACAATTCATCGGATCTCGGCAAACACACCACAAAAGAGTATTACATCGAATAGATATCCAAGAACATCCAGGAGAACATGATATTGAGAATCAAAGAGAGAGAAGAAGCCATCTAGCTACTAGCTATGGACCCGAAGGTCTGTGGTAAACAACTCACGCTTCATCGGAGAGGCAATGGTGTTGATGTAGAAGCCCTCCGTTATTGAATCCCCCTTCGGTAGGACGCCAGAAAAGGCCCCTAGATGGGATCTCACGGGTACAGAATGTTGCGGTGGTGAATAAGTGGTTTCGTGGCTCCCCTGGAAGTTTTGGGGATATCTAAGAATATATAGGTGGAAGAAATAGGACGGTGGAGTCACGAGGGGCCCACAAGGGTGGGGTGAGAGCCCTACCCCCCTGGGCGCGCCCTCTGACCTTGTGTCCATCTAGTGGCCTTCCCTGACGTGCACTCCAAGCCCTCTGGATGTCTTCTAGTCCAAGAAAAATCATCGCGAAAGTTTCATTCCGTTTGGACTCCGTTTGGTATTCCTTTTCTGCAAAACTCTAAAACAAGGAAAAACAGGAACTGGCACTAGGCTCTAGGTTGATAGGTTAGTACCAAAAATCATATAAAATGGTAAATTAATGCATATAAAACATCCAAAACAGATAATATAATAGCATGGAACAATAAAAAATTATAGATACGTTGGAGACGTATCAGCTGCCGCCATTGATGAGGGCCCGGGAGAACTTGCATGTGCGCCGGGGCGGGACAATGGTGTGGTCGAGGACAAGGGCGTAGCCAACCGGGTTTGGCATGATGGTCGGGTGGTCTTCCCGGGTCCAGGTGACTGGGCGCTCCGACCAATGCATGTATTCTGGCTTGGCCAGGATGACGGTGTTCACATCCTGCCGGAGCAGGCGCTCGCTACATTTGTCATCACCAAGGCTGGTGAAGACGACGTAGGTCGCGTTCTGGTTGGGGCAGACATCATCGCGCATCACGCCGTTAGACGGAAGCTGGGGCGAAGGAGGCGGAGGCAGCAGCCCTGCTCTTGGAGCCGGAGCCGGAGGAGGTGGGATGTCGCCCCTCATGATGCGCTTGGTGATGGCACATTGCCGGAGCATGTGCGTGGACGGCCTTGCACCGCTGTGGTGCTTGCAGGGAGCGTCGAGCATCTCCTCGAAGCTCATGGCAGGTTGCCATGCCGTCTTGCCGGTTTGCCGGTGTTTGGCGGCCGGCTCGGCCGCGGGTGCCTGTTCGGCGGCCGCGACGGGGCGGTCGTCATAGCGCTGAGCCGGCTGGTCAGCTTTGCGCTTGTTGTTCTGCTGGTTGTTTTGCTGGTGGTTGTTCTCGCCAGCCGGCTTGGGAGGGGGAACCGGCTTCGCCTTGCCGGCTTTGTCCAGCGCCACCTGGATCTTCATGGCGGAGTCGTGGTTGGCGTACTTGTCCGCCGTTATCATGAGCGTAGCCATGGTGGCCGGCTCAGAGTGCAAGAGCGTGTGCTTGAGGAGGGTGCCATCCTGGCAACCGCTTATGAAGTACAGGATGGCTTGGACCTCGTGGATGCCCTCGCAGCTGTTCCAGAGCTTGGTCCAGCGTGTGAGGTACTCACGGCCGGTCTCCGTCAGCCCCTGCACGCACATGGTGAGCTGGCTGGGGCTGCCGACCCACTTGTAGGTGCCGGTGAAGTTGCATACGAAGGCCTGCTCGAAGTCGACCCACGCGTTGATGCTACCAGCCGGCAGGCTGTTCAACCACGTGTGAGCCGAGCCCTCGAGCATGACCAGGGCGTAGCACAAGGCGAGGTGGCGGTTGCCGCCCGCGATGCTGATGGTGGTGGTGTAGTCGATTAGCCAGTCCTCCGGATTGACGGTGCCGTTGTACTAGGGGGTGTTGCGGGGGAGCGTGAAACCTTTGTGGAAGGGCTCGTCTCGGATGCGCGGGCCGAAGCTAGCCGGCCCGACTGCGTTGTTCTCCTCCAGCTCCAAGGAGATGGCGAGCTGGTCGAGGCAGCGGCGAGCATCGGTGTCATCGATGGAACGCGGTCCTAGCCGGCTAGCGCCCGCGCCGCGAGGGGCTGGGTCGGCTGAAGCCGTACGATGGCCGGGTGGTGGGAGAGAAGCGTGACCGGGGCCAGATCGTCGGCCAAGCCACCGGCGGTCGCCGGAGCGCGGTTTCGCCGGGTCCGGGTGTGGCCGGAATGAGCTTTGCGGGTGACGAAGATGCCATGTTCTGCTGGTCCTCGGGGTCATTAGTGTGGCGCGAGCTGGATCCCGCATGCTTGTTGAGCTGGTTGAGGCGGTCCTACTACACGTTGGCCGCGTTGAGGAGGTCATTCACTCGCTGCAGGCGGTCCTTCGGGACCTCGCCCTGCAGCTGGTTCAGGCCGACAGCAGCCGCTTGGGCGGCGTGCATATTCTTCATGGGGGTCCCGTAGATGGGAGGGATCCCGCCAAGGGCGCAGACGATGGCGCCGGCCCGGGCCTGCACATCGGCGACCCGGCTTGGCTCGGCGGTGGTAGGCGTGAAGCTGTAGGCGGCGTCGCGCTCCCGCTGAGCGGAGTCCAGACGGCGTTGCGTGGCAGCGAGCGTCTCGGACAGGTCCAGCAGGCGTTGGCGATCTTCTTCCAGCCGGGTCCGGGTCTCGGCGGCATTGGAGGCATCGACATCGGTGGCAATGGGGACGCAGAGGCTCTCCATCGTGGCGTGCAGCGGGTTGGGCGCATTGGCGCGATCCGCTGCGACCCTGGCTTCAACGGCCTTCCTCGCAGCGTTGGACGAAGAAGAGGCGCCGGTGTCGGTGGCGAATACGTCCACCCGAACGCAGAGGTCCATCGACCCGGCGGAAGCACCGTCGCCGAGGGAAATAGGGGAGTCGGAGATGTCAAGCACCCCGTGTTGGAAATACGCCCTAGAGGCAATAATAAATTGGTTATTATTATATTTCCTTGTTCATGATAATTGTCTATCGTTCATGCTATAATTGTATTAACCGGAAACCGTAATACATGTGTGAACACATACATCGTAATATGTCCCTAGTAAGCCTCTAGTTGATTATCTTGTCAATCAATAGATGGTCGTGGTTTCCTGACCATGGACATTGGATGTCATTGATAATGGGATCACATCATTAGGAGAATGATGTGATGGACAAGAAGACCCAATCCTAAACATAGCACAAGATCATGTAGCTCGTTTGCTAAAGCTTTTCTAATGTCAAGTATCATTTCCTTAGACCATGAGATTGTGCAACTCCTGGATATCGTAGGAATGCTTTGGGTGTACCAAACATCACAACATAACTGAGTGGCTATAAAGGTGCACTACAGGTATCTCTGAAAGTTTTTGTTGAGTTGGCACGAATCGACACTAGGATTTGTCACTCTGTATGACAGACATGTATCTTTGGGCCCACTCGGTAATGCATCATCATAACGAGATCAATGTGACTAAGGAGTTAGCCACGGGATCATGCGTTACGGAATGAGTAAAGAGACTTGCCGGTAAGGAGATTGAACGAGGTATTGGGATACCGATGATCGAATCTCGGTCAAGTAACATACCAATAGACAAAGGGAATTGCATACGGGATTGATTGAATCCTCGACATCGTGGTTCATCCGATGAGATCATCATGGAACATGAGGGAGCCAACATGGGTATCCAGATCCCGCTGTTGGTTATTGGTCGGAGAGATGTCTCGGTCATGTCTGCATGGTTCCCGAACCCGTAGGGTCTACACACTTAAGGTTCGGTGATGCTAGAGTTGTTATGGAAATAGTATGTGGTTACCGAAGGTTGTTCATTTCGGCGTTCTGGGAACGGGGGTCCCCAGACTTGCCTGCCTGCGGCCTGCAGCGTGGCTCAAGCGGGGGCCCAGCGTGGCCCATCTTCATCAACACAAGCTCAAGACCCTCGTGAGGGGCCAAGCCTCGCGGGGCAGACGACAGAGAGCTTCCTCAGGAGCGGCCTCATCAGGCAGGCTCGCAAGGAGGTGGAGAGATCAATGCAAGGGGACCTCGCGAGGATCCAATGACGCAAGCCATGACGATCAAGGCCAGGCGGGCGCCAGGCGGGCGCCGGCCTGTGCAGAGTCCTTGTTTCCCCTTTGGTGCAAAGGAGGCAAGCTCAGGCCATGGTATCAGGCAAAGGTTACCATTCCAGTGCAACAAGACCAAGACCAGCCAGGCGGCCGGACGGAGGTCACCATGGAGCCCAAGACAGCATCACCACTAGAGCTTTTTGCAGCCGAAGACCACCTTTAGTCAGGATAACTTGTACTAGATGTTCCCCTTCAAAATGGCCAATAGTTGGCGCCCTTCCTGCTCATTATTTCGAGGAGAGGTCCAGGGCCTGTATAAATAGAGCTAACCACCATAGAGTAGAGGCATCTAGTCTAATCTGATCAAGAGGCAAGGATAGATAGAGAGGCGGTCGAACTCACCCAAGCAGTTCATCGCACCAGCTCAAGAACACCTCTCGCGAGGCTGTTCTTCCTTTGTACTGTTGATCATCAGCCCCTGAGGCAATCCACCACACCACACACTGGAGTAGGGTATTACACCACAACGGTGGCCCGAACCAGTATAAACCCCGTGTCCCTTGTGTTGTTCATCGTTTTCATCTCAGTTCGCACGAGAGGATCGGACGTAGATCGGTAGGGGAGAGATCTCCGTGCGCACCCCAGTGTTCGAACCTCAAGGGTCTGCCGGAACCCGAAATCCAACATTTGGCGCGCCAGGTAGGGGTGCGCCGGAATCCTTCCTTCCTTCCAACGACCCGCTCTCCGTCAACACCGTGCTCCGCACCCATGGCGAACGACGCGCTGCCGGCCCCGGCAGCAGACGCCCGCGCAGGGGCCAGGGGGCTTCCGGCCTTGGCCCCCACCCTGCGGCAGGTGCAATGGCCGCGCAAGTTCAAGCCCGAGATGCCGCCGCGCTACGATGGCGCGGCGGACCCACTGGTTTTCCTGCTGGCGTACGAGGAGGCCGTCCTCAGAGCCGGGGGCGACGACTGGGTAATGGCCAACTGGCTACCCATGGCCCTCACCGGTGTCCTGCGCATGTGGCTCTTCTACCTACCGACGGCTTCTGTGACCTCTTGGGAAGAGCTGCGCGGCCTCTTCCTCGCCCGTTTCGCCGCGCCAGCGCCGCCCGTCGACGCGGCCCTCCTGGGAGGATCCCAAACGCCTCCCTTGAGCCACCACATCAAGCCATTCACCAGCCAGATCAGCGCAGCCTCCAAGCGTCAAGAAGATCCCCCGGGTTGGGCGGCGCCCGAGGCTGATTTCATTTTCGACTCGGGTGACATCCCCTTCAACCCTTCCGGCTCGGGCGCGCTCCCAATGCTGTGCACCCCCACCATCTGCCAAGTGGTCGTCACCAGAACCCTCATCGACGGTGGCGCCGGCCTCAACGTGCTCTCGGTGGAGGCGTTCAGCCTCCTGCAAGTACCACCGAAGCGGCTCCAACCGAGCAGGCCCTTCACAGGCGTCGGAGCCGGCTCCACCGCCTCTTTGGGGCAGATCCGCCTCCCGGTGACCTTCGGCACCTACGACAACTTCCGCACGGAGCTGATCGACTTCGACATCGCCCCCATTGGCCTCCCGTACAACGCCATCCTCGGCTACCCGGCCTTGGCCTGGTTCATGGCGGTGACTCACCCGGCGTACAACCTCATGAAGATGCCCGGGAGCAGCGGTGTCCTTACCGTGCCGGGGGATACAAAGGACGCGCTGCAGGTGCTCCGACTGGCCTTCAGGGCTACCGCGGCGGCACAGCCCACCAGCACCGACGCCCTCAAGCCCAAGGTGGCTGCGCCAGCTAAAAAGAAGCAGCTATTCACCTAGGACAAGGCGGAAACCAAGCAAGTACCGATTGACGAGGACGGGTCCACCGGCGCCACCTTCACCATAGGGGCCAATCTCGAGCCCGAGCAGGAGAAGGCCCTGATCGGATTCCTGCACGCGAACAAGAAGGTGTTCGCATGGGAACCTGATCAGTTAGCAGGAGTCCCAAGAGATGTGATCGAGCATCACCTCAACGTGTGCCCCAACGTACGCCCCGTGAAGCAGAAGGCAAGGAGGTAGTCCACTTAGAAACAGGCTTTCATCGTTCAAGAAACCCAGAAACTAGAAGCGGCAGGGGTTATCCGCGAGGTCCGCTACCCCGATTGGCTGGCTAATCCTGTTGTCATGCCAAAGAAGGGGGGAGGAGCACATGTGTGTCGACTTCACCAACCTCAACAAAGCCTGCCCGCAGGACCCATTTCTGCTCCCCTGCATTGACCAGGTCGTCGACTCCACCGCAGAATGTGACCTGTTGTGCTTCCTGGATGTCTTCTCAGGCTATCATCAGATCAAGAGGGCGGTGGAAGAGGTGGAGAAGACAGCCTTCCTAACCCCGTGCGGGGTATACTGCTATACGTGCATGCTATTTGGGTTGCGCAACGCAGGCGCAACCTTTCAGCGGCTGATGCACATCGCCTTAGGCCGGCAGCTTGGGAGGAACGCTGAGGCTGATGTCAATGACATCATGGTGAAGTCTCGGGAAGCAAAAACCTTGATTCAGGACCTGGAGGAAACCTTTGTGAGCCTCAATGAAGTGGATCTACGACTCAACCCAAAGAAGTGCATGCTCGGAGTCCCCTTCGGCAAGCTCCGGGGTTTCCTCCTATCCCACAGGGGCATCGAGGCCAACCCAGAGAAGGTCAAGGCGGTCGAGGACATGAGCCTGCCAACAACCCTCAGGGAAATGCAGAAGCTCACTGGGCCCGTGACTGCGTTGGGGCACTTCATCTCCAAGCTACGGGAACAAGCGCTACCCTTCATCAAGCTGATGAAGAAGAAGGGCCCCTTCGAATGGACTGAAGAGGCCGACAAGGCGTTCCAGGATCTCAAGAGGTACCTCACCAGCCCTCCAGTGATGGTCGCACCACGCCCTCAGGAGCCCTTGGTGCTCTACCTTGCGGCCACCCCTTACTCCGCTAGCGCAGCCTTGGTGGTAGTCAGGGAAGAGCGTCGAGCAGGGGCCACATCAACCGCCCAGACCGAGGCAGAGCAAGGCCAGGAGGGCCTCGCGAGGACCACAACCGCAACTGGAGAGGAACGGCCGCGCCAGGAGGACGCACCTGGGGGAGGAGAGGCCTCTTCAGACGACCAAGCAATGGGGGCTCCATCGCCTCAGGAGGCGCCCTGACCACTGGAGAACGCACGCTGCGCAGACACCCTCAATCTCGTCGAGCAGCCCGTGTACTTCGTCAGCACGGTGCTACGGGACGCAAGGGCGCGGTACCCCATGCCTCAAAATCTCCTCCTCGCGCTATTGGTGGCCTCGTGCAAATTGCGGCACTACTTCCAGGGCCATCCCATCAAGGTCATCTCCGCATACCCCTTGGAAAGGGTACTCAGGAGCCCCAACTCAGCTGGAAGGGTCACAGAGTGGAACATCGATCTACAAGCATTTCAGCTGGAATTCAGTACGACCAGAGTCATCAAGGGAGCCACACTGGCAGATTTCATGGCAGAATGGATAGAAGCTCCGGGTCTCGAGGCAGGTGAAGACCGATCACTCTCCCTAGGAAGCGAAGCACCAGACGGCTGGGTCATGTACTTCGATGGGGCATTCTCCCGGCACGGCGCGGGAGCTAGCGCAGTACTCGTATCCCCCACCCAGGACAAACTCTACTATGCCATGCAACTTTGCTTCTAGCACGGAGAGAAGGTCTCCAACAACATAGCAGAGTACGAAGGCCTGATAGCAGGCTTGAAAGCTGCGATCGCCCTAGGGGTAAAGCGCCTCACCATCAAGGGAGATTCGCAGCTCCTCGTCAACTTCTCCAACAAGGTATACGAGCCAAAGGACGAGCACATGGAGTCCTACCTCGCTAAAGTCCGCAGGATGGAGAAACAGTTCTGGGGGCTAGAGTTGCAGCATGTGCCTCGCGGCACCAATCAGGAGGCTGATGACATTGCCAAGAGGGCGTCTAGGCGGCTGCCGTAGGAGCCTGGCGTCTTCGAGGAGCGGCTCTTCAAGCCCTCGGCGGTGGCGTTGCTGTCAGGAACGGCGCAACCAAGAGAGGAGCCTCCTCAGCCGCCTGCCTTGGGAGCTCCGGTCTGCGGCCCGGCCTCAGGAGCGCGCCTACTCCTGGTGTTGGAGCCTCAGGAGGGATGTTGGATCCGGGAGCTCAAGGGCTACCTAATGCAAGGGATTCTGCCGGAGAAAGAGGAGGAGGCGGAGCATGTAGCACGGCAGGCCACGACTTATTGCATTCAGGATGGCGAGCTCTACAGGAAGCGGCCAAACGACGTGTCCCTACGTTGCATCTCTAGGGAGCAAGGAAAGGAGCTGCTGGCAGACATACACGGCGAAGACTGTGGGCACCACTCATCGTCACGAACCCTTGTCGGCAAGGCGTTCCACGGCGGGTTCTACTAGCCCACAACACTCAACGACGCCATTGAGCTGGTGAAGGCTTGCGAGGCCTGCCAGTTTCATGCTAAACAGATCCATCAGCCCGCGGGAGGTCTACAGACCATACCCCTCTCATGGCCGTTCGCAGTTTGGGGGTTGGACATTCTGGGCCCGTTCCCTCGGGCGCCAGGGGCTATAGCTACCTCTACGTCGCTGTGGACAAGTTCACCAAGTGGGCCGAGGTGGAAGTTGTTCACACAATCCCGGCAGGCTCAGCAGTCAAGTTCATCAAGGGCCTCGTGAGCCAGTTTGGGGTGCCTAACCGCATCATCACTGACAATGGTTCGCAATTCACCAGTAATCTATTCAAAACGTACTGTGCTAACCTTGGAACGCAGATATGCTACGCTTCGGTAGCACACCCCCGGAGCAATGGTCAGGATGAACGAGCCAACACGGAGGTCCTGAGGGGCCTCAAAGCCGGGACCTTCAAGAAGAAACTGGTAGCCTGTGGCAGGGGCTGGTACGATGAACTCTAGTCCGTGTTGTGGTCCATCCGCACGACCGTGACCAAGCCGACTAGCGAGATCCCGCTCTTCCTCATCTACGGAGCAAAGGCTGTTCTCCCTCACGAGGTCAGGCGTCGCTCCGCATGGGTCCTGGAGTTCGACGAGGCTCAGCAGGACGCCATGCGGGGGACGGATCTCGTGCTGGGGGAGGAACGCCGTCGAGAAGCCGCACTACGAGCGGCAAGGTATCAACAGGCGCTACGATGATACCACTGCCGCAACATCCGCCCAAGGACCCTCGAGGTAGGGGATCTCGTGCTCAGACGGGTTCTCTCCAGGGAGGGGCTGCACAAGCTCTCTCCCATGTGGGAGGGCCCGTTCAAGGTTGTTCATGTTTCCAGGCCTGGCTCCGCGCACTTGGAGACTCCGGAGGGAGCACCCATCCAGAACGCGTGGAACATTCAACATCTCCGGAAGTTCTACCCCTGAGCGAGGTCTAGCACCTAGGAAAGGCCTGGTGCCTGTGAAGAAGGCCAATGCCTGTGAAGCTATCGCGTTTTGGAAAAGGCCCGGTGTCTGTGAAGAAGGCCAATGCATGTGAAGCTATCGCGTTTCGGAAAAGGCCCGGTGCCTGCGAAGAAGGCAAACGCCTGTGAAGCTCGCCACCCGTGACACTCTCACGTAATAATGAGTGGGGGTGTACATGCCCCGGAGTCTCCGGAGTGCCGCCCTTGGGCCTCGGGGGCTCCCGCCCACGCCCAGTGGCAGCACTTAGCTCCGCGCTGGTGAGAAGACGTCGAAGACTAGAATAGGTGCCGGACGCGGCTTTTTCATTTGCTTTCTACAATTGGCGTGTTGATTCCCGTTTGAAGTCTTATTGGAGTTGTTGGCGTTCCTGGCTTGTGGCTCTCTGTCTTTTTCATCTACTCGCCTCGTTTTCTCTCGCACAAGTCTCACGAGGGATGATCGCGGGCGCCCTTGCGAGCGTCTTCTGCCCCGATCCTCTGGAGCTTTCCTGCCTGAGTCCTCTGCGGAAGTAACCCTCCAAGTCCATGCCTCACGGGCATCGCGACACGAACGCAGGACCTGGGCTGATCGCCCCCGCCACCGGGATCAAAGGTTGCCCCTCTAACTAATCTTTGCAGGGCATGAAGCTCACGGCGGGGCCTCCGCCTCGGGAGGCAAGGGCCGCGTCAAGCTCCACCAAGCTCAAATGACTCCCACACATGGGCACGCATCACAGAAACATAGCGCGGAAATGGCAAAAGCAACACGACAGTTGGCAGCAACAGTTCTAACACGCCCCCACAGGGCCCTGTACTACCTTCTTCTTACGCAGGAAGGGAAGGAAACAAAATGGACACGGCCTGTCCTACACCAACCTACAGCAAAAGCTCAGGCTGCTCCTGGGGCTCAGGCGGACGCCCCCTCTAGCTTCACCGGGGCAAGGCGGCAGGTGGACCCACTGCCTTCACCCGGGCGGGCGCGACGGCGCGGGGGCTGGTCGCGGCCACCGCTGGAGAAGCTGCTTCCTGAGGGAGAGTCGCCGAAACTTGGCAAGCCCCGGGCACCGCCACCAGCACGCCTGGCGCCGTCTTCATCCTGGTCGGTACCGGGGCTGGGCAGGGGGCCGCGGCCACCATCTTCGGGGCAACACCCAGCACGGCGACCATCTTCCCCAAACAACCTCATGTAGAGGGTGGCATCACCATCGAACTTGAAGTGTAGGGCGCACCGCTGACTGAGGCCGCGCGCGCGGGCAAACGTTTGCCAGCCGCGAGTCAGGGCCCCGTTTCCAGAAGGGGAGACCTCCAGCGAAGCCGAGAAGGCCTTGCTGCAGCAACTGTCCGCCTGGAGCCAGAAGCCGCACCCGGCGCTGGTCGGCAGCTCACCGATGAAGAAGCGGGGGAGCTGGAGCCAGGTGTTGGTCGGGTCCGCCGACCACACAACGAACTCCGGCAGCACCTCTATCGAGCGAAACCGCAGCCTGGGGGGCCTCACGGTCATGGCATGCCTCCCCTTGGCAGCTGAGCGCTCACCACCACGCAGGGAACCGCCTCCGTGGCCGCGGGAAGCCGCTACGGGGACCGCGGGATGCTTGCGAGGACGACCCTGGCCACGCTTGGCCGGGGAGAAGTCGGGCCCTGCCTGGCAGGCCTTTCCCTTCTCTGTGGCTGAGAACCTCTTCGGAGCCATGAGAACGGCGAGTGGCCAAGGAGAAGAGGAGGAGAAGCAGAAAGGGGCGAACTGACGGAGCTCACGCAGCCCCGTACTTATAACCGGGGAAGACCAACCGCCGAGCACCATGATCACAGGTAATCATGACCCATATCTCTGCATGCAGGGACTTGTCAAGTCGTGCCATTGCCAAGGCGTCGTGGGGAAGCGCAGACGCCCATGTCCAATCAACCGCCACGCGGCACCCAAGGCCGCAGGCTGTTAGGGCCCGCGGCGCTTCGTGCTTGCCCCTTCGCTTCTTTGCTAAGCCAAGCCCGTGCGCGCCTTGGGCCCGGGGGCTACTGTCGGTGTTCTAGGAACTGGGGTCCCCAGACTTGCCTGCCTGCTGCCTGCGGCGTGGCTCAAGCAGGGGCCCAGCGTGGCCCATCTTCATCAAAACAAGCTCAAGACCCTCGCGAGGGGCCAAGCCTCGCGGGGCGGATGACAGAGAGCTTCCTTAGGAGTGGCCTCATCAGGCAGGCTCGCGAGGAGGCGGAGACATCAATGCAAGGGGACCTCGCGAGGATCCAGTGACGCAAGCCATGACGATAAAGGCCAGGCAGGCGCCAGGCGGCCGCCGCCCTGCGCAGAGTCCTTGTTTCCCCTTTGGTGCAAAGGAGGCAAGCTCAGGCCAAGGTATCAGGCAAACGTTACCATTCCAGTGCAACAAGACCAAGACCAGCCAGGCAGCTGGACGGAGGTCACCGTGGAGCCCAAGACGGCGTCACCACCAGGGCTTTTGGCAGCCGAAGACCACCTGTAGTCAGGATAACTTGTACTAGATGTTCCCCTTCAAAATGGCCAATTGTTGGCGCCCTTCCCGCTCATTATTTCGGGGAGAGGCCCAGGGCCTCTATAAATAGAGCTAGCCACCATAGAGTAGAGGCATCTAGTCTAATCTGATCAAGAGGCAAGGATAGATAGAGAGGCGGTCGAACTCACCCAAGTAGTTCATTGCACCAGCTCAAGAACACCTCTCGTGAGGCTGTTCTTCCTTTGTACTATTCATCATCAGCCCCTGAGGCAATCCACCACACCACACACTGGAGTAGGGTATTACACCACAACGGTGGCCCGAACCAGTATAAACCCCGTGTCCCTTGTGTTGTTCATCATTTTCATCTCAGTTCACACGAGAGGATCTGACATAGATCAGTAGGGGAGAGATCTCCGCACGCACCCCAGTGTTCGAACCTCAAGGGTCTGCCGGAACCCGAAATCTGAGAAATTATTTAGGTCTAAAACTAATTCCAAAGGTAGATGTAGAGGTAACAAATTATTTAGGTCTGAAATCCGACAGTTCGGACTCCCGGATGAGATCCTAGACGTCACGAGGAGTTTTAGAATGGTCAGGAGATGAAGATTTATATATGGGAAGTCCTTATTTGGTCGCCGAAAGTGTTGTCAATCCCTTGCAACCAACGCGATAAAGGGGTTGTCAATCCCTTCACGGCCACTTGCAGAAGTGAGATCTGATACAGATGATAAGATAAAATTTTTGGTATTTTTATGATAAAGAGTAAAAGTAAAGATTGCAAAATAAACGGTGCAAGAAATACCTAGTTGACGGGAGAGTAATATGATGGAAAATGGACCCGGGGGCCATAGGTTTCACAAGTGGCTTCTCTCAAAATAGCATATGTATTACGGTGGGTGTCGAGCAATTGATAGAATTGAGCATAGTTATGAGAATATCTAGGTATGATCATGTATATAGGCATCACGTCTGTGACAAGTAGACCGACTCCTGCCTGCATCTACTACTATTACTCCACACCTCGACCACTATCCAGCATGCATCTAGAGTATTAAGTTCATAAGAACGGAGTAACGCTTTAAGCAAGATGACATGATGTAGAGGGATAAACTCATGCAATATGATATAAACCCCATATTTTTATCCTCGATGGCAACAATACAATACGTGTCGTTTCCCCTAATGTCACTGGGATCGAGCACCGCAAGATTGAACCCAAAGCTAAGCACTTCTCCCATTGCAAGAAAGATCAATCTAGTAGGCCAAACCAAACTGATAATTCCAAGAGACTTGCAAAGATAACCAATCATACATAAAAGAATTTAGATAAGATTCAAATATTGTTCATAGATAATCTTGATCATAAACCCACAATTCATCGGATCTCGACAAACACACCGCAAAAGAAGAGTTACATCGAATAGATCTCCAAGAGAATCGAGGAGAACTTTGTATTGAGATCCAAAGAGAGAGAAGAAGCCATCTAGCTAATAACTATGGACTCGAAGGTCTGAGGTAAACTACTCACACATCATCAGAGAGGCTATGGTGTTGATGTAGAAGCCCTCCATGATCAATGCCCCCTCCGACAGAGTGCCGGAAAAGGCCCCAAGATGGGATCTCACGGGTACAGAAGGTTGCGGCAGTGGAAATAGGGTTTTGGCTCCGTATCTGATGTTTCCAGGGCATATGAGTATATATAGGCAAAAGAGGTCAGTTAGGAGAGCTACGAGGGGCCCACGAGGGTGGGGGGCGTGCCCAGGGGGCAGGCGCGCCTCCCTGCCTCGTGGCCTCCTTGTTGATTGCTTGACATCCACTCCAAGTCCTCTGGATCTTGTTTGTTCCAAAAATCACGTTGCCGAAGGTTTCATTCCGTTTGGACTCCGTTTGATATTCTTTTCCTTCGAAACACTGAAATAGGCAAAAAAAACAACAATTTGGGCTGGGCCTCCGTTTAATAGGTTAGTCCCAAAAATAATATAAAAGTGTATAATAAAGCCCATTAAATGTCCAAGACAGAATATATAATATCATGGAACAATAAAAAATTATAGATACGTTGGAGACGTATCAAGTATCCCCAAGCTTAATTCCTGCTCATCCTCGAGTAGGTAAATGATAAAAACTGAATTTTTGATGTGGAATGCTACTTAGCATAATTCTCAATGTAATTCTCTTAATTGTGGCATGAATATTTAGATCCGAAAGATTCAAGATAAAAGTTTAATATTAACATGAAAATAATAATACTTCAAGCATACTAACAAAGCAATTATGTCTTCTCAAAATAACATGGCCAAAGAAAGTTATCCCTACAAAATCATAGTCTGGCTATGCTCTATCTTCACCACACAAAATATTTAAATCATGCACAACCCCGATGACAAGCCAAGCAATTGTTTCATACTTTTGATATTCTCAAACTTTTTCAATATTCACGCAATACATGAGCGTGAGCCATGGATATAGCACTATAGGTGGAATAGAATGGTGGTTGTTGAGAAGACAAAAAGGAGAAGATAGTCTCACATCAGCTAGGCGTATCAACGGGCTATGGAGATGCCCATTAATAGATATCAATGTGAGTGAGTAGGGATTGCCATGCAATGGAAGCACTAGAGCTATAAGTGTATGAAAGCTCAACGAAAGAAACTAAGTGGGTGTGCGTCCAACTTGCTTGCTCACGAAGACCTAGGGCAATTTGAGGAAGCCCATCATTGGAATATACAAGCCAAGATCTATAACGAAAAATTCCCACTAGTATATGAAAGTAATATCATAGGAGACTCTCTATCATGAAGATCATGGTGCTACTTTGAAGCACAAGTGTGGAAATAGGATAGTAACATTGTCCCTTCTCTCTTTTCTCTCATTTTTTTGGTGGGCCTTCTCTCTTTTTTTTATGGCCTCTTTTTTTCTATTTAGTCCAGAGTCTCATCCCGACTTGTGGGGGAATCATAGTCTCCATCATCCTTTCCTCACATGGGACAATGCTCCAATAGTGATCATCACACTTTTATTTACTTAGAACTCAAGAATTACAACTCAATACTTAGAACAAAATATGACTCTATATGAATGCCTCCAGCGGTGTACCGGGATATGCAATGAATCAAGAGCGACATGTATGATAAATACGATGTGAACTACATGATCATGCAAAGCAATATGACAATGATGGAGCATGTCATAGTAAACGGAACTGTGGTAAGTTGCATGGCAATATATCTCAGAATGGCTATGGAAATGCCATGATAGGTAGGTATGGTGGCTGTTTTGAGGAAGGTATATGGTGGGTGTATGATACCGGCGAAAAGTGCGCGGTATTGGAGAGGCTAGCAATGGTGGAAGGATGAGAGTGCTTATAATCCATGGACTCAATATTATTCATAAAGAACTCATATACTTGTTGCAAAAATCTATTAGTTATCAAAATAATGTATTACGCGCATGCTCCTAGGGGGATAGATTGGTAGGAAAAGACCATCGCTCGTCCCCGACCGCCACTCATAAGGAAGACAATCAATAAATAAATCATGCTCCGAGTTCATCACATAACGGTTCACCATAAGTGCATGCTACGGGAATCACAAACTTTAACGCAACTATTTCTCAAATTCATAACCACTCAACAAACATGACTCTGATATCACCATCTTCATATCTCAAAACACTTATTAAGCATCAAACTTCTCATAGTATTCAATGCACTTATAAGAAAGTTTTTACTAATCTTGGATGCCTATCATATTAGGACTAGTTTCACAATTTAAGAAAATTACCATGCTGTTTTGTAGGACTCGCAAAATAATATAAGTGAAGCATGAGAGATCAATAATTTCTATAAAATAAACCACCACCATGCTCTAAAAGATATAAGTGAAGCACTAGAGCAAAAACTATATAGCTCAAAAGATATAACTGAAGCACATAGAGTATTCTAATAAATTCCGAATCATGTGTGTCTCTCTCATAAAGGTGTATTCAGAAAGGATGATTGTGGTAAACTAAAAATAAAAGACTCAAATCATACAAGACGCTCCAAGCAAAACACATATCATGTGGTGAATAAAAATATAGCATCAAGTAAAGTTACCGATGGACGAAGACGAAAGAGGGGATGCCTTCCG
Source organism: Triticum urartu (assembly GCF_056163025.1). Lineage (NCBI taxonomy): Eukaryota > Viridiplantae > Streptophyta > Magnoliopsida > Poales > Poaceae > Triticum > Triticum urartu. The sequence continues at coordinate 503,381,491 of NC_141878.1, forward strand.
GGGCATCCCCAAGCTTAGGCTTTTGGTTGTCCGTGAATTTTACCTTGGGGTGCCTTGGGCATCCCCAATCTTAGGCTCTTTACAATCCTTGTTCCATAATCCATCAAATCTTTACCCAAAACATGAAAACTTCACAACACAAAACTCAACAGAAAATCTCATGAGGTCCATTAGCGAAAGAAAAGAAAACACCACTTCAAGGTACTGCATTGAATTCATTCTTTATTTATATTGGTGTTAAACCTACTGTATTCCAACTTCTCTATGGTTTATAAACTCTTTTACTAGCCATAGATTCATCAAAATAAGCAAACAACACACGAAAAACAGAATCTGTCAAAAATAGAACTGTCTGTAGTAATCTGTAACTAACGCAAACTTCCGTGACTCAGAAAGTCTACCAAAATAGTAAGACCTAGATAATTTGTTTATTGATCTACTGGAATTGGAATCAGTATTTCATCACGTTCTGGTGATTTTTAACAATTGTTTTAGTGAACAGAAAGTTTCTGGAATTTTCAGCAAGATCAAATAACTATGATCCAAGAAGATCCTATAGGTTTTACTTGGCACAAACACTAACTAAAACATTAAAAAAATCTAACCAGAGGCTAGGTCAAATATTTATTCCTAAACAGAAGCAAAAAAGCAAAATACAAAAATAAAATTGGGTTGCCTCCCAACAAGCGCTATCGTTTAACGCCCCTAGCTAGGCATAAAAGCAAGGATAGATCTAAGTATTGCCATCTTTGGCTTTCGGGAAGAAAAGGGAAAACTGATTTTCTATAGCATTAATCTTTCTATTCTGAAAGAGGACATGACCATTAATGGTAGAAGAAAGATTAAGCACATTACGAAAGTTTGCATCTAAGCTAGCCTTCATCTCTTTGATAGTTTCGTTTTGATAGGAAAACAAAAGAGAGGTAGATTCGACCTTCTCATTCATGGGGTGCCCAAATATGGTTTTCATCTTTTCATAGGTATCTACGGCATCCCCTTCAAGAAATCCGTCTTCAAAAATAGAGTCTAGGACGTGCTTAAACAATGAAGGTAAGGCAACATAAAAGCTTTTTAAGTATATTTCGATTTGGTATTGGGGCACAAAGCTGGCCCGGATTCTTAGTAACCTATCCCAAGCATCTTTTAAGGACTCATCAAGTAAATAACGAAATATTCCGGGATCATCTTCATCAAAATTATTCTGACTCTCATTGATGACCCCGGTAGGTCTTTCTATAGCATCATGGTTTATGAGCTTAGAGAGGATAGAGGGATTATCCAAGGCAGAACCCCTAACCTTTTTGATTCACACATGGAGAAAGTAAGTCAAGCAGAAAGAGAGGGCGAATAAAACGGAAGGGTGAAGTGGGGGAGAGGAAAACGAGAGGCAAATGGCAAATAATGTAGTGCGAGGGATAAGAGTTTGTGATGGGTACTTGGTATGTCTTGACTTGTGCATAGACTCCCCGACAACGGCGCCAGAAATCCTTCTTGCTACCTCTTGAGCACTGTGTTGGTTTTCCCTTGAAGAGGAAAGGGTGATGCAGTAAAGTAGCATAAGTATTTCCCTCAGTTTGAGAACCTGGGTATCAATCTAGTAGGAGACCACGCTCAAGTCCCACGCACCTACACAAACAAATAAGAACCTTGCAACCAACGCGATAAAGGGGTGTCAATCCCTTCACGGCCACTTGCAAAAGTGAGATCTGATAGAGATCATAAGATAATATTTTTGGTATTTTTATGATAAAGAGTAAAAGTAAAGATTGCAAAATAAACGGTTCAAGAAATAGCTAGTTGACAGGAGATTAATATGATGGAAAATAGATCCGGGGGCCATAGGTTTCACTAGTGGCTTCTCTCAAGATAGCATAAGTATTACGGTGGGTGAACAAATTACTATCGAGCAATTGATAGAATTGAACATAGTTATGAGAATATCTAGGTATGACCATGTATATAGGCATCACGTTCGTGATAAGTAGACCGACTCCTGCCTGCATCTACTACTATTACTCCACACATCGACCGCTATCCAGCATGCATCTAGAGTATTAAGTTCATAAGAACGGAGTAACCCTTTAAGCAAGATGACATGATGTAGAGGGATAAACTCATGCAATATCATATAAACCCCATCTTTTTATCCTCAATGGCAACAATACAATACGTGTCGTTTCCCCTACTGTCACTGGGATCGAGCACCGCAAGATTGAACCCAAAGCTAAGCACTTCTCCCATTGCAAGAAAGATCAATCTAGTAGGACAAACCAAATTGATAATTCTAAGAGACTTGCAAAGATAACTAATCATACATAAAAGAATTCAGAGAAGATTCAAATATTGTTCATAGATAATCTTGATCATAAACCCACAATTCATCGGATCTCGACAAACACACCGCAAAACAAGAGTTACATCGAATAGATCTCCAAGAGAATGGAGGAGAACTTTGTATTGAGATCCAAAGAGAGAGAATAAGCCATCTCGCTAATAAATACGGACCGGAAGGTCTGAGGTAAACTACTCACACATCATCGGGGAGGCTATGGTGTTGACGTAGAAGCCCTCCGTGATCAATGCCCCCTCCGGTGGAGTGCCAGAAAAGGCCCCAAGATGGGATCTCACGGGTACAGAAGGTTGCGACGGTGGAAATAGGGTTTTGGCTCTGTATCTGATGTTTCCAGGGTATATGAGTATATATAGGCGAAAGCGGTCGGTCAGGAGAGCTACAAGGGGCCCACGAGGGTGGGGGCGCGCCTAGGGGGGCAGGCGCACCTCCCTGCCTCGTGGCCTCCTCGTTGATTGCTTGACGCCCACTCTAAGTCCTCTGGATCACGTTTGTTCCAAAAATCAAGTTCCCAAAGGTTTCATTCCGTTTGGACTCCGTTTGATATTCTTTTCCTCCGAAGCACTGAAATAGGCAAAATAAAGAGCAATTTGGGATGGGCCTCCGGTTAATAGGTTAGTCCCAATAATAATATAAACGTGTATAATAAATCCCATTAAACATCCAAAACAGAATATATAATAGCATGGAAAAATCAAAAATTATAGATACATTGGAGACGTATCATCCACCTGCCCCGAAGGGCCCTATGGGCTGAATATAGAGGGGAATCAGCCCCTAGGTGGGCCGGGCACCAACTCCCCCCTAGGGCCCATGCACCTAGGGTTGGGGCAAACCCTAGAAGGGGCGCCCACCCACCTGGCTTGGGGGGCAAGCCTCCCCTTGGCTGCCCCCCTCTAGATGCATCTAGGGGGCGGCACCCTCTCCCTTGCCCCTATAAATAGTGTGGGGGTGGGAGGGCTGCCACACCCTTTCCCTGGCGCAGCCCCTCCCCCTCTCCAACACCCCCTCCTCCATAGTGCTTGGCGAAGCTCTGCTGGAGAACCACGAGCTCCATCACCACCACGCCGTCGTGCTGTCGGAGTTCTCCCTCTACTTCTCCCCTCCCCTTATTGGATCAAGAAGGAGGAGACGTCCCCCGACTGTATGTGTGTTGAACGCGGAGGCGCTGTTGTTCGGCGCTTAGATCGGAATCGACCGCGATCTGAATCGCTGCGTGTATGACTCCACCAACCGTGTTCTTGCAACGCTTCCGCTTAGCGATCTTCAAGGGTATGAAGATGCACCCCCACTCTCTCGTTGCTAGCATCTCCTACATTGATCTTGGTGACACGTAGGATTTTTTTGAATTATTGCTACGTTCCCCAACAGTGTTATCAGAGCTAGGTCTATGCGTAGATTCTATGCACGAGTAGAAAACAAAGCAATTGTGGGTGATGATTTGTTCAATTTTCTTACAGTTACTAGTCTTATCTTGATTCGGCGGCATTGTTGGATGAAGTGGCCCGGACCGACCTTACACGTACGCTTATGTGAGACTGGTTCCACCGACTGGCATGCACTTGATGCATAAGGTGGCTAGCGGGTGTCTTTCTCTCCCACTTTAGTCGGATCGGATTCGATGAAAAGGGTCCTTGTGAAGGGTAAATAGCAATTGACATGTCACTGTTGTGGCTTTTGCGTAGGTAAGAAATGTTCTTGCTAGAAACCCATAGCAGCCACGTAAAACATGCAACAACAATTAGAGGACGTCCAACTTGTTTTTGCAGGGTATGCTATGTGATGTGATATGGCCAAAAGGATGTGACGAATGATATATGTTATGTATGAGATTGATCATGTTCTTGTAATAGGAATCACGACTTGCATGTCGATGAGTATGACAACCGGAAGGAGCCATAGGAGTTGTCTTAATTTATTGTATGACCTGCGTGTCAATGAAAACGCCATGTAATTACTTTACTTTATCGCTAACTGTTAGACATAGTAGTAGAAGTAATAGTTGGCGAGACAACTACATGAAGACACGATGATGGATATCATGATGATGGAGATCATGGTGTCATGCCGGTGACGATGGTGTTCATGTCGCACCTCGAAGATGGAGATCAAAGGCGTAAGATGATATTGGCCATATCATGTCACTTTATGATTTGCATGTGATGTTTGTCATGTTTACATATTATTTGCTTAGAACAACGGTAGCATAAATAAGATGATCCCTCACTAAAATTTCAAGAGATGTGTTCCCCCTAACTGTGCACCGTTGCGAAGGTTCGTTGTTTCGAAGAACCACGTGATGATCGGGTGTGATAGATTCTAATGTTCGCATACAATGGGTGTAAGCCAGATTTACACATGCAAAACACTTAGGTTGACTTGACGAGCCTAGCATGTACAGACATGGCCTCGGAACACGAGAGACCGAAAGGTCGAACATGAGTCGTATAGTAGACACGATCAACATGGAGATGTTCACCGTTGATGACTAGTCCGTCTCACGTGATGATCTGACACGGCCTAGTCGATTCGGATCATGTATCACTTAGACGACTAGAGGGATGTCTATCTCAGTGGGAGTTCATTAAATAATTTGATTAGATGAACTTAATTATCATGAACTTAGTCTAAAATATCTTTACAATATGTCTTGTAGATCAAATGGCCCATGCTAATGTTGCCCTCAACTTCAATGCGTTCCTAGAGAAAACTAAGATGAAAGACGATGGTAGCAACTATAGAGATTGGGTCCGTAACTTGACGTTCATCCTCATAGCTGCCAAGAAAGCATATGTCCTTGAAGCACCGCTAGGTGAAGCACCCATTTTCCCAGCAACTCAAGATGTTATGAACGCCTGGCAGTCGCATGATACGTCTCCAACGTATCTATAATTTTTGATTGCTCCATGCTATATTATCTACTGTTTTGGACAATATTGGGCTTTATTATCCACTTTTATATTATTTTTGGGACTAACATATTAACCGGAGGCCCAGCCCAGAATTGCTGTTTTTTTTGCTTATTTCAGTGTTACGAAGAAAAGGAATATCAAACGGAGTCCAATAGACCCGAAACTCCACGGAACCTATTTTTGGACCAGAAGAAGCCCACGGAGTACCGGAGTTGCACCAAGGGAGTCCCGGGCTACCCACAAGGGTGGGGGGAGCACCCACCCCCCTAGGGCGCGCCCCCTGCCTCGTGGACAGCCCGGAGGTCCACCGACGTACCTCTTCCTCCTACATATACCCATATACCCTAAAACGATCGGGGAAAAGAATAGATCGGGAGTTCTGCCGCCGCAAGCCTCTGTAGCCACCAAAAACCAATCGGGACCCTGTTCTGGCACCCTGCCAGAGGGGGGATGTCACACCCTGCATTTTGTAGCATGTCATTTGCATTATTAAAGCATGAAAAATTTGGACCAACAAAAACTTTTGCATTATTTGGCTTTTTATTTTGGAGTTGGTTTTCTCTCTGTGGTTTTTTTTCAAGTGCTCTTTAAAGTCAACATAGTTTCACCTTCTATACTTCATCTCCTTGCCCCAAACTTCTGCCCAATGATCATGCCATGTGTATAGTGCAATATAGTATTTTCTTACAAAAATAATTGGGCCAAAAAGTATTTTCTAAAATTAGTTTTCCAAAAACCCTTGAATTGAGATTTGCACTGCAAGTACTTGATTTGAGGTGTGAAAAATCTTTCAAAAGGTATATTTGAAACCTATTAGATATAGGATACCCAGAAACCACAAAAAGATAATTTTAAAAGTTATTTTCCTATTTTATTTAAAAGCTTTTTCTTAAGGCCAGAAATGGTCTTTAATTTCTAGGGTTTACAAAAGTTGCATTGGCAACTTTGCCCAAATAAGCTCCAAATTGGTGGAAGGCCCTAATTATATGTGTCATTTCACCCTGTGAAGTCTCATGACAATTGGAAATCATTTGCTTGCCAAAACCTTTATCAAACACCTTCTGCCACTTTTCAAAAATCCCCATTTTGACCACTAAAACTATTCTCCTTGAGCTCAACTTTATACCACAGCTCCTCCTAGACCTCCTCTACCTCCAGTAACAATGGCTGCATCTCAGCTCAATGATTGTGTGGTGAAACCACCTCATTTACTCCTCTGGACAGCCCCTGTACCCCTCTTCCTCACCTCCCTCCTCACTCTAGTGGCCATCCATGGCATCCAATGCACCACCCCATTTCTTTACTACTCCCTAGCACTACTGGACACAAGTGGCCACGCCCACTTCCCCTTTTTTATGCCATGCCATGCCATTTGGGCGCTCTGGAGCGCGCTACAGTACGCTCTCGTACTGTAGCCGCCCTCTGCCCGACGCCTCCGACCACCTCGGGCCACCCCCGCGCGCCTCGGCGTCCGCAGCACGCTACGCGGTCTGCCCCTTCCTCTCTTCTCCTCCCCGCGCCTCCGCGCTAGCAAACAGAGGCCGCCCGAGCACGCCAATGGTGCGGCTCACACGTGCGCGTCTCTGACCCCTCCCCGCTCTCTCCCTTAGCTCCCCTCGGCGTAGTCCATGCCCAGGAACACCCCAGACACGGCGCCAGCTCCTCCCGAGCCCCGTGGCGACGAGCAGGAGCTCTCCGACGCATGGGTCCATGGCACCTCTCCGTTCACCTACTTAAAGGCCTCCCCGAGCCCTCCGCTCCTCACCACTCGCTCTCTACACCACCAAAACATCCCCCTGCGCCCCCAGTTCCTCTCCAGAACTGCCCGAGCTCGAGATCAAGCTCGAGCTCCGCCGCTTCGGCTCGCCGGAGTCCGCGAGGTACAGGCCTCCCCCGCTCCTCCTCTACCCCAATCTGAAACCGCCTCCTCCCACTGATCATTTCCCCTCTCTTCCCCGCCTCGTTTGTAGCCAGAGTCGACTGGAACAACCACCACCCGAAGCTCCTCCGCCGAAAGACCTCGTCGTCGGTGAACCAGGCCACCCTGGCGACCTACTCCACCTCCATCCGAACGGCGGATCCTCCCTGAGCACAACGGTACCACCCACGTATCCTCCCGTGCCCCGTATCACCGCCGGCGAGCTCGCCGTCGCCTCTGTACAGAGGTAGACGACGGCCGTGGGCCCTGCCTGTCAGCCTCACGCCCTGATGGGTGGGACCCACCCGTCAGGTTTAAAACGCACGCGCGTGCGTACCAGTTCGCTGCGTCGGCTGAAGGCGTATTTTGCCTTTACGCCTTTGACGTGGCAGCCTCGCGTGGGCTGAAACCCATCTGGGCCTGCTGCACTCTGGTCCTTCTAGCCCAGTTGCACAGTGCCCCTTTTCCTTTTTCTTTTCTATCACTTTTCCAAAAATTCCACAGGATAAAATATATGTCCAAATAAATTAATTCCAATTCCTAAATTCCTAAAATATTGCAACCTATTTAATGGTGCAACTTTCATTCAAATCCAACAACCTTTTCTTCACTGTAAATATTTAAATGTGATCTTAAGCATTTAAATATGCCTTTGCAAATCCATCTCTCCTATTCTGCTACTCCAAATCCAAAACTAGGAATTTTCCCGTTCTTAGTTTTCAACCTAGTATTTAACAACAATGAGTTGACATTTTTCTGAGCACTTTGGTTTTTCTGTTTTATTATTGCCTTATTTTCTCGTTATTATTTTGCGACGATAGATTGCGTTGCTGATGAAGGAGCTGGACCAGAAGACTTTGAAGACACAGAAGACTTTGCTGAGCCAGGCAAGCAGCCCTTTGACCATGTCTATGAAACCCTTTTTATGCATTTCATATAGCACTTTAATATTGTTGCATCGGAATCATGGTGAGATGGTAGCCACTTTGCTGGGTTGCCTTCATTTTCCTCCTTGTTGATACTTGCATGATGCATGACCCTACCTTCTTACGAGGGTTATGCCGGTGGGAAGTAGATAGGATGCTAAGTAGTGCTACGCAAAAGGGACGGGTATATGCATAGTGATGGAGGCAAAGTATTTTTCAAAGGACTTTTCGAAAACCCCGTCGGGTGCCACTTATGCCCGAGGGAGATGATGAGTTGGGTAACCACTTGATGACGAAATGGTGTACCGAGGCAAGTGTGCGTGTTGTTTTCGAAAACGGATTAGATTTAAGATTTGTCGACTGTCCCAACCTTACATGCGCAACCACTCTACCCTTGTATGGGAAAGGGCATTATTGATTACCTAGGCCGATACTAGCTTGGAGCCCGCATTACTAGTGACGGGAGAGTTGTTGGTGCGCTCTCTCGGGACGGGGTCGTGCCAGGTAGGGCGGCCATGACTGTTTTCACAGGGCACCGGATACACCGTTGTGTCCCCTCTCGGATGTTACGATCTCGAGTGAGTCTCGTATGATGTACATCGTGAGGATATGGAACAACGAGTGGACTCCTTTTTAGTGTCGTCTAGGGAAAGATAGTGATCGGGTGCTTACCCCGGGTACTGAGGTACCGCGGGTCGTGGATGACACGAAAGTTCCCCGGATCTTGTGGGTAAAGTGTGCAACCTCTGCAGAGTGTAAAACTATTCAAATAGCCGTGTCCACGGTCAAGGACAGTTGGGCGGTGCTGCTTAAACTACGTCCACGTGTTTTCAAACCAGTGTGTGTGTTTGGATAAGTGGGAAGAACTACTTGGGTCATGTCAAAGGACTTGACATGATTGAGTTGGGTTGATGCCCACTCTATTTATGTTGATATCCGTAACCTGTCCTCATGGTTACTTGAGTTCTCCTTATGCATGTCTTACAAGTTGTTGAACATGTCATTGCACTCAAAACTAGCTTTCCGCAAAAAATTACCTATATCATGCATTGTTGTACCTTGAACCAAAACATGGGTTGCTTGCGAGTACATTCAAAGTACTCATTGGCTTGCCACTAGTTATTTAATTGGCCAGGCATGGAAGAACAGGAGTTCAAAGAAGAATTCTTTGGAGACGAACATGCGAACTAGGATGCTTCCCAGTCAGAATGCCTGTAGGGTTAAGGCAGATGGCATGGGTTCTACTTATCGACGAAGATTTCCGTTGCTTGTGTTTCATTTGATGTTCAGCCCTTAAGGCTTTATCTATGTAAGACTTGACCATAATGGTCATAATTTGTGTAAGACGGTATGTATGGATGTAAGACTCTTGTTATTCAGCTTTTGTGTGTTCAGTGAGCATTGATCTCTGGGATCACTGTACACGTGCATCCGGTGATCACGACTTATGAGTCGGGGTCCCCACAGAGCTGGTATCAGAGCCATCCCGACTGTAGGAAGCCTTAGTTAGCATGGACGTTAGTTAGCTTGAGACCATCTAAACTTCTCTTCTTTTCTAAAGCTTACTCAACCCAAGATATATTTCCCTGATTGACCTCTCCCATTCAACCTTTATAGATGGCTGCCGTACTCGAAGACTCTTCCTGACCACCGGGTTTCCCATGCTTCTCGAGGATAGCCTCAAGAAGTGCCAGTACCACCGAGCCCCCATTTTCACCTACCATGAGCATTGGATCAATGACACCGAGACGGAGTATCATGTGGAAGTGATCATGAAGGCTAATGACTCTCCAAGAAGCTGGGTCTTCGAGGGACCCCAGATGGCAACACTAGTTCTTGCCATCGAGACGGCAACCCTCAAGGCACTCACCCGCCTCCGAGACCTTCTTCCAGAGATGGCAGACGAGTTGGCAACCCGCTTCTTGCCTTATCGGAAGGAAGGTGAGGATGAGAGCAGTGCACCAGCTCCACCATTAGAAGAAGGACTTCCACTCCAATTCCAGACCTACTTCAGCCCTTGTGCCGATAGTTTGGCACAACACTTGGCCTCGGAATCAATGGAACTCCGAAAGGAACTTCATGAGACCAAGGCACTTCTTCGCCAAGCACAATAGAAGACGGATAGGATCAAGAAGGAAGGTGCTCCCCCTAGTCAGCCCGCAATCGCATACCGAGGCGGAAGACCCCCAGAGGATGAAGGACCCCCACAGCAACACCGCATGAGCGCAAAGGAATACCGCAAGCTCTTCGCACCACCGACAAAGTAACGCCGTGTTGAGCTCCTCCACTCCCCCACCCCTTCAAGTGAAGAGGAAAGTCAGGCCACCAATGACGAGGAGGAAGACCCAGAAGAGCCAGACTACACGACCGAGCAATCCACCACTTAGGCATCATTCGCAACCCGGATATGCCCGTTAGTAACCCCTACAGTAGGATAGGTCGTGTACCCCTATGCGAAGTCGAGTCCTTGTAATGGTTCATATAAAACCATGTAGTGTTGTGTTTGCTTTTGATGTGTTTGATGGAGGTCGTACTTTCCTACGGGAACTTGTAAGCGACTACATCACCCATTTTGATTTTAATGAATGTGTTTGGCCTTTTGGCCCTTGCATGAAAACAATTAGTGTCATACCAACCCCCTTACTAGGCATCCCATCTATATTGCTTTCCCCATCTTTCCCAATCATAAGACCTTGACCGCTCCAACAGGATGCCTGTTGTAACTCGTACTGGTACCTCTATCCAGCAGCAAGAAGCCGGAGAAGGAGCCAGTCAGGACCAAACCCGAGGACAAGTTCCACCACCGCCACCACCTCCAAACATGGACATGGCTCAGCTTCTCCAAGCCTTCCGAGAGGAACGCCAAGCCAACACTGCAGCCCTCCAGATGATTGCTCAAGCTGTTAACCGCCAGCCGGCGGGAAACGACAACGGACGTTCCATGTTGGTGGAGTTCAAGAAGCATGCACCACCCACCTTCATCGAGACTGCTGAACCCCTGGATGCAGACGACTGGGTCCGCACCACTGAGGATCTCCTAGAACTAGTCGGATGCACTAAGGACCGTGAGAAGGTGGCATATGCTGCTCACTGTCTCGGGGGAACTGCTAGAGCTTGGTGGGATGGATTCAAGGCCATGCATGCTGAGCGAAAAATCACTTGGAATGACTTCAAGGCAGAATTCCGCAAGGCCCACATTCCTTCCGGAATCATGGCCATCAAGAAGCGTGAGTTCCGAGCCCTGAATCAGGGTAGTAGCACTATCAAGGAGTACATGCAGAAGTTCAGTGTTCTCTCAAGGTATGCCCCTGAAGATGTCAGCACTGATGCTGCCAAAAGGGAGCGCTTCATGGAAGGCCTTAACCAGACTCTGCAGTACTCGCTTGTGGTGTGTGACTGCCCGATCTTTCCTGATCTGGTGAACAAGGCACTCATGCTTGAGGACAAGCGATGTGCTTTGGATGATACCCGTAAGCGCAAGATGATCAGCAAGGGTAGCTCCAGCAACCAGAAGCCTCGCCCGTGGCAACCAGCCCCGGTCAAGCCAACCTATCAGCAGCCAAGAGCTCCTGCACCCCACACCAACTATCCACCTCAGCAGTATGCCAACCCCAGGCCAGCTTACAACAACCCCAATAACAATGCCGGCAAGAGCAGCAACCCCAATCAAGTCACTTGCTTCGGATGTGGTTAGGCAGGACACAACTCAAGTAGTGCCCCAACAAGAAGCCCGATGCCCCGCGCCCTAATGCACAGAACCCAGGGCAAGGCCGTGGAATGCCACCAAGGAACCAAGCTCCTCGCAACCCGCCCAACAACGGCAAGGGTGGTGTGAATCACGTCACTGCTGAAGAAGCCCAGGGAGACCCGGACGCCGTGCTGGGTATGTTCCTTGTTAACTCAGCACCTGCAACTGTCTTGTTTGATTCTGGAGCCACGCATTCATTTGTCACCCAAGAGTTTGCATTAAAAAGTGGCATGAACCCTACACCCCTGAATAACCCTATGGTGGTACAAACCCCCGGAGTAGAGATGAGAGCCAAGATAGGATGTAAAGGAGTCGGGATTGTCATTAATGGGGTAGACTTCCAAGCAGACCTTATCATCTTAAGATCGCAAGGCTTGGATGTGATCTTAGGAATGGATTGGCTCATCAAGCACCAAGGCTTGTTAGATTGTGCCAACCGGACCGTCACTGTAACCAATGACCAAGGAGTCGAAGTTAAGTTTGCTCCCAACCCCTTCTCTGCTCAAGGCGCCCAAGTCAACTGTCTGTCAGAAGTTGGATTGGAGCAAGTGCCGGTGGTATGCGAATACCCCGATGTCTTTCCTGATGAGCTACGGGGAATGCCTCCTGACCGAGACATTGAGTTCATCATCGAGCTCATACCCGGAGCAGCACCCATCTATAAGAAGCCTTATAGAATGGGATCAGAAGAGTTAGCAGAGTTGAAGAAGCAACTGGAAGAGCAGTTGAGGAAGGGATTTATCCTCCCTAGTGCCTCCCCTTGGGGATCGCCTGTTCTGCTTTTGGCAAAGAAGGACGGTACCATCCGCTTATGCATTGACTACCGCTCCCTCAATGAAGTTACAATCAAGAACAAGTATCCACTTCCCAAGATTGAAGATCTGTTTGATCAACTCAATGGGGCCAAGGTGTTCTCCAAGATCGACCTCAGATCTGGGTACTACGAGCTGAAAATCAGACCCCAAGATATTCTAAAGACGGCATTTGTAACCAGATATGGCCTGTATGAGTGCACGGTCATGTCCTTTGGATTGACCAATGCCCCAGCTTACTTCATGTATCTCATGAATAAGGTCTTCATGGAATATTTGGACAAGTTCGTCGTTGTCTTCATTGATGACATTCTTGTCTTCTCAAAGACGGAAGAAGATCACGAGCAACACTTGAGGATGGTCCTAGACAAGCTTCGAGAGCACCAACTGTATGCCAAGTTCAGCAAGTGCGAATTTTGGCTGCATGAGGTTGGATTCTTGGGTCATGTTTTGACCAAAGAAGGATTGTCGGTCGATCCCGCTAAGATTGAAGCCGTGACTGAATGGCAATCCCCAAGCAATGTGAAGGAAGTCAGAAGCTTCCTCGGACTCGCGGGATATTACCGCAAGTTCGTTGAAGGATTCTCAAGCATTGCCCGACCCATGACTCAGCTCTTGAAGAAGGACAAGAAGTTTGAATGGACGCCGAAGTGCGAAGAAAGCTTCCCAGAGCTGAAGAAGAGATTGACCACCGCCCCAGTTCTGGCCACACCAGATATACACAAGGAGTTTGTGATATATTGTGATGCGTCGAGAACTGGACTGGGAGGTGTTCTGATGCAAGAAGGCAGAGTCGTAGCTTACCTTTCAAGGCAACTACGACCTCATGAAGAGAACTATGCTACTCATGACCTCGAGTTGGCAGCTGTAGTTCATGCCCTGAAAACATGGCGACATTACCTCCTAGGGAAGCGGTGTGAGATATACACAGATCACAAAAGTCTGAAGTATATTTTCACTCAGAAGGAATTGAACATGAGGCAAAGAAGGTGGCTAGAATTGATCAAGGATTATGACCTCAGTGTTCAATACCACCCTGGGAAGGCTAATGTGGTAGCAGATGCATTAAGCAGGAAGGCATGTTCCTTGAATGCTATGCTTAAGGAAAGGCTACCCGCCTTGTATGAAGAACTTGAAAGCTTCGGGTTGGAACTGGTTGCACCAGGATTCTTAGCCAACCTTGAAGTCAAGCCTACCCTGATGGATGATGTTAAGGCAGCCCAGAAGGGACACGAGAGTATTGAAGGCATCAAGAGGAAGATCAAGGCAGGCAAGGCCCCAGGATTCTCAGAGGATGAGCAAGGAATTGTGTGGTTTGGGAATCGCATTTCCGTACCCAACAAGATTGAGCTCAAGAATTTGATCTTGCAAGAAGCTCATGACACCCCGTATTCCATCCATCCCGGAGGGACCAAGATGTATCAAGACCTGAAGGAAAGATTTTGGTGGCACGGGATGAAAAGGGAGATTGCCACCTACGTTGCAAAGTGTGATGTATGCCAAAGGGTCAAAGCTGAATATCAGCGACCTGCTGGATTGCTCCAACCACTCAAGGTTCCCGAGTGGAAATGGGATAAAGTCGGAATGGATTTCATCACCGGACTACCTAGGTCAAGCAAGGGACATGACTCCATCTGGGTCATAGTCGATCATTTGACTAAAGTAGCCCATTTCATTCCTGTGAATACTACCTATGATGGCAACCAGCTAGCGACTCTATACATCAACAGAATCGTAAGTCTTTATGGTGTTCCCAAGGAGATTGTGTCAGACCGAGGAACCCAGTTTACCTCAAGGTTCTGGAAGAAGTTCCAAGAGGCCATGGGGACCAAGTTGTCCTTCAGCACTGCTTTCCACCCACAGACCGGAGGTCAGACAGAATGAGTGAATCAGATACTCGAAGACATGCTTCGAGCCTGTGTCTTAGCGTATGGAGCTAGGTGGGAAGATTGCCTCCCTTTTGCCGAGTTCTCCTACAACAACAGTTATCAGTCAAGCCTCCAGATGGCACCATTTGAGGTATTGTACGGTCAAAAGTGTAGCACACCCCTCAATTGGTCAGAAACCGGAGAAGGACTAGTATTTGGGCCCGATATCCTCCGTGAAGCAGAAGAGCAAGTTCAGCTAGTCAGAGAGCAACTGAAGGCCGCTAAGTCCAGACAGAAGAGCTATGCTGACACTCGTCGCCGACAAGTAGACTTCCAAGTCGGAGACCATGTATACCTGCGAGTAACTCCTCTTAAGGGAACCAAGCGTTTCCGCGTTAAGGGAAAGCTCGCACCAAGATTTATCGGCCCCTTCGAGATCACCGCACGACGTGGAGAAGTGGCTTACCAGTTGGAACTGCCACCTGAACTATCCGATGTGCACAACGTATTCCACGTGTCACAACTTCGGAAGTGTCTCCAAGTCCCAGACAAGCCTGATCTTTGCAAGGACGTCGATCACCAAGCCATTGACCTTCAGCCCAATTTGACCTACCGCAAGAGACCCATCTGCATTTTGGATGAGGCTGAGCGATGCACTCGAAGCCGCACCATCAAGCACTTCAAGGTCCAGTGGAGCAACCACACTGAAGCAGAAGCAACCTGGGAACGTGAAGACTACCTTAGATCCGAGTTTCCATATCTCTTCAAAGCCTAGTTTAGGAATCTCGGGGACGAGATTCTTGTAAGGGGGGTAGGTCTGTCACACCCTGCATTTTGTAGCATGTCATTTGCATTATTAAAGCATGAAAAAATTGGACCAACAAAAACTTTTGCATTATTTGGCTTTTTATTTTGGAGTTGGTTTTCTCTCTGTGGTTTTTTTTCAAGTGCTCTTTAAAGTCAACATAGTTTCTCCTTCTATACTTCATCTCCTTGCCCCAAACTTCTGCCCAATTATCATGCCATGTGTATAGTGCAATATAGTATTTTCTTACAAAAATAATTGGGCCAAAAAGTATTTTCTAAAATTAGTTTTCCAAAAACCCTTGAATTGAGATTTGCACTGCAAGTACTTGATTTGAGGTGTGAAAAATCTTTCAAAAGGTATATTTGAAACCTATTAGATATAGGATACCCAGAAACCACAAAAAGATAATTTTAAAAGTTATTTTCCTATTTTATTTAAAAGCTTTTTCTTAAGGCCAGAAATGGTCTTTAATTTCTAGGGTTTACAAAAGTTGCATTGGCAACTTTGCCCAAATAAGCTCCAAATTGGTGGAAGGCCCTAATTATATGTGTCATTTCACCCTGTGAAGTCTCATGACAATTGGAAATCATTTGCTTGCCAAAACCTTTATCAAACACCTTCTGCCACTTTTCAAAAATCCCCATTTTGACCACTAAAACTATTCTCCTTGAGCTCAACTTTATACCACAGCTCCTCCTAGACCTCCTCTACCTCCACTAACAATGGCTGCATCTCAGCTCAATGATTGAGTGGTGAAACCACCTCATTAACCCATCTGGACAGCCCCTGTACCCCTCTTCCTCACCTCCCTCCTCACTCCAGTGGCCATCCATGGCATCCAATGCACCATCCCATTTCTTTACTACTCCCTAGCACTAGTGGACACAAGTGGCCACGCCCACTTCCCCTTTTTTATGCCATGGCATGCCATTTGGGCGCTCTGGAGCGCGCTACAGTACGCTCTCGTACTGTAGCCGCCCTCTGCCCGACGCCTCCGACCACCTCGGGCCACCCCCGCGCGCCTCGGCGTCCGCAGCACGCTACGCGGTCGGCCCCTTCCTCTCTCCTCCTCCCCGCGCCTCCGCGCTAGCAAACAGAGGCCGCCCGAGCGCGCCAATGGTGTGGCTCACACGTGCGAGTCCCTGACCCCTCCCCGCTCTCTCCCTTAGCTCCCCTCGGCGTAGTCCATGCCCAGGAACACCCCAGACACGGCGCCAGCTCCTCCCGAGCCCCGTGGCGACGAGCAGGAGCTCTCCGACGCATGGGTCCATGGCACCTCTCCGTTCGCCTACTTAAAGGCCTCCCCGAGCCCTCCTCTCCTCACCACTCGCTCTCTACACCACCAAAACATCCCCCTGCGCCCCCAGTTCCTCTCCAGAACTGCCCGAGCTCGAGATCGAGCTCGAGCTCCGCCGCTTCGGCTCGCCGGAGTCCGCGAGGTACAGGCCTCCCCCGCTCCTCCTCTACCCCAATCTGAAACCGCCTCCTCCCACTGATCATTTCCCCTCTCTTCCCCGCCTCATTTGAAGCCAGAGTCGACCGGAACGACCACCACCCGAAGATCCTCCGCCGAAAGACCTCGTCGCCGGCGAAGCAGGCCACCCCGGCGACCAACTCCACCTCCATCCGAACGGCGGATCCTTCCTGAGCACAACGGTACCACCCACGCATCCTCCCGTGCCCCGTATCGGCGCCGCCGAGCTCGCCGTCGCCTCTGTACAGAGGTAGATGACGACGGCCGTGGGCCCTGTCCGTCAGCCTCACGCCCTGATGGGTGGGACCCACCCGTCAGGTTTAAAACGCACGTGCGCGCGTACCAGTTCGATGCATCGGCTGAAGGCGTATTTTGCCTTTACGCCTTCGACGTGGCAGCCTCGCGTGGGCTGAAACCCATCTGGGCCTGCTGCACTGTGGTGCTTCTAGCCCAGTTGCACAGTGCCCCTTTTCCTTTTTCTTTTCTGTCACTTTTCCAAAAATTCCACAGGATAAAATATATGTCCAAATAAATTAATTCCAATTCCTAAATTCCTAAAATATTGCAACCTATTTAATGGTGCAACTTTCATTCAAATCCAACAACCTTTTCTTCACTGTAAATATTTAAATGTGATCTTAAGCATTTAAATATGCCTTTGTAAATCCATCTCTCCTATTCTGCTACTCCAAATCCAAAACTAGGAATTTTCCCCTTCTTAGTTTTCAACCTAGTATTTAACAACAATGAGTTGACATTTTTCGGAGCAATTTGGTTTTTCTGTTTTATTATTGCCTTATTTTCTCGTTATTATTTTGCGACGATAGATTGCGTTGCTGATGAAGGAGCTGTACCAGAAGACTTTGAAGACACAGAAGACTTTGCTGAGCCAGGCAAGCAGCCCTTTGACCATGTCTATGAAACCCTTTTTATGCATTTCATATAGCACTTTAATATTGTTGCATCGGAATCATGGTGAGATGGTAGCCACTTTGGTGGGTTGCCTTCATTTTCCTCCTTGTTGATACTTGCATGATTCATGACCCTACCTTCTTATGAGGGTTATGCCGGTGGGAAGTAGATAGGATGCTAAGTAGTGCTACGCAAAAGGGACGGGTATATGCATAGTGATGGAGGCAAATTATTTTTCGAAGGACTTTTCGAAAACCCCGTCGGGTGCCACTTATGCCCGAGGGAGATGATGAGTTGGGTAACCACTTGATGACGAAGTGGTGTACCGAGGCAAGTGTGTGTGTTGTTTTCGAAAACGGATTAGATTTAAGATTTGTCGACTGTCCCAACCTTACATGCGCAACCACTCTACCCTTGTATGGGAAAGGGCATTATTGATTACCTAGGCCGATACTAGCTTGGAGCCCGCATTACTAGTGACGGGAGAGTTGTTGGTGCGCTCTCTCAGGACGGGGTTGTGCCAGGTAGGGCGGCCATGAGTGTTTTCACAGGGCACCGGATACACTGTTGTGTCCCCTCTCGGATGTTACGATCTCGAGTGAGTCTCGTATGATGTACATCGTGAGGATATGGAACAACGAGTGGACTCCTTTTTAGTGTCGTCTAGGGAAAGATAGTGATCGGGTGCTTACCCCAGGTACTGAGGTACCGCGGGTCGTGGATGACACGGAAGTTCCCCGGATCTTGTGGGTAAAGTGTGCAACCTCTGCAGAGTGTAAAACTATTCAAATAGCCGTGTCCACGGTCAAGGACAGTTGGGCGGTGCTGCTTAAACTACGTCCACGTGTTTTCAAACCAGTGTGTGTGTTTGGATAAGTGGGAAGAACTACTTGGGTCATGTCAAAGGACTTGACATGATTGAGTTGGGTTGATGCCCACTCTATTTATGTTGATATCCGTAACCTGTCCTCATGGTTACTTGAGTTCTCCTTATGCATGTCTTACAAGTTGTTGAACATGTCATTGCACTCAAAACTAGCTTTCCGCAAAAAATTACCTATATCATGCATTGTTGTACCTTGAACCAAAACATGGGTTGCTTGCGAGTACATTCAAAGTACTCATTGGCTTGCCACTGGTTATTTAATTGGCCAGGCATGGAAGAACAGGAGTTCAAAGAAGAATTCTTTGGAGATGAACATGCGAACTAGGACGCTTCCCAGTCAGAATGCCTGTAGGGTTAAGGCAGATGGCATGGGTTCTACTTATCGACGAAGATTTCCGCTGCTTGTGTTTCATTTGATGTTCCGCCCTTAAGGCTTTATCTATGTAAGACTTGACCATAATGGTCATAATTTGTGTAAGACGGTATGTATGGATGTAAGACTCTTGTTATTCAGCTTCTGTGTGTTCGGTGAGCATTGATCTCTGGGATCACTGTACACGTGCATTCGGTGATCACGACTTATGAGTCGGGGTCCCCACAGAGCTGGTATCAGAGCCATCCCGACTGTAGGAAGCCTTAGTTAGCATGGACGTTAGTTAGCTTGAGACCATCTAAACTTCTCTTCTTTTCTAAAGCTTACTCAACCCAAGATATATTTCCCTGATTGACCTCTCCCATTCAACCTTTGTAGATGGCTGCCGTACTCGAAGACTCTTCCTGACCACCGGGTTTCCCGTGCTTCTCGAGGATAGCCTCAAGAAGTGCCAGTACCACCGAGCCCCCATTTTCACCTACCATGAGCATTGGATCAATGACATCGAGACGGAGTATCATGTGGAAGTGATCGTGAAGGCTAATGACTCTCCAACAAGCTGTGTCTTCGAGGGACCCCAGATGGCAACACTAGTTCTTGCCATCGAGACGGCAACCCTCAAGGCACTCACCCACCTCCGAGACCTTCTTCCAGAGATGGCAGACGAGTTGGCAACCCGCTTCTTGCCTTATCAGAAGGAAGGTGAGGATGCTTCCCAGTCAGAATGCCTGTAGGGTTAAGGCAGATGGCATGGGTTCTACTTATCGACGAAGATTTCCGCTGCTTGTGTTTCATTTGATGTTCAGCCCTTAAGGCTTTATCTATGTAACACTTGAACATAATGGTTATAATTTGTGTAAGACAGTATGTATGGATGTAAGACTATTGTTATTCAGCTTCTGTGTGTTCAGTGAGCATTGATCTCTGGGATCACTGTACACGTGCATTCGGTGATCACGACTTATGAGTCGGGGTCTCCACAGGGGAACCCTCACCGGTGGCCATCTTCATCATCCCGGTGCTCTCCATGACGAGGAGGGAGTAGTTCACCCTCGGGGCTGAGGGTATGTACCAGTAGCTATGTGTTTGATCTCTCTCTCGTGTTCTTGATTTAGCACGATCTTGATGTATCGTGAGCTTTGCTATTATAGTTGGATCTTATGTTGCTTCTCCCCCTCTACTCTCTTGTAATGTATTGAGTTTTCCCTTTGAAGTAATCTTATAGGATTGAGTCTTTAATGACTTGAGAACACTTGATGTATGTCTTGCCATGCGTATCCGTGGTGACAATGGGATACCACGTGATTCACTTGATGTATGTCTTGGTGATCAACTTGCGGGTTCCGCCCATGAACCTATGCATAGGGGTTGGCACATGTTTTCGTCTTGATTCTCCGGTAGAAACTTTGGGGCAATCTTTGAGGTTCTATGTGTTGGTTGAATAGATGAATCTGAGATTGTGTGATGCATATCGTATAATCATACCCACGGATACTTGAGGTGACATTGGAGTATCTAGGTGACACTAGGGTTTTGGTTGATTTGTATCTTAAGGTGTTATTCTAGTACGAACTCTAGGGCTGTTTGTGACACTTATAGGAATAGCCTAATGGATTGATTGGAAAGAATAACTTTGAGGTGGTTTCGTACCCTACCATAATCTCTTTGTTTGTTCTCCGCTATTAGTGACTTTGGAGTGACTCTTTGTTGCATGTTGAGGGATAGTTATATGATCCAACTATGTTATTATTGTTGAGAGAACTTGCACTAGTGAAAGTATGAACCCTAGGCCTTGTTTCCTATCATTGCAATACCGTTTACGCTCACTTTTATCATTAGTTACCTTGCTGTTTTTGTATTTTCAGATTACAAAAACCTACATCTACCATCCATATTGCACTCGTATCACCATCTCTTCGCCGAACTAGTGCACCTATACAATTTACCATTGTATTGGGTGTGTTGGGGACACAAGAGACTCTTTGTTATTTGGTTGCAGGGTTCCTTGAGAGAGACCATCTTCATCCTACGCCTCCCACGGATTGATAAACCTTAGGTCATCCACTTGAGGGAAATTTGCTACTGTCCTACAAACCTCTGCACTTGGAGGCCCAACAACGTCTACAAGAAGAAGGTTGTGTAGTAGACATCAAGCAGTTTTTGGCGCCATTGACGGGGAGGTGAGTGCTTGAAGGTATATCTTTAGATCTTGCAATCGAATCTTTTTGTTTCTTGTTTTAGCACTAGTTTAGTTTATAAAAGAAAACTAAACAAATGGAATTGAGTTTACCACATACGCTTCATCTTTTTAATAACTTTCGTGAGTGATGGAAAGGAAAATTGTGCCAAAGTGTTAGAAGAAGAATGCATTAAAATGTTTGGCACTAAATCTTTGAATGATGAGCATGATTCCAATGCTGTTAGTATGAACTCCTTGAATACCCATCGTACTAATGATGATTGCACTAGTTATGATGAAAATTTCTCCTATAAACATGTCAATTTTTTTGGAGTATATTGGGTTTGCAAGTACACACCAAATAGGGAAGATAGATATTGCAAGAGGCATAAGTATTTAGAAACTAAATGGTTGCAAGAAAGGCTAAATGTTAGTGCTGAAAATTTAAAATATCTTAGTCGTACTTATGAACTTTGTAATGAACATGGTCATTTAAATATCAAATGCAAATTGTTTCATGATCGAATCGTGTCCAAAAATTATGATGACTTGATTTCCCTTGCACATCATAATGAACTTAGTTTGCTTTTGGGTTATGATGAAATGAAACGTCAAACTAAGCATATTCCAGAATATAACCTTAAGAAATTCCTCGATATTGATCTAGAAGAAATTTATATGTATTGTGCGGTGAATTGCATTGAAAATCCTTATATTGCCGACTACATAAAGAAAAGAAAGCAAATAGAGGATGAAGAGAATACTAACGAAAGGGAAGAGACTTCCCAATATCCTCCTATTGTTTCTTATGATGAATCAGGTAACGAGGAGGAGCCTTCTATTCAACCAAACTCATTAATAAGGAGCTCCAAAAAGAGGATTGAACCCACACATGATGTGGTGAAGAATAAGAAAATAAAAAGGAAGAGAGTTAAAAAGATATCTCTCCCAAATAATGTTGCTCCTATTATTGGTGTGCCTCATAAAGATGAATCAAAAATAATTGTGGAAGATGATGCACTTGATGATGATCTCGTATGCCTATTGCTTTTTGTGATGATTATGATTGGGAAGATAATGATACTTCTTATGATCCTGAAAATCTTTTTGGCACTTTCTTGGAAGAATATGATAATAATTCTTGCTATACTATTGGTGCTATCCACACTATTAATGATAAGAGTGATTATGCTTATGATATGAAAAGGCCCAAGCTTTGGGAAGCTATGTTTAATGAGGATGACATATTTGAGAATATATTTGCTGCAATTAATGTTTGTACCAAGCTTGGGGATGCTATGTTTAATGAAGATGATATTTTTAGTCTCCCAAGTTTCGCTATGAAAATTTGTTATGATGATAGCATGCCTCCTACTTATGATGATTATATTTATGAAAGTGGATTTGGAAGAGTGTCAAGTTTAGGAAGTAATGGTCCCACTATTTTGGAGGATGTTGAATCTTATAATATTTATGGAAGTGGATTTGGAGAGGTCATGACTTTATTTAGTAATGATTCCACTATCTTGGAAGATGTTTCAACCGATTATGATGAGAACAAAGTTGCTACTTATGATGATTATTGTGATGAAACTTATGCTATAAAAAGTAGTGATGATTATATTTATAAAACTTGTCATGATTATGAGTACCCTTTCTCTGAAAATTACTCTTTTAATGTGGAGGCAATTTATAGTATTCAAGTCTCTTATGATACTCCCATTATCCCGAATGAGAAGAATTTTGCTTATATGAAGAGTAGTAAATTTTCTATCCTTGTAGATCATGAAAAGAATGCTTTATGTGCTAGTTATATTGTTGAATTCATTCATGATGATACTGAAAATTATTATAAGGGAGGAATGTATGCTCGTAGGAATTGCAATAATATCAAGTTTCCTCTCTATGTGCTTAAAATTTTAAGGTTATGGTTGTTTTACCTTCCTATGCAAGTCGATTCTTGTTCCCATAAGGTGTTTGCCCACAAAATCCCTATGCATAGGAAGTTGGTTAGACTTAAATGTGCTAGTAATATTATTCATGATGCTCTCTTTATGTTTCAATTCTTATCTTTTAGGTGAGCATCATTGAAATCATCATGCCTAGCTAGGGGCGTTAAACGATAGCGCTTATTGGGAGGCAACCCAACTTTATTTTAGTTTTTTGCTTTTTGGTTCTGTTTAGGAATAAATAATCCATCTAGCCTCTGTTTATATGTGGTTTTATGTTTAATTTAGTGTTTGTGCCAAGTAGAACCTCTGGGAAGACTTGGGTGAAGTCTTTGAGATCATGCTATAAAAAACAGAAACTTTAGCGCTCACGAGAATAGCTTCAACTTTTTACTGGAGATTTCTATTTAGTTGATTCTTTTTCCAGATTATTACTAGACAAATACATCAGGTCCACCAATTTATTTTAGAATTTTTTGAGTTCCAGAAGTATACGTTTGATATAGATTACTACAGACTGTTCTGTTTTTGACAGATTCTGTTTTCTATGTGTTGTTTGCTTATTTTGATAAATCTATGGCTAGTAAAATAGTTTATAAACCATAGAGAAGTTGGAATACATTAGGTTTAACACCAATATAAATAAATAATGAGTTCATTACTGTACCTAAGTGGTGATTTAGTTTCTTATACTAACGGAGCTTACGAGTTTTCTGTTAAGTTTTGTGTTGTGAAGTTTTCAAGTTTTGGGTAAAGATTCGATGGACTATGGAATAAGGAGTGGCAAGAGCCTAAGCTTGGGGATGCCCAAGGCACCCCAAGGTAATATTCAAGGACAACCAAGCGTCTAAGCTTGGGGATGCCCCGGAAGACATCCCCTCTTTCGTCTTCGTTCATCGATAACTTTACTTGGAGCTATATTTTTATTCACCACATGATATGTGTTTTGTTTGGAGCGTCATTTTACTTTCTTTTGTTTTGCTTTCTGTTTGAATAAAGTATCAAGATCTGAAATTCATAAATGTTAGAGAGTCTTCACATATTTTCATAATTATTCGACTACTCATTGATCTTCACTTATATCTTTCGGAGTAGTTTGTTGTTTGCTCTAGTGCTTCACTTATATCTTTTAGAGCACGGTGGCGGATTTATTTTGAATAAATAGATGAACTCTCATGCCTCACTTAGATTATTCTGAGAGTCTTAAATAGCATGGTAATTGCTTAAATAATCGTAATATGCTAGGTATTCAAGATTAGTAAAAAAACTTTCTTATGAGTGTTTTGGATACTAAGAGAAGTTTGATGCTTGATGATTATTTTGAGATATGGAGGTAGTGATATTAAAGTTGTGCTAGTTGAGTAGTTGTGAATTTGAGAAATACTTATGTTGAAGTTTGCAAGTCCCGTAGCATGCACGTATGGTAAACATTATGTAAGAAATTTGAAACATGAGGTGTTCTTTGATTGTCATCCTTATGAGTGGTGGTCGGGGATGAGCGATGGTCTTGTCCTACCAATCTATACCCCTAGGAGCATGCGCGTAGTGCTTTGGTTTTTGATGGCTTGTAGATTTTTGCAATAAGTATGTGAGTTCTTTATGACTAATGTTGAGTCCATGGATTATACGCACTCTCACCCTTCCATCATTGCTAGCCTCTTCGGTACCGTGCATTGCCCTTTCTCACATTGAGAGTTGGTGCAAACTTCACCGGTGCATCCAAACCCCGTGATATGATACGCTCTTTCACACATAAACCTCCTTATATCTTCCTCAAAACAGCCACCATACCTACCTATTATGGCATTTCCATAGCCATTCCGAGATATATTTCCATGCAACTTTCCTCCGTTCCGTTTATTATGACACGCATCATCATTGTCATATTGCCTTGCATGATCATGTAGTTGACATCCTATTTGTGGCAAAGCCACCGTGCATAATTTTCATACATGTCACTCTTGATTCATTGCATATCCCGGTACACCGCCGAAGGCATTCATATAGAGTCATACTTTGTTCTAGTATCGAGTTGTAATCATTGAGTTGTAAATAAATAGAAGTGTGTTGATCATCATTTAATAGAGTATTGTCCCAAAAAAAGGGGCAATGATACTATCCTTTTTTTGCACGCTTGTGCTTCAAAGTAGCACCGTTATCTTCATGATAGAGAGTCACTTATTTTGTCACTTTCATATACTAGTGGGAATTTTTCATTATATAACTTGGCTTGTATATTCCAACAATGGGCCTCCTCAAGTGCCCTAGGTCTTCGTGAGCAAGCTAGTTGGATGCACACCCACTTAGTTTCTTTTTTTGATCTTTCATACATTTATAGCTCTAGTGCATCCGTTTGCATGGCAATCCCTACTCCTTGCATTAACATCAATCGATGGGCATCTCCATAGCTCATTGATTAACCTCGTTGATGTGAGACTTTCTCCTTTTTTGTCTTCTCCACATAACTCCCATCATCATATTCTATTCCACCCATAGTGCTATATCCATGGCTCACACTCATGTATTGCGTGAAGGTTTATAAGTTTGAGATTACTGAAGTATGAAACAATTGCTTGGCTTGTCATCGGGGTTGTGCATGATGAGAGCATTCTTGTGCGACAAAAATGGAGCATGACTAAACTATATGATTTTGTAGGGCTGAACTTTCTTTGGCCATGTTATTTTGAGAGGACATAATTGCTTAGTTAGTATGCTTGAAGTATTATTATTTTTATGTCAATATGAACTTTTATCTTGAATCTTTTGGATCTGAATATTCATACCACAATTAAGAAGAATTACATTGAAATTATGCCTAGTAGCACTCCGCATCAAAAATTATCTTTTTTATCATTTACCTACTCGAGGACGAGCAGGAATTAAGCTTGGGGATGCTTGATACGTCTCCAACGTATCTATAATTTTTTATTGCTCCATGCTATATTATCTACTGTTTTGGACAATATTGGGATTTATTATCCACTTTTATATTATTTTTGGGACTAACCTATTAACCGGAGGCCCAGCCCAGAATTGTTGTTTTTTTGCCTATTTCAGTGTTTCGAAGAAAAGGAATATCAAACGGAGTCCAATTGACCCGAAACTCCACGGAACCTATTTTTGGACCAGAAGAAGCCCAGGAGTACCGGAGTTGCACCAGGGGAGTCTCAGGCTGCCCACGAGGGTGGGGGGCGCGCCCACCCCCCTAGGGCGCGCCCCCTACCTCGTGGACAGCCCGGAGGTCCACCGACATACCTCTTCCTCCTATATATACCCATATACCCTAAAACGACCAGGAAACAGAATAGATCGGGAGTTCCGCCGCCCCAAGCCTTTGTAGCCACCAAAAACCAATCGGGACCCTGTTCCGGCACCCTGCCGGAGGGGGAACACTCACCGGTCGCCATCTTCATCATCCCGGCGCTCTCCATGACGAGGAGGGAGTAGTTCACCCTCGGGGCTGAGGGTATGTACCAGTAGCTATGTGTTTGATCTCTCTCTCTCTCGTGTTCTTGATTTGGCACGATCTTGATGTATCGCGAGCTTTGCTATTATAGTTGGATCTTATGTTGCTTCTCCCTCTCTACTCTCTTGTAATGGATTGAGTTTTCCCTTTGAAGTAATCTTATCGGATTGAGTCTTTAATGACTTGAGAACACTTGATGTATGTCTTCCCGTGCGTATCTGTGGTGACAATGGGATACCACGTGATTCACTTGATGTATGTCTTGGTGATCAACTTGCGGGTTCCGTCCATGAACCTATGCATAGGGGTTGGCACACGTTTTCGTCTTGATTCTTCGATAGAAAATTTGGGGCACTCTTTGAGGTTCTGTGTGTTGGTTGAATAGATGAATCTGAGATTGTGTGATGCATATCGTATAATCATACCCACGGATACTTGAGGTGACATTGGAGTATCTAGGTGACATTAGGGTTTTGGTTCATTTGTATCTCAAGGTGTTATTCTAGTACAAACTCTAGGGCTATTTGTGACACTTATAGGAATAGCCCAATGGATTGACTGGAAATAATAACTTTGAGGTGGTTTCGTACCCTACCATAATCTCTTCATTTGTTCTCCGCTATTAGTGACTGTAGCGACCAGACCTCAAACAGTATGATCTCTGTGTTTCAGTGTCATCCCTGGATTAGTAATGCTGACACACACAGTACTTGAAGGATTTAATACAGAGTAGCAATCACACACTTATTACATCGAATGTCTCAAAAGAGAACTTATTACAATAAATATGGCTTAAGGCCATCTAATAACGATAACAGCGGAAGGCTTGGAAGATAAATGAGTCCATCAACTCCAACGGCATCACTGAGTATAGAACCACGACCTAAAGGCACCTTACTCGTCGTCTGAAAAGTCTGCAACATGAACGTTGCAGCCCGAAAACGGGTCAGCACATGGAATATGCTGGCAATGTAACACATATAGAGTAATGAAAGAATAAAGCTATACTACATGCATATATGGCTGGTGGAAAGCTCTATAGTTACAGTCTTGGCATAAAGCCAATTTTTCCCTACTACAAAGGAATAAATTTTATTTAACTATCATGGTAGTTGTTAAACATTGAGAGTGTAAACACCCTCATGATCCCAATTAAGCATCATCATTAAAACCCAATAAATTAATTAAAGTAACATGATGAGATTCACATAATAATCCAAGTACTAGATACTCAAGACGTCCATAACCGGGGACACGGCTAACCATGATTAGTTTATACACTCTGTAGACGTTTGCGCACTTTTCCCCACAAGACTCGATCTCCTCCATTGGTATTCTCACACTACATGGTGTTTGAGAAACGGGTGACCGAGACATAGTCTTTCAGAAGCGCTAGCACCTTACGATCGGGTAGACCGTTACACCTACTTTCCCCTACATCCGCTAGTCTACCACTGTAAGAGTTCGCACGACTTAGTCAACTATGCTAGAGCCCATAGTAGCTTGTGGCTGCACACGGAAGTTTCTAGTATGAATAATCTCATGATCCCTTTGAGCCTGGGTGGCGGTCCATAAAGAGAAAACGGGCAATCGCTGGAATACCCAGGTGCCTCAATCCACCCAGATGTGTGTTTAAGTTGCCACCTTAAATAAACCATTAATATAACAATCTCACATCTGTCATGGATACACTCACCCAATCCACGTCTACTAGCATAGCATGGCATAACAAGCAAACGTAGAAGTAACTCCCAAAGGTTTGATAATAAAATAGGTAATAGGTACTACCTCATCTACTTCCCAAAACCCACTTGTTAAACAGATCCTATTCATGCAATTGTTTGAGGGTGAAACTAATGCATAAAAACTGGGTAGTAAAGAGGTATGATCAAAGTGCTACTTGCCTTGCTGATGATCCGCGAAACCTAGAGATTCAAAGTAGCAAGCGGCGCACTCCGGGTACTCTATCGCAAACAAACAAGCATACAATAAGTACTTCTCTAATGCACAGGTAAAACTCAAATAAGAGAACTAACCAGAAAGTTCAACTTAAGAACTCTGGTTTGCAAAAAGAATCAAATTGAACGAAGCAACAAAAGTCAAAAGGCGAAAGAAATAAGCTTCGTTTACTAATCTGGACCTAGGTCAAATTTTACAGAAGCAAAAACTTATTTGAGTTGGTTAAACGGAAAGAGGGTGTCGAGACGAAACTCCAGGCGCTTGAATCGCCTGATTCCGATAAACGAGCGAAAAGTTAAACTAGAACGAAAATCGGATCAGAAATCGCGATCAGAAATAACCACGGAAAAATCCGAGAAAAAGAAAAACTACGAACAGATTAACGAACGGACGTTCGTTAACTGAAACTAAACGGCGAATTCGTCCGTAAACGGGCGAACGCTTGCTAAACAAATAAACCGAAAAAATAAAATAAACCGATCTAAAAAATAAAACTAGGGTTTCTAAAAAATTGGATCGGTTTTTATTAGAAAACCGGGGCGGCGGGCGGCTACCTCGGCTCGGGCTCCGGCGAGGTTCCGGCGGGGTTCTAGTGCGGCGGCGGCGGCGGCGCAAGGCGGCAGGGCTTGCGGCGGCGACGGCTGTGGGGCTCCAGGGGGGCCCGGGTCGGGTTATAAAGGGGGGGGGCGGCGGCCATGGCTTGAGGGAGGGGGCGCCTCGGGAGGCGTGCTCCTCCCGGACTCGGGCGGCGGCGGCGATCGGGACTCCGGTCCAGATCCGGATGCGGGAGGCGGCGGCGGTCGGCTGGGCCTTCGGTCCAGCTGGGCGCAGAGATTTTTTTTTAAAACAATTCCGCCGAAACTAAGAAAAATTCTAGAAAATAAAATAAAATTCTAAAAATGCCGAAATAAATTTTCTCCGTCTAAATAAAATATTTAGAACAAGATGAACATTTTCTTTGCCCTAAAATGCAGTTTTGAAAACCGTGCAATTTTTCCTAAATTCAAATAAAATAGCAAAAACTCCAAAATAAGTCTTATTTGATTTTATTATTAAGTCCTCAGTATTTCTTTATTTTGGGAAAGTCATTTTATTCCCTCTGTCCTATTTTTATAATAGAAATAATTGAAGATAAAAATAATTAAAATCAAATGATCCTATTTTCAAAATTTGAGAAAACTCAAATATGAAAATAATGAAATACCCGACTCTCTCCGAGGGTCCTTGAGTTGCGTAGAATTTTCTAGGATCAAACCAAAAGCAAATAAATTATGATATGCAGTGATGATCTAATGTATAACATTCCAAATTGAAAATTTGGGATGTTACAGTGACTTTGGAGTGACTCTTTGTTGCATGTTGAGGGATAGTTATTTGATCCAAATATGTTATTATTGTTGAGAGAACTTGCACTAGTGAAAGTATGAACCCTAGGCCTTGTTTCCTATCATTGCAATACCGTTTACGCTCACTTTTATCATTAGTTACCTTGCTGTTTTTATATTTTCAGATTACAAAAACCTATATCTACCATCCATATTGCACTCGTATCACCATCTCTTTGCCGAACTAGTGCACCTATACAATTTACCATTGTATTGGGTTTGTTGGGGACACAAGAAACTCTTTGTTATTTGGTTGCAGGGTTGCTTGAGAGAGACCATCTTCATCCTACGCCTCCTACAGATTGATAAACCTTAGGTCATCCACTTGACAGAAATTTGCTACTGTCCTACAAACCTCTGCACTTGGAGGCCCAACAAAGTCTACAAGAAGAAGGTTGTCTAGTAGACATCATCGCATAGTGATGATTACTCCCTGGTTCAGTGCCGCATGCTTTACAGCTTAGAACTGGGGCTCCAAAAGCGTTTCGAGCAGCACGAAGGATATGAGATGTTCCAAGAGCTGAAAATGGTTTTCCAAGCTCATGCCCGGGTCAAGATACGAAGTCTCCGACAAGTTCTACAGTTGTAAGATGGAGGAAAACAGTTCTGTCAGTGAGAATATACTCAAAATGTCTAGGTTGCACAACTACTTGTCTCAGTTGGGATTTAATCTTCCAGATGACTCGTTCATTGATAGGATCCTCTAGTCGCTTCCACCTAGCTACAAGAGCTTTGTGATGAACTACAATATGCAAGGGATGGATAAGTCCATTCCTGAGTTATATTCAAAAAGGAACATCAAGTGTTGATGGTGAATAAGACCACTAGTTTCAAGAAGGGCAAGGGTAAGAAGAACTTCAAGAACAACGGCAAGGGAGTTGCCACGCCCGGTAAATCAGTTGCCGGGAAGAAGCCAAAGAATGGACCGAAGCCCGAGACTCAGTGCTTTTATTGTAAGGGAAATGGTCACTGGAAGCGGAACTGCCCCAAGTACTTAGCGGATAAGAAGGCCGGCAATGCCAAAGGTATATGTGATATACATGTTATTGATGTGTACCTTACCAGCGCTTGTAGTAACTCCTGGGTATTTGATATTGTCAGATGTGGGGTTCTGGAAAACACTTAAGGTTCGAACACTTGGGTGCACGCGAAGTCTTTCCCTCCAACCGATCTACGCCCTAGCTCGCTAAGATCTCGCGGACGAACTCGACGAACTCGCAACAC
The DNA here is from genome assembly GCF_056163025.1 of Triticum urartu. Lineage (NCBI taxonomy): Eukaryota > Viridiplantae > Streptophyta > Magnoliopsida > Poales > Poaceae > Triticum > Triticum urartu. The sequence goes on from NC_141878.1 coordinate 503,412,640, forward strand.
AGAGAGACACGAGATTTATACTGATTCGGGCCACCGTTGTGGTGTAATACCCTACTTCAGTGTGGTGGTGGTGGATTGCCTCTTGGGCTGATGAAGAACAGTACAAGGGAAGAACAACCTCCTGAGGTTGGGGTGTTCTTGTGCTTGGTGTCTTAGCGGGTGAGAGCTGGGTGACCTACTCGATGCCCTCTACTGTGGCGGCTAGCTCTACTTATACAGGCCCTGGTCCTCTTCCCAAATGTTGAGCGGGAAGGGAGCCAACAACGGCGGGCAAATTTGAAGGGGGACAGCTAGTACAAGTTATCCTGACAAAAGCGGTCTTCGCCTGCGGAAAGCTCTGGTGGTGACGCCGTCTTGGGCTCCACGATGACCTCCGTCTTTCTGTCCTTCTGGTCTTGGTCTCGTTGCACCGATATGACAACCTATGCCTGATGCCTCGATACTCTTCGCCTGCGCTGGCCTCCTTAGCACCAAAGGGGAAAGAAGGACGCTGCGCGCGCTGGCGCCCGCCTGGCGCCGATCGTCATGGCTCACGTCACTAGAGCCTCGTGAGGTTTGCCCCGCCTTGATATCTCCGCTCCTCGTGAGCCTGCCTGACTAGGTCACTCCTGAGGAGGTCTTGCATCGTCCGCCTCGCGAGGCTTGGACCCTCGCAGGGTCTTGGATGCCTTGTTGATGAAGATGGGTCGTACGGCCTGCTGGCTTAGCCACACCGTGGGCCGCAGGCAGGCAAGTCTGGGGACCCCCATTCCCAAAATGCCTACAGTAGCCCCCGGGCCCAAGGTGCGCTCGGGCTTGGCTTCGCGGCGTAGCCAAGGGTCAAGTACGGAGCACCGCGGGCCCCAAAAGCCTGCGGCCTCGGTTGACGCGTGGCGGTTGATTGGACGTGGGCATCTCCGCTTCCCCATGCTGCCTTGGCAACTACACGACTTGACAAGTCCCTGCGACATGCAAGGAAAGCCATCATTACCTGCGATCATGGGAGATGCCGGTTGGCCTTGTTCCGTTATAAATGGGGAGGGGGTGGAGCCCCCATCGCCCATTCCTTCCTCGCTTGCTTGTTTCTTCCTGCTTGCTCCACTGCTAACAACAATGGCGCCTATTAGAAGGTTTTCTGCCGAAGAGAAGGGAATGGCTCCCCGAGATGACCCGGGGCCACTTCCGCCGAAGAAGAGGTCGGTCCACCATCGTGATGAAGCGGCGATGCAGGTGGTGACGAGGCCTTGGTGCGAGCGGCCTCCTCTGGGGTATCCGCTACCCTTGTACGCCCGAGCCGAGGGCTCGGGAGGAAGGAGCGATGAGCAGCGCCGCCCATGCCACGTCCGGGGTCGCCGCGCCACCGCGACGCGCGCCGTCGCCCCCGGAATCCATGCCACGGACTCCTCGCGTGAGCTGGTGCTGTGGGCGCCGATGCCTCCAAGCTCCTGGATCTGCTTCCCGTGATTCTTCTCTGACGTGATGCCGCCGAGGGGGCCTCTCGAGCTCTGGTTGCAGCACCCCGACTGCAGTGCTCCGGTGACCGGAGCAGAGATTGAAGCGGTCCCCTCCGACAAGATCTTGATGACTTGCGGCTGGGGCGAGGTCGCACGGGTCTGCCGTGCGAGGGGCGCCCTCGCGATCCACTTTGAGTTTGATGGCGTCTCCACGCTCTTCTTTAAGGTCTTCAATGCTGAGGGCCGCCGCCTGGAGTGCTGCTCCGGAGAGGAGCACCAAGCTGACGCGTGCTCTGCTCACGGCCACTCTACTAGTAGCCCTTGGGAGTCCAGCAGCTCTTCTGAGCTCTATGAGACTCCGGAGATGAGCGATGATAGCTACGTGCCCCCAAGCTCTCGCCGTGCTCGGAGTAGAGCCGCATCGTCCGGCCGTCGCTGCCGCTGATCTGGATGGGGTTGGCGCCGGCCTCCCATAGCCCACTGTTGATGGTGGCGTCTGCCACAGGAGCGTGTAGATAGGATCCCCCTTAGTTTAGCTTTTGTTCCCTGCGAAGAATCATGAAGTGCCTCGTGGGGGCATGTAAGGGTCTGTAATGTTTTTTGTGCTTATCTTCCCTGTTATGAGAATTTGGTGAATGCATGTCCCGTTAAGGCTCGATCCCCCTTTCTTTCCTCGTGATAGCTTGTTGTTCTACGCTGACAGGTCCCGGTCCCCAAGCAGGCTACAGCCGTCGCTGGTATGCCAGGTCATGTGCTATGGTCAAGGCCAGGAGGTGCACGGCCCGAGGTCCAGTAAGAGCCCCTGAGACGCGATGCTCAGGAGGTCCCCCTTAGCGCTCAAGCAGCAGTGGTAAGGCGAGAAAGGGAGTTGACGTGGCCACAACGGGGTTGCGGCATGGCGTAAGTGACTGTTTGGCCCCAACATTCAGTCGATCGGAGAGCGGGACTTACCTTGTTGACTTCACGGTTATTCCTGATGGTGCGCTAGGCTTGCACGCCAGCTCGTGCGGCATAACTAGGCCGGCCCATACGAGTTTGCCTCCCCCCATGCTCTCCTTAGTGCTCTACGTCCTCAAGTCCCAGCCCTCGAGCGAGCTTAGCCGCCGTTGGTATGCCAGGTCGTGGTGCCGTGGTCAAGGCCAGGGGTGAGGGCTGGAGAGCCAGTAAGAGCTCCTGAGTCGCGATGCTCAAGGGCCCCCTTTTAACGCGCAAGCGAATTGCACGAGAGAAAAGGAGACTCGCGGTGCCGCCTGCTATCCTTCCCATGGGATCCCTGTGAATAGGCACAATAAGAAGCACGATTTCCCGTTACAGCTGTCAGCCTACCGCTGGTTGCTCTAGATCAGGTGAAGGCACTGAGGGCCTGGTGAGGTGATGTGCGTGGGGCGTGTCGCGAGCCAGAGCTCGACCGCTCAGATTTGTTGACATGGCAGGGATGGACCCATGCACCAGTGCCGTGCCTGTGAAGAGGCCCCGTGGGAGGCGATGATCGAGCAGGTGATAGGAGTAGGCAGGTTAAGAATGGAAAGCAGATCAACTTGGGTAAATGCAGGAAGATACATGCCACTGGGTCCGGCCCGAGCGGCTTGGGGACGATGCAGCCCGAGGGGCGCCCCCAACGAGGTATGCTAAAGACATAAGCGAAAGGGGATACATGCCACAGGGATGGACCCACGAGGCCTGGGGATAATGCAGCCCGAGGGGCGCTCCCAGCTAAACGAGCTTGGAAGATGTTACCTGGTTCTGTAGACGAAGTAGAGTTGGTGCAGCTGAAGGCGTGCGCTGAAGGGATGGCTCTTCACGAACCACCAGGGCCCTGAGCCTCAGGAGGCTCTGGGGCTCGGGAGGTTCCCTGAAGAGCGTCTCCATTTCTTCTAGGACGGCATGGTACCTGGCCTCCTGAGCCGCTAGGACACGCCACATGTTGCGGTGATAGGCTGACGCCACGCTCGGCAAACCGAAGGGCATGCGACACGTAGCTATGTGGTGGGCCCTCGCAGCGGCCCACAAGCGAAGGCCAGAAGCGCTCCCGAGATGTGGCCCTGTTGAGCTCTGGAACATCGATGCAGACACGCATCCCAGCATCCTCGCCAGGATGGGGAGATGCGCCTCGTGAGCGGCTGTCGCCGCGCATGGCTCTTGCATCTTGAAGTTCCTGGGTGGTCTTGGCGATGAACTCCTGAGTGGTGGGCACTCCTTGCCTTGTGTTCTCCTAAGGGAAACGTGCCACGAAACATGCCTCCAAGTGGTGCCCAAGAGCCTCCCTCGTGAGGTTGGCAAGGTCTGAGGCCCTCCAGAAGAGAGCCCCCGAGCCTTGCCCGAGGAGGGCGCCGGGTGCGCCTTCCTATGGGATGGAGGGAGGAGCCCCTGGGACGGACGCTGATCCTGATGAGGCTCCTTGTGCGACGCCATCCTCCTGAGGCCCTGCGCGGCACATCTTCTTCTTCTTGGGGATGGCCTCCAGAGGGCCCTCACTTCTGCTGTCGGGGTCGTCGATTGTTGCAGCTTGGAAGGCGCGCTCGAGGGAGCACACCGCATCCCTCTCTTCACATGGGACCGTGATGATTCCTCCGCTTCCTGGCATCTTGAGGACGTTGTAGCCGTGATGGATGACTGCCATGAACTTGGCCAGGGCTGGATACCCGAGGATGGCGTTGTACGGCAGGCGGATGTGCGCGACGTCGAAGTCGATGAGCTCGGTGCGGTAGTTCTTGCGTTCTACGAAGGTGACGGGCAGGCGGACCTACCCTATCGGCGTGGTGGAACCGTCAGTCACTCCTGAGAAAGGTTTGGTAGGCTGGAGCTGCTCATATGGCACTTGGAGGTTGTCGAACGTGTCGACGGACAGGACGTTGAGCCCTGCGCTGCCGTCGATGAGGGTCTTGGTAACCTGCACATTGCTGATGACTAGGGAACACAACATCGGGAGGGCCCCGGCGGTGGCCGCACACTTGAGCTGATCTGCCGAGTTGAAAGTGATGGCGCATTGGGACCACCTGAGTGGGCGTGTGGCCTCGAGCTTGGGGAGCACCGCGTTCACCTCGTGAGCGAACTGTTTGAAGATGCGCTGAGAGGCTGGGGCTTGGGCGCAACCCAAGATGCAGGCGATCGCACGCGGCTCCTAGAAGCCCCCAGCCCCCTCGTCCTGATGGTGGTCATCGTTCCTTCTTGGTGGCGGCAGCGGGGGAAGACCAGCGTTGCTTTGGGGGTGATCCTCACGAGGCTGGTCCCTCTAGGCGCCCTCGCGAGGTTGGTCCTGCCAGCGGTCCTCACGAGGCCGGTCGCGCCACTCCTGGCGTGGGCCACGGTCGTCCCAGCGTCCTCCTCCACGTCCTCCTCCACGACCATAGCCCCAGTCACTACCCTCGGGGCGTCAACCGAAATGTCCTTCTCGTATGGCTCTGAGCTCTTGACAGTCGCTGGTGTTGTGGGTGTTCAGGTTGTGGAAGGCGCAGAACAGTCGGCTGTTCTTGGATGACTCGGGCTGATCTCTGCCCCTCTTGGTGTCGGGCTCCGCTGTGAGCACAACTGCCTCCTTGCGCTTCACGTCCTTGGCCTTGGCCTTCTTCTCCTCTGCACCCGCAGCTGGTAGTTTGAGGAGGGAGAGGCGCCCCTCCTCAGCTCTTGCGCACTTGGTCGCCAGGTTGAACAGCTCCTAAGATGTGCAGAGCTCCTCATGGATAGCGAGAACTTCCTTCATCTTGATGTCACGGACACCGTCGGAGAACGCGGAGATGATGGCCTCATCCATGACCTTGGGGATCTTGAGACAAGTGTTGTTGAGGCGCTGGATGTACTTCTGTAGGGTCTCTCCTGGTTGTTGCTTAATGCGACGCAGGTCACCCGTGACCGGCGGGCTATTGCGAGTGCCCTGGAAGTTGGCGATGAAGCGGTCGCGCATCTCGTCCCAGGAGGAGATCGAGTCGTGCTGCAGGTTTAGGAGCCAGGAGTGGGCTCATCCTTGAGAGCCATGGGAAACAAGTTCGCCATGAATTTCTCATCGCCGTTGGCCGCTTCGATGCTCAGCTCGTAGAGCTGCAGGAACCCCGCGGGGTCAATGGTGCCGTTGTAGTGAGGAGGCAGATCCGGCTTGAACTTGCCTGGCCAGGCGACGCTACGAAGCTCGAGGGTGAAGGCGCGGCAGCCAGCCGTGGTTGCTGGGGCCCGCTTCGGAGGTGGAGCTTGGTCTTGGCGAGGTCCACGCGGCGCCGCTGCGGGCGGCGCGCGGTCTTGAGAGGCGGCGCGGGGAGCGCAGGTGCAGCTTCTCGCGGCCGCGGGATTTCTTGGCAGCTTCTCTCTTCGCGCGCGGGCACTGGGCGTGGTGGATCACACCGCGGAACCGCGCGCCTTGATGCCAAGGCACCGTCTTGAGGCAGTGGTGGTGGAGGCGTGCCATGGGTCTCATTGCCCATGGCTGGCTGAGGGTGAGGCAGAGAAAGGGACGCCGCCGGGGAGCCCCCTGCGGCGCGGACGAGCTTGACGACGCGATCGAGCCACTCCTCGTAGAGGTCATCGACTGGGCGGTAGCGTAGGAGTTCGTTCGCCATGAGGAGCACGGCCCGCGCCTCCGTGGGAGCGCGGCGCGTGTGAGACGAAGAACCGGCCGGGGTCAGCGATGGAGTGGCAGTGTGGCCGTCCTGCCGCACCGAAGGATGCAGCAAGGATGCCTGCTGCTCGTTCCCCGCCAGGCCGGTGGCATCATTGGTGGCGGGATATGGAGGACGACGAGGTGGCCCGCTGATGGGAGCCGTCTGCGCGACGTGGGCGGTGAGGGCAGCCCGACGCTCAGCTCGAGCACGGCGAGCGTCGGCCATGGAGACGACGGAGCGACTGATCGACGAGAGGGAGGCTACGGCGCACCCCTACCTGGCGCGCCAAATGGCGGATGTGGGGTTCCGGCAAACCCTTAAGGTTCGAACACTTGGGTGCGCGCGAAGTCTTTCCCTCCAACTGATCTACGCCCTAGCTCGCTAAGATCTCGCAGACGAACTCGATGAACTCGCAACATAGAGAGACACGAGATTTATATTGGTTTGGGCCACCGTTGTGGTGTAATACCCTACTCCAGTGTGGTGGTGGTGGATTGCCTCTTGGGCTTATGAAGAACAGTACAAGGGAAGAACAGCCTCCTGAGGTTGGGGTGTTCTTGTGCTTGGTGTCTTAGCGGGTGAGAGCTGGGTGAACTGCTCGATGCCCTCTACTGTTTTGGCTAGCTCTACTTATACATGCCCTGGTCCTCTTCCCAAATGTTGAGCGGGAAGGGAGCCAACAACGGCGGCCAAATTTGAAGGGGGACAGCTAGTACAAGCTATCCTGACAAAAGCGGTCTTCGCCTACGGAAAGCTCTGGTAGTGACGCTGTCTTGGGCTCCACGATGACCTCCGTCTTACCGTCCTTCTGGTCTTGGTCTCGTTGCACCAATATGGCAACCTTTGCCTGATGCCTCAGTACTTTTCGCCTACACTGGCCTCCTTAGCACCAAAGGGGAAACAAGGACGCTGCGCGCGCTGGCGCTCGCCTGGCCGATCGTCATGGCTCACGTCATGAGAGCCTCGTGAGGTTTGCCCCGCCTTGATATCTCTGCTCCTCGTGAGCCTGCCTGACTAGGCCACTCCTGAGGAGGTCTTGCGTCGTCTGCCTCGCGAGGCTTGGACCCTCGCGAGGGTCTTGGATGCCTTGTTCATGAAGATGGGCCGTATGGCCTACTGGCTTAGCCACACCGTGGGCCGTAGGCAGGCAAGTCTGGGGACCCCCGTTCCCAGAACGCCGACAGATACTGGTGCGGTTGCTCATATTTGTAACTCAAAACAGGAGCTACGGAATAAGTGGAGACTGGCGAACGACGAGATGACGATGCGCGTCGGGAATGGTTCCAAGGTCGTTGTGATCATCGTCGGCATGCTACCTCTACATTTACCTACGGGATTAGTTTTAAACCTCAATAATTGTTATTTATTGCCAGCTTTGAGCATGAACATTGTATCTGGATCTCATTTAATGCGAGATGGCTACTCATTTAAATTTGAGAATAATGGTTGTTCCATTTATATGAGAGATATGTTTTATGGTCATGCCCCGCTGCTCAATGGTTTATTTTTGTTTAATCTCGAACGTGATGTTACACATATTCATAGTGTGAATGCCAAAAGATGTAAGGTTGATAATGATAGTCCCACATACTTGTGGCATTGCCGCCTTGGTCACATTGGTGTCAAACGCATGAAGAAACTCCATGCAGATGGAATTTTGAAGTCTCTTGATTATGAATCATTTGACACGTGCGAACCATGCCTTATGGGCAAAATGACCAAGACTCCGTTCTCCGGAGCAATGGAGTGAGCAACTAACTTATTGGAAATCATACATACTGATGTGTGCGGTCCAATGAGCGTTGAGGCTCGTGGTGGCTATCATTATGTTCTCACCCTCACTGATGACTTAAGTAGATATGGGTATGTCTATTTAATGAAGCACAAGTCTCAGACCTTTGAAAAGTTCAAGGAATTTCAGAGTGAGGTAGAGAATCAACGTGACAGGAAAATAAAGTTCTTGCGATCAGATCACGGAGGAGAATACTTGAGTCACGAGTTTGGCACGCACTTAAGAAAATGTGGAATTGTTTCACAACTCACGCCGCCTGGAACACCTTAGCGAAATGGTGTGTCCAAACGTCGTAATTGCACTCTATTGGATATGGTGCGATCTATGATGTCTCTTACCGATCTACCGCTATCATTTTGGGGTTATGCTTTAGAGACTGTCGCATTCACTTTAAATACGGCTCCGTCGAAATCCGTTGAGATGCCACCATATTAATTATGGTTTGGAAAGAAACCTAAGCTATCATTTCTGAAAGTTTGGGGATGCGATGCTTATGTCAAGAAACTTCAACCTGAAAATCTCGAACCCAAGTCGAAAAAATGCGTCTTCATAGGATACCCTAAGGAAACTATTGGGTATACCTTCTACCTTAGATCCCAAGGGATGATCTTTGTTGCCAAGAATGGATCCTTTTTAGAGAAAGAGTTTCTCTCAAAAGAAGTAAGTGGGAGGAAAGTAGAACTTGATGAGATACTGCCTCTTGAACCAGAGAGTAGCGCAGCTCAGGAAGATGTTTCTGTGGTGCCTGCACCGACTAGAGAGGAAGTTAATGATGATGATCATGAAACTTCGGATCAAGTTGCTACTGAACTTCATAGGTCCACAAGGACACGCTCTGCACCATGGTGGTATGGCAACCCTGTCCTGGAAATCATGTTGTTAGACAATGGTGAACCTTCAAACTATGAATAAGCGATGGCGGGCCCGGATTCCAACAAATGGCTTGAAGCCATGAAATCCGAGATAGGATCCATGTACGAAAACGAAGTATGAACTTTGACAGACTTGCCCAATGATCGGCAAGCCATAGAGAATAAATGGATCTTTAAGAAGAAGACTAATGCAGATGGTAATGTGACCATCTATAAGGCTCGGCTTGTTGCTAAGGTTTATCGACAAGTTCAGGGGGTTGACTACGATGAGACCTTCTCACCCATAGCGAAGCTGAAGTCTGTCCGAATCATGTTAGCAATTGCCACATTCTATGATTATGAGACATGGCAAATGGACGTCAAAACGGCATTCCTTAATGGTTTCCTTAAGGAAGAATTGTATATGATGCAGCCGGAAGGTTTTGTCGATCCTAAGAATGCTGACAAGGTATGCAAGCTCCAGCGCTCAATCTATGGGCTGGTGCAAGCATCTCGGAGTTGGAACATTCGCTTTGATGAGATGATCAAAGCGTTTGGGTTTACGCAGACTTATGGACAAGCTTGCATTTACAAGAAAGTGAGTGGGAGCTCTGTAGCATTTCTCATATTATATGTGGATGACATACTATTGATGGGAAATGATATAGAATTTTTGGAAAGCATAAAGGCCTACTTGAATAAGTGTTTTTCAATGAAGGACCTTGGAGAAGCTGCTTACATATTAGGCATCAAGATCTATAGAGATAGATCGAGACGCCTCATTGGTCTTTCACAAAGCACATACCATGACAAGATATTGAAGAAGTTCAATATGGATCAGTCCAAGAAGGGGTTCTTGCATGTATTGCAAGGTGTGATATTGAGCACGGCTCAATGCCCGACCTCGGCAGAAGATAGAGAAAAGATGAGTGTCATCCCCTATGCCTCAGCCATAGGGTCTATTATGTATGCCATGCTGTGTACCAGACCTGATGTGAACCTTGCCGTAAGTTTGAAAGGAAGGTACCATAGTAATCCCGGCATGGAGCACTGGACAGCGGTCAAGAATATCCTGAAGTACCTCAAAAGGGCTAAGGATATGTTTCTCGTTTATGGAGGTGACGAAGAGCTCGTCGTAAAGGGTTACGTCGATGCTAGGTTCGGCACAGATCTGGATGACTCCAAGTCACAAACCGGATACGTGTACATTTTGAATGGAGGACAGTCAGGTGGTGCAGTTGCAAGCAAAGCGTCGAGGCGGGATCTACATGTGAAGCGGAGTACATAGTAGCCTCGGAGGCAGCACAGGAAGCAGTCTAGATGAAGGAGTTCATCACCGACCTAGGAGTTATTCCCAATGCGTCGGGCCCAATGACTCTCTTCTGTGACAACACTGGAGCTATTAACCTTTCCAAGGAGCCTAGGTTTCACAAGAAGACCAGGCATATCAAGCGTCGCTTCAACTCCATTCGTGAATATATTCAAGATGGAGACATAGATATTTGTAAAGTGCATATGGATCTGAATGTCGCATATCCGTTGACTAAACCTCTTCCATGAGGAAAACATGATCAACACCAGGACTCTATGGGTGTTTGATTCATCACAATGTAACTAGATTATTGACTCTAGTGCAAGTGGGAGACTGTTGGAAATATGCCCTAGAGGCAATAATAAATTGGTTATTATTATATTTCCTTGTTCATGATAATTGTCTATTGTTCATGCTATAATTGTATTAACCGGAAACCGTAATACATGTGTGAATACATAGATCATAATATGTCCCTAGTAAGCCTCTAGTTGACTAGCTCGTTGATCAATAGATGTTCGTGGTTTCCTGACCATGGACATTGGATGTCATTGATAACGGGATCACATCATTAGGAGAATGATGTGATGGACAAGACCCAATCCTAAGCATAGCATAAGATCGGGTAGTTCGTTTGCTAAAGCTTTTCTAATGTCAAGTATCATTTCCTTAGACCATGAGATTGTGCAACTCCTGGATACCGTAGGAATGCTTTGGGTGTGCCAAACATCACAACGTAACTAGGTGGCTATAATGGCGCACTACAGGTATCTCTGAAAGTGCATGTTGAGTTGGCACGAATCGAGACTCGGATTTGTCACTCCATATGACGGAGAGGTGTCTCTGGGCCCACTCGGTAATGCATCATCATAACGAGCTCAATGTGACTAAGGAGTTAGCCACGGGATCATGCGTTACGGAACGAGCACTAGTAGAAAAGGGCCTTTAGTCCCGGTTCATAAGGGCCTTTAGTCCCGGTTCTTGAAGCGGGACTAAAGGGTCGTTACTAATGCCCTGACCCTTTAGTCCGGGTTCAAACCAGAACCGGGACTAAAGGCCCTCCACGTGGCCGCTGCCTGGAGGTCCACCTTTAGTCCCGGTTGGTAACACCAACCGGTACTAAAGGAAATTTTCTTATTTTTTTTTGAATTTTTTTTGAATTTTTTTTATTTTCAAATTTCTGAATTATTTTAACCTCTAATCTCTAATCACCCCTCTCATCACTGCTCAGTTTAATCTCTAATCACCCCTCATCATTCCAAATCATCTTACTTCCCAGACGGTCACCCATCCTCCCACTCCCCCAGCCTGAGCACGCTTAACTTCCAAGTTCTATTCTCCCTCGTTTCCAAGTCTGCACCCGTTGTTTTCCTGACAATAGTAAGATGTTAATCCTATTAACCCTCAGGAGTTTAGCTTTAGCATGAAGTCACACGTTTCACTGTTTGAGTTTGAAACTATTGTTCTAAAAAACAATAATTACTTAGTAACACTAATATTTCTTGAATAAGTAGTTTGACCATTGTTTGACCACAGTTTGACCATAGTTTGACCAGATTTGACCAAAATTCAAAAAAACTGAAATAATTATTTAATAACACTAATATTCTTGAATAATTATTTAGTAACACTAACACTTCTTGAATAAGTAGTTTGACCATTGTTTGACCAGATTTAATGAAAATTTAAAAAAACTGAAATTTGAGCATAACTTTTTTTCCTTTTGGAATATGAGGATTCTACAAATTTGCAAACAGGCCGTAGGCGGTCTCCATCGGATGTAACTTTTCGAGTAGATGATTTTTCATATAAAAAACTTTTTAATCCGAGTTCGTATGCAAAAGTTATGCCCATTTTACAAATTCTAGAGAGATTTTGTAAATAAAGTCGAAATTCATATTTGTAAATTTTCCCAACAACTAGACCACATATCACATGGGAAACTTATTTTATTTTATTTTTTTGACATTTCCATCATTTTCTTTTGTTTTTTCTAAAACTGAAAAGGCGGTCCACCGGGGGGGGGGGGTGAGAGTTTGAAAATTGGACCTTTAGTACCGGTTCGTGCCATGAACCGGTACTAATGCCTCAAAGGCCATTAGTCCCGGTTGGTGGTACCAACCGGTACTAAAGGTTAGACCTTTAGTCCCGGTTGGTGCCACTAACCGGGACTAATGGGCATCGCACCCTTTAGTCCCGGTTCGTGGCATGAACCGGGACTAAAGGGCCCAGGTGAACCGGGACTAATGGCTTAGCCGCACGAACCGGGATAAATGCACCCATTGGTCCCGGTTCTGGACTGAACCGGGACTAATGGGGTTACCCGGCCTGGACCAAAGCCCCCTTTTCTACTAGTGGAGTAAAGAGACTTGCCCGTAACGAGATTGAACGAGGTATGGGGATACCGATGATCGAATCTCGGACAAGTAACATACCGATAGATAAAGGGAGTTGCATACGGGATTGATTGAATCATCGACATCGTGGTTCATCCGATGAGATCATCACAGAACATGTGGGAGCCAACATGGGTATCCAGATCCCGCTGTTGGTTATTGGCCGGAGAGATGTCTCGGTCATGTCTGCATGGTTCCCGAACCCGTAGGGTCTACACACTTAAGGTTCGGTGACGCTAGAGTTGTTATGGAAATAGTATGTGGTTACCGAAGGTTGTTCGCAGTCCCGGATGAGATCCCGGAGGTCACGAGGAACTTCAGAATGGTCCGGAGATGAAGATTTATATATGGGAAGTCCTCATTCGGTCGCGGAAGTGTTCGGGAGGTTACCGGTATTGTACCGGGACCACCGAAGGGGTTCCGGGGATCCACCGGGAGGGTCCACCTACCACGGAGGGCCCTATGGGGTGAATATATAGGGGAACTAGCCCCTGGGTGGGCTGGGCGCCAACTCCCCACTAGGGCCCATGTGCATAGGTTTGGTGGAAACGCTAGAAGGGGCGCCCCCCGCCTGGCTTGGGGGGCAAGCCTCCCCTTGGCCGCCGCCCCCCTCTAGATGCATCTAGGGGGCGGCACCCTCTCCCCTGCCCCTATAAATAGTGGGGGGTGGGAGGGAAGCCACACCCTTCCCCTGGCGCAGCCCCTCCCCCTTTCCAACACCTCCTCCTCCTCCGTAGTGCTTGGCGAAGCTCTGCCGGAGAACCACGAGCTCCATCGCCACCACGCGGTCGTGTTGTCGGAGTTCTCCCTCAACTTCTCCTCTCCCCTTGCTGGATCACGAAGGAGGGGACGTCCCCAGGCTGTACGTGTGTTGAACACGGAGGCACCGTTGTTCGGTGCTTAGATCGGAATCAACCGCGATCTGAATCATTGCGTGTATGACTCCACCAACCGCGTTCTTGCAACGCTTCCGCTTAGCGATCTTCAAGGGTATGAAGATGCACTCCCTCTCTCTCATTGCTAGCATCTCCTATATTGATCTTGGTGACACGTAGGAATTTTTCTGAATTATTGCTACGTTCCCCAACACCCCGCTGGGGTACTCATCGGTCGTGGGCGCATCGGAGATGCGCAGCGCAGCGAAGGAGGTGGTGAGCGGGTTGATGATGTCATCCGCCAGCATGACAGGATCGTTAGAGTCGGAGAGGAGCCCCGTCTGGAACATGTCTCCGGTAGGGACCTCGAGCTGCCCCACGGTGTGCGCCAACTGTCGTGGTGCGTGCACGGCAGATGCCAAAGGATGGCTAAAGAGAGGAGGAGGCTCGAGGGCACCGGTGGGCTCCAGAGGCGAGGTCGGCATGAGCGAGCGAGGGACGCAAGACATACCCAGGTTCGGGGCTCTCCGGAGAGATAACACCCCTAGTCCTGCCGAGTGTGATTTATATGTAACAGTACAAAGTTGCTCCAAGAGCTGTTTGGAGGAAGAAGGAAGGCTGACCAGGGCTTAGGCTGCTCCTTCTCCTTGGGTGTGTGTGTGTGTTCTACTGATCTGATCGCCCATATGCATGAGGTCTCCTGGGGGGTTTTATAGGTCAACCCCCCAGGGTTACAATGGAAAGTTACAAGGTGATGGGGCCGGGTTGTCATCGTCCAGGAAGCCAGTGCCGGGACCCGTGTAACGTCTCGGATGTAACATTCCATATTTGTACCTCCAACTCTTGCCATTTCCGGCAATGTGATATGTTATATCCTCCGTGGTTGGGTTTTGTCCTTGTTTTGCATTTTGTTCATGTCATACATTTCATCTCATGTCATCATCTGCATCTCATTTGTATTTGTGTTCGTCCCATGCATCCGGTCATTTTCCCCGCTGTCCGTTTTGGAATCCAACACTCACACATGCACCGGATGCACCTTTCAGATCTCATTTCGTGAGCGGGAGAAAAACCTTCTCGGAATGGGCAGAGATTTGTCGAGTGGCCTTGGTACATCACCGGTAGGCCTCCTGTCAAATTTTGTTCCATTTGGAGGTTGTTCGATGCCCCAACGGTTAGCCGTGTAACCGCCGAAACCCCTCTCTCTTTGCAGCCCAACACACCTCCACAACAACCCACTAGCCCATCTAAACCCAATCCATGCTCTCCGTCGTTGGATCACGATCGTGTGGGAGAAAACCGCACCCCATTAGCCCTCTCCTAGCTGCCGCAATCTATAAAAAGGCCTCCCGCTCCGAAATCACGGGCAAACCCTAGCCACTCCGCTCCCCGCGCTGTCGGACACGTCTGCCGACGGCCGGACGCGTCTAGCCACCGCGCCCCAGCCAACCGCAAGACACCACGTGGCCCCAGCCACCGCCAGCCGCCGCCGGCCCATGAGCCCGGGTTGGGCCCTCCCGGCCCGCGCGCTCCTCAGCTGCCTGCGCCTCGCCCGCGCCACCTCCCGCTCGCTCCTCCGTCGCCAGCGCCACCGAGCGCCACCGCCTCCGCGCTGCTGCGCCATGCCCCGGCGCCGCCGTCGACTCCAACCAGATCCGGTCCGGCGTTGCCCGGATCCGCCGCCGTCGACCCTCCCCGGTGCCTCCTCGCCCCTCCACACGCCATCTCCGGCGAGCTCGACCTTGCTTCGGTTGGCGTGCCGCGGATGAGCCCTAGATCCGCGAGGTGAAAATACTTCTAAGTCTCGGATGTTTTCTTCTCATGTGTGCTACTTTGACCTGCGATAACTTCGTGCCCGTGGCTTCGATTTGTGCATATGATATGTCAAAATGTTCATCTCATGATGCTCTACATGCTAGCACATCTTGCCAGCAGCGCGCTTTAAAATAAGGCGCTCCTGCTACGTAGCAGTAGCGTGCGCACACAAAACTCGCTGCTGAAATAAATGTAGCAGTAGCACGCCTGCTCTAAGAAGCGCTACTGCTATAATTGCCACGAGGCTAGTTCTAGCAGCAGCGCGTTAATACGAAGAGCGCTACTGCTATGGATCATAGCAGTAGCGCATTTCCACAATAACCGCTACTGCTAAGTTTACTACAAAAATTTAGTCCCACCTCGCACTGTGAAGAGAGTTTCTACCACCTTAAATATGTTACTTCTCAAACTTTCACAAGCACTTGGTCTTCATTGAACTCTATGTGTAGAATTTGTGGCCGCAATATGAGTCTTCACCGGTTCCTAAACCGGTGAGGACTCATATTGACAAATCAGATTATACACAAAAAGATCATTGATGATCAATGTATTTTTGATGTCTATTTTAAAATGCTGACACATAGCAGTAGCGCATTCTTTGTGAAATGCGCTACTACTAGGTCGTTTAGCAGTAGCGCCTTTCGCTATAGAGCGCTACTGCTAAGCCATTCCATCTCCCACTCTCCTCTATCCGATCCACTCACACTCACACTCACTCGATCTCCCACTCAACCCCCCCTCGCACAGGTCCTCCCCCGTCGCCCCTCCTCCCTCTGCGCCGCCATCACCTCCTCCTCCTCCTCGCTAGACTCGGTACCAGCCTCCTCCTTCGTCCTCCCTCCACTCACCGCTGGCCGACCCCTCCTCGCTCCGCCTTCCTCCTCCGTCCTACTCTCTTCTCCCTCCTCGAGTCGCCCCTCCTTCTCCCTCCTCCCTCCTCCATCCACAACCCCTCCTCCCTGCTACATTTTGATTTAGTAGGTAGTTCATATGCAACATTTCGATTTAGTTGATTTAGTAGGCTAGTTGATTTAGAACATTTTGATTTAGTTGATTTAGTATGCTAGTTTATTTAGTAGGTGAGGGAGTCCAGGATTAGGGGGTGTTCGGGTAGCTGGACTATACCTTCAGCCGGACTCCTGGACTATGAAGATACAAGATTGAAGACTTCGTCCCGTGTCCGGATGGGACTTTCCTTGGCGTGGAAGGCAAGCTTGGCGATGCGGATATTCAAGATCTCCTACCCTTGTAACCGACTCTGTGTAACCCTAACCCTATCCGGTGTCTATTTAAACCGGAGGGTTGTAGTCCGTAGGACATCAACTCCATATACAACATTCATACCATAGGCTAGCCTCTAGGGTTTAGCCTCCTTGATCTCGTGGTAGATCTACTCTTGTACTACCCATATCATCAATATTAATCAAGCAGGAGTAGGGTATTACCTCCATCGAGAGGGCCCGAACCTGGGTAAAAACATCGTGTCCCTTGTCTCCTGTTACCATCCGGCCTTGACGCACAGTTCGGGACCCCCTACCCGAGATCCGCCGGTTTTGACACCGACATTGGTGCTTTTTTATTGAGAGTTCCTCTATGTCTTCGCAATCAGGAAGGATGCCTCTTCCTGTCTTTAAAGACGGCGCCGTTACTAAGGGAGCCTTGGCTGTCGGCCAAACCCTTCGGCTAGGCCATTTTCTCATGACCGCCTGTTCGGCCGTTGCGCCGACGGTGACCTCTCGGGTCATCAAAAGCAATCTTCACGTCAGCTCGGAGCTTGTCGAGCAGCTAGATCCGATGGAGCTCTCTTCCGTAAACGAGCTCTTGGATCGCATCGCCGCCCTAGGGGTCGCTATGGATTACGACCAGGTTGGGCTTAAACCCGATCTAAGAGAAATTAACTCTCCCCAGGCCACCCGCCATGTCGCCATGATAGAGGCGCAGTGCGGCGACCCCTCATCTATTTTAAGGACTAGCTACGTCCGAATTCCCGACCACTCCAAGCCGGATACCCGCGGAGGGGAGGATGTAACTCAGACCTGAGCTTAGAATCAGGCAACGGGCTAGATTCATTGGACAACATCCAAGAGTCCGGACTTTAGAGTTCGGAAGCTCTTCGGCCTCCGAATCTTAGATTGGGTGAGGTTTCAGATTCAACGCCACCCGCCCGCCCGAACATAAGCAATCTTTCCCAAATCAGGCAAAAGCCCCAAGAAACAGTACATCATTATTGGGCCAGATTCCTCCTGGTTATGAACAGGATAAAGGATTGCCGCGAGGGAGACGCAAAATCAATCTTCTGCAGTAATTGCACGGACGAGGGAATCCTTAACGCCATAAGTCGTTGTGATATCACACGCTTCACTGACTTGGCGTCCATAGTACAAAAGTACTGTGCGATGGAAAGTGCCTGGAAAACCGAAATAAAATTTTGGGATAATCCGGCCTTGAATAGTAATCCCGTCCGAACTAAGAGGGTGCATCATCATAAGACACCCGGGTTAAACACCAAAAAACCAAAACCCTCTATAGGGCATGGAACTGTACTGGAAAGATGGCTTGATGGACCCTGTAAAATTCATAGTACAGAGGACGCCACACAACCTCACAGCCTTAGAGCATGTTGGATACTCCGGCAAGTGGCCAAAATTGGTGAGGACCTCTTAATTTTGGAGGCCACATAAAACCACCCCGGGGACACCAGTACCGTTCTCACAGTCTTCGAGACCTTCGCATCAAATAATATGTGCAAAAGAACACTCCGCAGCCTTGCCGAAGTCTACCAAGTGGCAACAATAAACCCATGGAGCGACACTGCTATTACCTTCAACGCAAGTGATGAACCTAAATTCCGAGCAGCCCGAGCACCAGCCGCACTGGTCCTCGGTCCCATAGTGGACGGCTTTCGCCTCGCCAAGGTGCTCATGGATGGAGGCAGCGGACTGAACCTCATTTATGAGGAAACCCTCCAAAAAATGGAAATAGGCTGGAGCCGCATCGAGCAAAGCAGCACAACCTTTAGAGGAATAATCCCCAGTCGGGAAGCGCGCTGTATAGGAAAAATCACACTAGATGTGGTGTTCGGCACGCCGGATAATTACAGGTCCGAAGAGGTCACGTTCCAGGTGGCCCCGTTCAATAGCGGATACCACGCTATACTAGGGCGGGAGGCATTTACAATCTTCCAAGCTATACCCCATTACGGGTACATGAAGCTCAAGATGCTCGGGCTGAACGGAATTATCACTCTCGCTAGTGATCCGGACATAGCACTCCACGCCGAAAACAAGACGGCCGCATTGGCCGTTGAGGCACTATCCGAAGCCTTAGCGGCTGAGGAACTGACTGCGCTGCGCTCCACGGTTAATAGGGACGTTGTGATACTCGATAAGAGATCCAAGTCCACATCCTTCAAGCCAGCGGACGAAATAGTCAAATTCCAGGTCCATCCAACGGACCCCAAGAAAACAGCTTCCATCGGGGCACGACTGAACCCTGATGTAGACGCCGCACTATGAGAGTTCCTACGAGAGAACTGGGACATTTTCGCCTGGCACCCTTCAGACATGCCAGGAATCCCACACAGGCTGGCCGAACACAGCTTAAATATCCTAAAAGGATTCAAACCTGTCAAACAAGCCCTTCGACATTTTTCCGAACCGAAGAGACAGGCTATGGGAGAGGAGCGAGCCAAGTTATTGGAGGCCGGATTCATCAGAGACATAAAACATTCGGACTGGCTAGCAAACCTGGTGATGGTACCAAAGAAGGACAAATCCTGGCGCCTGTGTGTCGATTTTAAAGACCTTAACAAGGCTTGCCCTAAGGATCCCTTCCCCCTCCCCCGTATCGATCAAATTATTGATGCCACAGCAGGACATGATTCGTTGTGTTTCCTCGACGCATACTCTGGTTACCATCAAATCAAGATGGCAGAATCAGACCAAGCCGCAACGGCACTCATCACACCATATGGCCCATTCTGCTTCAACACAATGCCCTTCGGGCTGAAAAACGCCGGCGCAACATATCAGCGCATGATTCAAACATGTCTGGCAAACCAGATCGGCAAAACAGTGGAGGCGTATGTGGATGATGTGGTCGTCAAATCAAGACATGTCGAATCTCTAGTAGACGACTTGAGGCTTACATTCGATAACCTCGGAAAATACGACATCAAGCTCAACCCGGAAAAATGCGTTTTCAGCGTACCAGCCAGAAAGCTCTTGGGCTTCATTGTATCCGGTAGAGGAATTGAAGCAAATCCGGCCAAAATCTGAGCTTTGTCACAACTGGATATCCCAAAAGACCTCAAACAAATACAAAAATTAACCGGATGCGTGGCGGCTCTAAGCCGCTTCATCTCTCGCTTGGGAGAAAAGGCACTGCCCCTTTATCGCCTCCTTCGGTGCACCGAACACTTCGAGTGGACGGATGCCGCCACGGCCGGACTCGACGAAATAAAGGCCATATTGGCAACAAACCCAGTCCTGGCCACGCCGAACACCGGCGAACCAATGCTATTGTACATTGCGGCAACACATCAAGTTGTCAGCGCAGTGCTCGTCGTCGAGCGGGAAACGGACGGACACAAATTCCCCCTTCAAAGGCTGGTCTACTACGTGTCCACTGTCCTCACTCCATGCAAATCACAGGACCCGCATTATCAAAAGATTGCATACATGGTATTCATGGCATCCCGGAAGCTACGACACTACTTTCAAGAGTGTTCGATAACAGTAGACTCGAAAGTACCACTCAACGACATTATCAACAACCGTGATGCAACGGGCCAGATTGCAAAATGGGCCATTGAGCTCCTCCCGTTCGATATAACCTATAAGCCACGGCGAGCTTCAAATCACAAGTTTTGGCCGACTTCGTCGCAGAATGGACGGAGGTCGAACTCCCTAAAGAGTACGGCACATACTCAAACTGGATCATGCATTTGACGGCTCCAAAATGCTGGCCGGACTGGGGGCTGGCGTCGTTTTGACGTCCCCCACAGGAGACACAGTCCAATATGTACTTCAAGTTATGTACACGGACTCCAACAACGCAGCCGAATATGAGGCCCTTCTCCATGGTCTCCGGATGGCAGTATCCATGGGCATTCAACGCCTAGAGGTACGCGGGGATTTGAACCTCGCGATATCCCAAATAAATGGTGACTTTGACGCCAAGGACCCAAAAATGGCAGCATACCGCAATGCCGTCTTGAAAATGTCAGCTCGGTTCGAAGGGCTCGAATTTCACCACATAGCCCGGGAAAATAATCAGGCGGCGGATGTCCTAGCACGCATCGGCGCAAAACGCGACCCAACATCTTCTTGGAAAAACTGTTCAAGCCATCTGTAGCATGGGAGGGGGAACCCACAGATAACAGCCCGGACCCAACCGCACCACTTGACGCCGAACAATCGGACATAATTGGAGGCTCTGCCACCGAAATTACACCTTCAGCCCATGTAATAATGGCGGTCATCGCCCCGCGGACAGAACCATTCCTAGCCTACCTTACTAGGCAGGAACTCCTAGAGGACCAAAATGAGGCACGCTGCATAGTGCGGCGATCTAAAGCCTATAAAGTCCATGAGGGAGAGCTTTACAAGAAAAGCACTACCGGGGTCCTTCAAAGGTGCATCTCCGAAGAGGAAGGGCGGAACCTTCTGGCCAAAATTCATGCCGGACTCGGTGGTCATCACGCCGCTGCTCGGTCCCTTGTTAGCAAGGCTTTCTGTACAGGCTTTGATTGGCCGATGGCCGGGGCAGACGCTCAGGACTTAGTTCGACGATGCGTTGGTTGCCAACTTTTTGCCAACGAAAGCCATATGCCACCCACCGCACTCCAAACTATCCCCATTACCTGGCCTTTTGTGGTCTGGGGTCTCGACATGGTCGGACCCCTAAAAGGTGGGACCCATAAGAAAAATACCTACTGGTCATGGTGGACAAGTTCACCAAATGGATAGAAGCCAAGCCTGTTAAGACGGCCGAATCCGAACCGGTGATAGACTTCATATCTCGGGTTGTACATCGTTACGGCGTCCCCCACAGCATCATCACTGATAACGGCACGAACTTTACGGCCGATGAGGTAAAACTCTGGTGTAAAAACATGGGCATCAAGCTCGATTATGCTTCCGTCTATCACCCACAAACTAACGGTCAGGTCGAGCGCGCAAATGGTCTTATTATGAGCGGCATCAAACCCATATTAGTGCGGTCCCTTAAGGAATCTAATACACACTGGGCAGACGAGCTCGACTCCGTACTCTGGGGGCTACGGACCACGCCGAATCATACCACCGGATACACACCATTCTTCATGGTGTACGGCGCAGAGGCAGTTCTGCCCTGCGACATAATTCATGAATCACCTCGAGTGCGCATGTACGAAGAAAGAGAAGCCGAGCTTGATCGGCAGGATAGTTTGGACGCTTTGGAGGAGGAGCGCGACGTGGCAAAAGCCCGTTCCGCATTTTATCAACAGCAGGCTTGAAGATATCAAAGCAGAGAAGTACGGGCCAAAAATTACAATGTTGGCGAACTAGTTCTACGCTTGCCGGACAAGAAAAATGACAAACTCAAGCCCAAGTGGGAAGGTCCCTTCATAATTGACCAAGTCCTGACCGGTGGAGCGTACCGCCTGCGAGATGCATCGGATTACCGACTCGAGCCGAACCCATGGAACGCAGCCCGTCTTCGAAGATTCTATGCCTAGCGCCGGACTCTGTGTTCGTCTCCTTCCTCTGTCCATTTTTTACATTTTCTGTCTTACATTTCTCTCCTTCCCCTCTTTTCTTTTATAGCCCTTAAAGGCTCATCAAGTGACGCGCTACTCGCGCTCATTAAACTTGGGGGCTTCTTTAACAGAAGCTTATTTATACGGGCTTCACGTCCGACACATGCGTCAAACTTCCGCATGTACCTTTTCCTTCACCATTGTATGCATCGATATGACTTAAGTTTTGGCCAAGCTGGGTTGCCTGGCTCCTGTGCTTACCCCTACGTTCCCGATTGTTCAGCTAGGCGGTAAAGGGAGCACCTCTGCGATTGTTACTGCCGGGTCAGCCGGATGTGTACCTCAGACTGGGTGAAGCCGAAAACTAGCGTTCTTAAGGGAATATTCGGTCGGTGAAATAAAAGATGATCTTTTTTACTTATTTTACACGCCCCCGGATGCTTTTTTGCGTCTTTTCACGCAGCCCGGACATGCACTTTAGGGCATGCCTCCAGCGAAAGGAACCCCTAATGGAACTATTCTCTCTAGAAGATGTTTCTTACTAACCATGTAATATAACATAACTAGTTGGGAACTTGTCTGATAAAGCACTAATGACCCCTACGCCTAGTCTCCATGCATACCCCGGTTCTTATATAACCGCCATGGTATTCGGACACACTCCGGACCGTCAGGTCCTGAGGTTGAAGCGAAAAGGTCGGCAACGACAAACGATCTACAATCTAGCTAGAAGGCATTACACATGTCAATTGAAATTACATAGTCATTATGAGTGATTGTATTCCTCTTCAATTCCATCTAACAGGCTGTCTAATTTACAGTCCTGCTGGGAATACTTTGCGGCCAATTCTACTTGGCCGTATACTAAGCTACCAGGGATCTCCTTCCCATCAGGGCCCACAGGTCCGACCTCGGCCATGTGGTTTGGGTCAGACTTCGTAAACCGGGTCTTCACCATGGCCCAGGCCTCCCTAGCGCCTTGTCGACAGGCCGATATCTTCCACAACCGGAAGCGCCGCCGAGCTCCCTTCAGCTTCTCCGCAAGCTCTCCAAGACCCTCGGGCATGGAGTGGGCAGGCCACAAGGCTTGGGCAATGCCTCGCATAGCCTGCCGAACTCGCTCGTGAAGTTGCAAGAGCTCGGGAAGAAGGTAACCCGTAGAACCGGGCATCTCCTCTGCAGGATGACCTGTGAGCATACCTATAGACATTACTCTGTTAGTCGACTTCCTCGCCGAACTCTTTTTTCAAAGTTCGTTCAAGCACTTACTAAATATGCCACGTCGAAGCCGCTGATTCTCCCTCGTGGAGTCCGACAGCTGGCCACGAACGTCTTTAAGTTCAACGTCCAGCTTGGTGTTGGCATCCTGAAGATTGTTCTTCTCTTGCCTCACCTTTGTCAGCACGCTCTCATCGGCCTTTAGCCGGCGTAAGAGTTGTTGCCTCTCCGGATTGAGTCCGACACCATCTGCAATACAATTTGTCAGATTGGGACCCACGCTGCAAAATACTAATCTTTCGAAGTGTATCTTACCAGAGGGGGTCTCTTAGGGATCCCCTGCGGCGGCTAGTGCGGCCTCCAGTTGGGCCTTGCACTCTTTCAGCTCCTGGGACAGTACGGTATTCTTTTCCGTAAGAACCTGCATAACAAATGATCCTTAAATCAGTTACTCTAACTGTTTCAAGTCTCGGGGGCTACTAGTATATATATATATATATTTGACCAAAATTTTCTCACCCGTATGTCTTTTACATACTGCTCCATGTCTCTGGCTAAACCATTTTGATCGGCACGGAGGTAGGCATCTCCCGAATTGAAGGCATCTAAAGCCTCTTGGGAGAAACAAGCGTCGCGAAGAACTGTCCAGCGACGCCTGTGGTTCATGGCACTCTCCACCTTAGAATTAGTGGCAGACAGCCTGTCCGCATCCTCTGTTGGAGGAGCGTCCGGTGCGCGCCTCAGAATTAGCGTTGGAGCCTGGCTGGTTGAGGCGTGGTTGGCAACCTCTCCGGATGTAGTCCGGCGAGGTCTCTTCGTCCTGAAGATAGCACGAACATTAATACGCCCTGAAGGAATAACACCAGGGAAAAAGAGGGTGCGCTATACCTTTGCGCCGGCATCTCAGTCCGGACCACGTTCCTTTTTACCCCACGGGGCCCTACGGCCCCTCGTTGGCTAGCTGCCACAGGTTTGGCCTCCTGCCTCGGAAATCTTCCCTGCAAAACACGGTTGTCATTAGAAAAACTGAAACACGTGAGAATGGAATCCTTCTAGAGGGAATGAGGCTCCGGTCTCTGTCACCTGGGAGGCCGGGATTAACCCTGGGTAATCAGCCGTAATGGCCACCAAGGTATTGTCCTTGCTTAGCTGATGGAACACCCCGTCGATAAGCTCCACCGATATGTCCGGATCCTCTTCAGAGTCCGGATCGAGGGACCGTTCTGGGTCCTCGGGCTGTGGAGGACGACTATTTATATCCATCACCTCCTGACGCAGTTCCTGCATTGAAGTCGTTAGACTACATATCTAAAACACGGGAGTGTAATACGAACGGGCGAACGCAACTGCTCACTTAGGGCGTGTTTGGTTCCTTGTCTCGCACCTGTATCGCACCCACCATGCAATTTTCGCAATGTTTGGTAGGCTGCACATCGCTATGGGCCAGGCCCGACAGATGCAAAATAGGCCCCCCAGCTAGGCTGAGCTCGCACGCAAGTTTCGGCCGTTTCCGCGAGCCTGCATCCGCGCGAGCGCCCACGCCTGCACCCACGCGAGCGAAGAGGGCTAGGTTTCTCTCCCTGTCGATTCACACCCTATCCGCGCCGCTCTCCTCACCCCTCTCCTCTCTGCTGCGAACGGATCTCGTCGCCCCGTCGCCTCGCGAGCACATCGCCGGCGCGCATCCTCTCCGCGCAGAGGTTGACTCTCCTCCTCGGCTCCTCCCATCCCTCTCGAATCCCTCTCATCTCTTTCCGCTGTTGTTCCCTGTTGGTCGCAGCCGAGCTCCCGGCCATGGTCGCCGTCGCCATGGGAGCTGCTCCCCTCGCTCCTGTACAGGCAGGTGGGTATTGGTCGGAGCCGAGCTCCCGGCCATGGCCATGCCATGGGAGCTGCTCCCCTCGGCCCTGTACAGGCGCAGGTACCTACACGCACACATGCACGAGCACGGGTGTTCACCCCTGCCCTCCACACACATTTAGCCCCACTGCCGGGTGCACATGCATCCCCTTGCTCTACAGGCCATGTCCTGAACCTCCTCTCCTATGGATCTGTGTGATTAGCATGCATCTATATGTGAGCTATTGGGCTAGTAATTTGTTTGATTATCTGATTATCATGGATTTATGTGAGTTAACTTGTGGAAATTAGGAGGGGTCAATACTAGGAAGAAATATGAGCCAACTGCCTGAACAATTTGTTCATATATTTTACTATGTTTTGATGATGCAAATGATGTTAATATTATCAGTTCCCATGCCTTTATTAATTTATAAATCTATGCTGAATTTATATAGATGGATGACAATGGCAAGACCCGAGATACGCTGATAGTGCAAGCTGCTTGTTTGGTTGCTGTTTTGTGTGCCTATATGGCCACAATAACTATGAGGGCTAGAATTAGAAACTACCGTGCTCCAATTCGTTATGTTATGCTTGAGAGAGACGTAGCTAGGTTGTCCAATCTACGTTTTATCTACGAAACCAATGATATAAATTGCCATGACCTACTAAGGATGAACAGGGCCCCATTTTATAACTTGTGTAACTTGTTCCATGATCGGAAATTGTTGGAAGACAGCATTCATACCTGCATTGAGGAGCAGGTTGCCATGTTCCTTCTTGTAGTTGGGCACAACCATAGGTTTAGGGCAATGAAACCCATATTTAGGAGGTCAATTGAAGTAATCAGTCGATACTTCAAGGCAGTTTTATATGCAATTGGGGAGTTGCGTGATGAGATGATCCAGCCCCCTTCCAATGAAGTTCATCCAAAAATCCTACATAGTAGGCGCTTCTATCCCTACTTTAAGGTAATACTTTACCATTTAGAATTATATGGACATGCCGGATAACCCATATTTTACAAAAATATACCTCACCTCTTCTCTTAGGATTGCGTTGGTGCAATTGATGGCACCCATGTTGCTGCCAAGGTACCAGCTGCTATTGCTTCAGCATTTAGGGCTCGGAAAGGTGGCACCACCCAAAATGTGATGGCTGCGGTTGACTTTGACCTTAAGTTTACCTATGTGTTAGCTGGTTGGGAAGGGTCGGCCCATGATGCACTCATTTTGGCTGATGCTTTGGAAAGGAATGATGGATTTGTTGTCCCTGCAGGTATTAGTGAACAATTTTTAGTGGCTTTTGATCGTTTCATAACTACTGGTAGTAACACAACACATGACCTCTTATTTGTTAGGAAAATTCTACCTCGTGGATGCGGGCTATGCCGTGCGGCCAGGGTTTCTTAAACCATATAGGGCTACTCGCTGTCATCTTACTGAGTTTGGTGAACGTGTCCCTCAAAACGAGAAGGAATTATTCAACCTCCGCCACTCCTCATTGAGGATCACGGTTGAGAGGGCATTTGAAGCTTTCAAGAACCGGTGGAGAATTGTGGACAACAAGCCTCACCACCCTTATCCTTCACAAGTCAAAATCGTCCTAGCTTGCTGCATTCTTCATAATTGGATACTTCAGTGGGGAGAGGATGAGTTTGTACCACCTGAGCACACTTGGACTGGAAATCCAGCATCGGATGGTGTGATTGACATAGAACATGATAATAGATCCTGGTCACAAATTAGAGATGGTTGGGCTGGGCATATGTTTGTCAATTGGGGCAATTCACGTGTGTAGAGCTCAAGTGTAGAGCTCAATTCTACATTGTAATGGATTATGAATAATTCTATGTTGTAATGCACTATGAATAATTCTGTCATGTGCCCAAATCGAAACATTTATGTTGCTGTTTAGACTTGATATAAATTTTTACTACCTTATGTTGCTTTTTTTACTGCCATATGTTGCTGTTTAGACTTGATATAAATTTTTACTACCTTATGTTGCTGTTTTTTACTGCCTTATGTTGCTGTTTAGACTTGATATAAATTTTTACTACCTTATGTTGCTGTTTTTCACTACCTTATGTTGCTGTTTAGACTTGATATAAATTTTTATTCTCTTATGTAATCATTTCTCCTTTCCTTTTGTTTTTTCTGTACATAGGAGTGATGGCTGAGATGGCGGCTGATGGTGGGCATGGCGGTAGGAATCACCCATTGCGTTGGACATCTCCAATGTCTGGGTTCATGTTAAGTCGCTTTGTAGAGCTCATTGCTAGTGGAGTGAAGACGGAAAAGGGCTTTAAGGAGGTGCACCTAAACCAGGTGGCTAAGAATTGTAGTGAGCACTTTGGTCTTTCCTTAACCGGGACCCAAGTGTACAACCACCTCCGCAAGTGGCGTGCTAGGTGGGTGAAGATAAGTAAGCTCCGAGACATTAGTGGGTCACTTTGGGATGATAATAACTATGTCATATTGCTGGAGGAAGAGCACTACATGGGCCATATCAAGGTTTGTACTACCTTTTAGTGGCTGATCTGTAGCTATTTAATTACATATGCTCATAGAATTACTTATGCTCATAGAATTACTTGTGCTTCATATAGGACCATCCCAAAGATGTTGAGTACCTCAATGTGCCTTTAGAGAATTATGTTCAGATGCTTGCTATCTTTGGAAGTGGTATTGCTACAGGAAGGTTTGCAATGACATCTAATGAGGCTCTTGGGGTTCCTTCAATGGTGGGAACCTCCTCCTCATTTGTAAACCTTGAAGCTTGTGGTTCTGAATTTGTTGTTGATGGGAATGAACCTGGATTGAGTGCTACTGCTGCTGCTCATGGGGAAGCTGCTGCTGCTCATGGGAAGGAACCATGTAAGGATGCTTCTAGCTCCACTGGCAAAAGGAAGAGGGCTAGCTTGATGAGTGAAGAAGAAGTTTTGGTCATGAGCAACATGTACGAAGCTGTCCGTGAAGTTGCTATTGCTATCAAGTCCACCGGAGAGGCACATCCTGAACTTTATGATGCTGTCATGGAGCTCCCTGGTTTTACCGAGGATGATCTGTTGATTGTCTTGGATTATCTCAATGAGAATGCCAACAGGGCTAGGAGCCACTCATTTGTGCGGATGTCGGAGACTCGTCGCACTCTCTGGGTCATGCACCACCTCTCCAAGGTCAACGGTGGAGTGCCCGTGCCCAAGGATGGACTGCCAAAGGATGGAGTGCCCGTGACCAGCGATGAAGTGCCCAAGGGTGGAGTGTGAGCAAATATGTGCTAATTCACCTAACGAAGCTGACCATATTTTATTGTATTTGGTCAGAAAAACCATGCCCCTATATATGTGAAGGAATGTAACATGGACCTTATGTTATGTTCCTTTGTTGGACTGTAATGTGGACAATATGAATTTGTGGCTATCTAATATGTGAACTCTAGGATGTGCTGGACTGTAATATGGATCATATGAATTTGTGGCTTTATAATATGTGGACTCTTAAGATGTACTTGCACTGGATACCTGATTTATGTGCACTCTCTATTATCCTGATGCATTTCTTTAGCTATTTTGTGCCATCAATTGCTTATATGTGTATATAAACTGCTCATATACTTGTACAAACAGCAAAGATGCTGCTAAATTTTTGTTTTTCTTACTTAAATCATCTCTGCAATTTTGAAGACATGTGGATATATATTCTTTTATTACTTCAATCAGCAAAGATATCTAGTCTGCAGTGCATGTCACTAAATTTATATTCTAATTATTTTACATACATGAACAAGCATTCTAGAGTCAAATTTCACATCATACAACCTACCAAACAACATATGTTGTATGCTGCATCTTTCATGCAACCACACATGCAACAAACCAAACAAAATCTGAGCTGAGCCTGTCTCGTCTCATGCAGTACACCAAACACACATTTCAACTCATTTTTGCATGAGCTCAACCAGGCCAGCCCCAGCCAAGCTCATTCATGCAATGCATGACAGATGCATCCAGGCAACCAAACACGCCCTTACCCAACTTGGAGGGTTTTACATAGTAAATCCGCCCTGCGGGTTGACGCAGAGGAATTCCTCCTTTTCTCCCTTATACAAGGAGGATAAGATCTTTACTAGAGCGGCAGCTGATGCTGGCCCCTTACGACCATAGCGGGTGGCGTCATCCTCCCCGTTAAAATCCCACATGGGGTGTCCTCTATATTGAAGCGGCTGTACCCCCTGCATAATGCATGCGGCCATGACTCCGATCATGGTTAGTCTGGAGTGAGCCAACAGTCTTATCCGGCCCATCAGGTAAAGGACGTCTCTGTCACTTTCTCTCTGAGAGCTCCGCGGGTTCCAGCTCAGTTGTTTCTTTAATGGAGCACTGTTGAACTCAGGGAGACCGACCCGGATAGGGTCCGGCAGTGGGACATCATCTATATAAAAGCATTCCGAAGGCCAGTCCTCGGACGCCTTCTTTGGGGTTTCGGATAAATATCCAGTCCCGGCGATGCGCCATACTTCGGCTCCGCCCACTTGATATATAGACCCCTCTTGAGAACGGGGCACCAGGCAGAATATCCTCTTCCACAAAGCGAAATGAGCTTCCACACCCAAGAATAGCTCGCAAAGGGCAACGAAGCCCGCGATATGTAATATAGAAGCGGGCGTAAGGTTGTGCAGCTGGAGGCCATAGAACTCCAGAAGCCCACGGAGAAATGGATGAATTGGAAATCCAAGTCCCCTTATTAGATAGGGGACGAGGCACACCCGCTCTCCTTTGGAGGGATTCGGGGTGCTCTCCGCTTTCTCCCCACCATTGTAGGTGGCAAGTCCGGCTCGGACCGGGACCATATAAGCCTGAGGGAGAAATCCCTTGGCCTGAAGCGACACTAACTCGCTGTGCGGGATGGAACACTTCTCCCAGTCTCCGGGTTTAGGACTGGGAGGGCGAGAGGAGGAGTTGCGACGGCTGGCCATGGTAGAATGGACCTTTGTCGGATGCGCTCTGATGAACACTCATGGAAGGGAGAAAATGTGGTTTGGATCTAAATCCCCATCTCATTAAATAGGCGGCTCGTTTGTGCGGCTAAGGGTGTGGATGTAAAAACGCCCCGACTTTTCGCATTCGTTCGACACGTGGAAGACAACCATTATTGGGCGTGGAAGCCGAGGAGCGCTACATTACAAAAATCGGACATCATTCCTACAGGTACACAGAATTTGGAGAAGAACCCGCCTTGCAATGCCGAAGACAATCTGCGCGCCGGACTCGTCTTAATTGAAGCCTGGTTCAGGGGCTACTGAGGGAGTCCTGGATTAGGGGGTGTTCGGGTAGCCGGACTATACCTTCAGCCGGACTCCTGGACTATGAAGATACAAGATTGAAGACTTCGTCCCGTGTCCGGATGGGACTTTCCTTGGCGTGGAAGGCAAGATTGGAGATGCGGATATTCAAGATCTCCTACCCTTGTAACCGACTCTGTGTAACGCTAACCCTATCCGGTGTCTATATAAACCGGAGGGTTGTAATCCGTAGGACATCAACTCCATATACAACATTCATACCATAGGCTAGCCCTATGGTTTAGCCTCCTTGATCTCGTGGTAGATCTACTCTTGTACTACCCATATCATCAATATTAATCAAGCAGGAGTAGGGTATTACCTCCATCGAGAGGGCCCGAACCTGGGTAAAAACATCGTGTCCCTTGTCTCCTATTACCATCCGGCCTTGACGCACAGTTCGGGACCCCCTACCCGAGATCCCCCGGTTTTGACACCGACAGTAGGCTAGTTGCTTAGTTGATTTAGTAGGATAGTTGATTTAGTATGCACCATTTTATTGTTATTTTTTTAGTACATGGATAGCTAGATGCTTTTGTTTTTCTGTAATAAGTTATTTTTTGGCAAAATGTAGGTGCCAATTTATTTAAATTTGCCACTTGCTTTTTTAATCAATTATCTTAGGCAATAGGGGCCAAATTAGATGAAATGTCTTGTAGGTGG
The DNA here is from genome assembly GCF_056163025.1 of Triticum urartu. Taxonomy (NCBI): domain Eukaryota; kingdom Viridiplantae; phylum Streptophyta; class Magnoliopsida; order Poales; family Poaceae; genus Triticum; species Triticum urartu. Next base: position 503,443,514 of record NC_141878.1, read on the forward strand.
TACCCTGATTTGGTAGAAATTTGCTACTATTTTTATTTCCTGTGAAGTGGACCGTTAATCCTTTGCTCATATTTCTTTAGGAAAATGGCGCCACCAACACCACCATGTCGACTGTGCAAGTCAAGGTGCGCCAGCAGCTTTGCAACTGGCAAGCTGTTCGGCATCTACTTCCAGCCGAGTTTTCGTCATGCGGTGGTAAGAAATTAGATGAAATGTAATAAATATTTTACTTTTAGTGTTGGCATTACTTCATTGTGTCATTTTGCTTTTTTTACATAGATCGTCCAATGCAATGTGAGGTTGAAATTCAACAAGCTGACAGGAGATACTGTGACATTTGAGGCACCTAGGGGGCCGTACACTATGGAGGTCGATAAAGGACGCAATATGTCGCAGATTGGAGGAGATGGATGGGCCCGTTTCCTTGCCCACATGCATCTTACTTGTGGTGAGTTGATCAGCTTCTCCTTTAGAGCAGAAAGACCCAAGCTGGCTGTCATTTGTATCAACCTGGTGGAAGATGACGAAGATGATGAAGATAATGAGGACCCACTCAATGAATATGATGAGAACCCACTTCATGAAGCCATCGTAGCTCAAAGAATGAGGCTGAGCGAGGAGGAGGTGTGCAACCAATGCGACATAATTCCGCCACATGATGACTTTGTCGGGGTGCCATTCGTGACCCGCCTGACAAGTACCCTGGTTGATCGGCATGAAATGTTATGTTATACTGACTGTAGTAATTTGATGATATATATATATATGCTTTATTGTTATACTTACAAATGCAAATTATCCGATGATATGCTTAGTGAATCCGATGATATGCTTAGTGTAGAGTCCAATGATATGCTTTGGGGAATCTAGTCGATGATATGCTTTAGTGTAGAGTCTGATCACATGCTTATCAGTGTAGAATCCAAGGAACTATTAATAGTGTAGATAATCCATATATACTTATTAGTAGAATTCATGCTTAATTAGTACAAATGTGTAGTACTGTGTCTTTACTTAATAGAAATATATTTGCAAGAGTATGTGCGAGGCTATTTATTAATTGATATGTTTTTCTTATTCATAAATTTCCAAAGAACCTATCTGTGAGTTGTAGTATCGAGCCTGATGAAGAAGGCTCAGCTGGACTACGCCTTACCGCAAGGGGCTTCGTCACCACCTGTACTTACCGCATGGACACAGACAGTCGCACACACTTAAACTCGGTTGGGTGGAAGAGATTCCTTATTGGCAAGAATCTTCGCGTTGGACAGGCCATCCTAATTACCATCAGGAACACCCACCGCCCAAGCTTCAGGATGATGATCGTCGTCGATATCATCTAGAACTACATATGTGTGTGTGGTTATATCATCTAGAACTACATATGATGATCGTCATCGATATCATGTAGAACTACATATGATGATCGTCGTCGATATCATCTAGAACTACATATGATGATCGTCATCAATATCACCTTGTACTGCTTGAGGATGCATGTTGACTATATATGAAATTGTTATCTAGTACTCCCTCCATTCCAAGTTACTCCACGACGAGTAATTTAGAACGGAGGTAGTACTACCTAGTACCTATAATGCTTTATGAAATTGATATCTAGTAGTACCTAGTATCTTGAAATTGCAGTTTATTGAAACTGAAACTGGGTAGAAAGTGGGGGAAAATGATGAAACACATAGCAGTGGCGCGGGGCTAGGAAAGCGCTACAACTAACTAATAGTAGCGTGTTCTGGAAAAGCGCTGCTGATATAGTCAATAGTAGTAGCGCGGGTACACACCACACTACTACTAACAGTTAGCTGTAGCACCTTATTAGTAGCGCGGCTGCCAGTGCCCGCGCTGCTGATAGCCTCAAAACCCACGCTACTACTAGGGTTTTCCCTAGTAGTGTAGTTTCATTTGCATGCATGTTACTGTCCATATTGATTCCCTAATCTTCGTTGCAGAAGTGCTAAATGATGTTATCTGCTAGAAACTATCATAACTTGCTGATTTGTCTTTTTCATAGCATTTTGTGTGTTCATCTTTTGAGCATCATGTCAACATGTTTTAGGAGCATCTTCATGCCATCTTTGAAGTGGTTTAATCCATGATTTTTTATGTGCCATGTGGTGACTAGCACAAGCATGGAAAGTAGGATCCTTGTTGTTGCTGATTTCAGTGACTTAGTTTTTCTGCCAAATCTTTTCCTGCTACATTATGTTGCCATGTTAACTTAATGCTACAAGTGAATTCATGCATATTTTGGTGATGTTCAGTAAGGATGCTTTGTAGATGTTTTTATGCGCTATCCATCCATGCCTTTGTTTGCAATTATGGGGTACTGTAGCTTGTCATTACCATGCTCTCAATTTGCTAAATATTATTGCTGTTAGTGTTAACAGTAAGTTCATTTTTGTCATGTGAATAACTAGTGATCTATGCATCATATGACCATGCTCTTGCCTTGATTAGCTTCATAAATGTTTCTTCTTATCGTTGCTTGCATTATTATGCCATTAAATGCTTTGTGGTGAGTTGCACAAGCTCGCAAACATGCTACATGAATCTGTTTCTGCCATGCCATGTTTACTACTGTCTAAATCTGTTCATATCACTTGCCATGTTTGCATTGATGCTATCATTTTTTCAGTGGATCTTTGGGACAAGTTCAGTAAGGGAGTATTGTTAAGTGCATTTAGTACTAGCATGCCATTCTCAAGTTTGCCATGATAGATTCCTGTAACATGTAGTTTACTAGCTCTAAACATTTCTACCTGAAACTATTTATGCCATGTCCAATATTTTCACCAAGTCTGTTAAACTGTTATCATTTGCATTTTTGCCATGCTGTTTTAGACATGTTCTAGTGAGTTCTAGCAGTAGCTCATTGTTCATGATTTGTAGAGCTTCACTTGTACTTAACTACCCTTTATTTTGTTCTCATATTTGGGTGATGTAGCATATTTAGACTTTGCATCTAAGTCACCATGTTGCTGTTTTCAGCAGATTGCATTGCATTTTGTTTGGCTTGTCATTTCTAAACCGTGCATCCGTTTCTGGTGATCTTTATATCAATTTCGACCGAGATCTCCCAATCTATTCAGTGGCATGCTTGTTTTGCCAAGTTAATGCCAGGATCATCTTTCCCCTTCCAGAGTACCCATATGCATTGCACATCATATCTTGCATTCCATGCCATGTCTTGCATCATGTTGCTTGCACATTACACTGTGATTCACTACTAGGGAAAAGCCTAGCAGCAGCGCGGGTTCTAGGTATAGCAGTAGTGCGGGGACCCATGCTACTGATAAGGCGCTACGGCTAACCTGTAGCAGCAACGCGTGTACGCCCACGCTACTGCTATACAAGTGTAGTAGCAGTGTGTTGTATGGAAGCTCGCTACTGCTAATAGCTCTAGCGCGCTTTGCTGGGCCGCGCTACTGCTACTGGCACACTGCTGCTAACTTTTTTCCACTCGCTACTGCTAATTTTAGTAGTTTTTGATTTTTTTTCTGCATATTTGTTTTGTATTTGAATAGGCTTTATACAAGAATCTTTAGCACATACAAATGTCATCATCATACACATACAAATGGCTGCGAGACCACAAATGTAATCATAGCATATACATACAAATAGTCACATCATAATCATCATCCAACACAAAGTGGTATCTCGTCATCATCTCAAAAATAGTGATACATGCAAGTCTCGAATGCTTGCAACTACAACGTCATCCATCTAAACAATGGTATACACGACAAGTGCTATCACTATGAGTGATAGCGGAAGTATGCAGTACATGAGGCGGCGGTTATGAGGCCTCTCTCGCGCTAGCCTGAACCTGAAGTAACTAGCTTGTGCTTCTTGTCTGCTTTTGAAGGCTTTATGGCTGGCGCCCGAGAACCGCTCCACTTGCGCCTGGCACTCATACCACTCGTCGTACACTCCTGGAACCTTGCCTTCGTACACAACATAGCACTCCTTCACCATCAAGAATCTAGGTACCTGTTAGAGATGCATCTTCATCAAGAGAATGTACGATCATATGCAACAAAATATACAAGAGCAACACGAAAAAGAAAGGATTAGCAACTAGATGCAACATATAGTACGCAAACTAATTAACTAGAGGTACGCATGTCATCGTACCCAAACTAACAAAGTAGCATTAGACAAGTTCGGTTGGGACCATGGACATCACAAAGTTTCATCGCTACAGAAAGTATACAAGTTCAACCGACACATATCATCATCATCGGCATCGCAAATCACTAGAAGTTCCATCCTTGCATATCATCAAGGATGGATCCTAGCTTCTTGAAGGGTGTGAGGTCATGACATTGCATGCCTATGCGAGTTCGGACATCAGCTCGCGATAAAGGGCCGTGGTGGAACATCCCCTTCTCATCGACGACTTCTTTCATGATGATCGTCGCAATGTCCCTTTGGATGCGAAAGAAGTCATCTCTAAGTTTATAATTCGCTTCTCCATGAGATTCTACCCACTTGCAGATATGATCATCGTTTCTGGTTGTCATACGAAGCTTTTGGTGATCCATGTTGAACGCAATCATGAGATGGAGGAGGTAGAATCCATCTTTCTTGCTTGGTTTTGGGACATGGATGCAGCAGAAGTTAGTTTTATGCGAGAATCCAACTTCTTGTTCCTTTGTTTCCTGATCTGCAGGTGGCCACCCCTAATGCTGAAGCCTTGGAGAGCATCATCTAGAATATTCATTATGTGGGTGTAGTCCTTCTTCTCGTAGTCTCTGGTAGGGTTAAAATACACGTCGTGGGAGACTCGCGGGTAAAGAATGATAAGGACGGCGCGGCCGTTGCTGCGGGGAAAAGACACCTCAAATTATTCTCCATATGAGCAAGAAGGAATGATTGAAATGTACGAAAGAGTAGTCCGGAACTGACTTACTTTGGATGATAAGGCAGGAGGACAATTTCCTGGTCCTTATTTTGTAGCATGAAGTTTTGGAGGTACTCCCTAGCAGTTTCACGCTCAAAGTCGCCGAGACTCAAGAAAGACTCGAGCATGTAGTACGGATCCGCCACACAGATTTGCGAGACTTCTTCTCTCTTCATGACGGAGCTCATATGTAGCGCAAAAAGGCGGACGATTGTAAAATCGAGCCGCCTTGTCAGAAACATCCCAAAGATATGGTCAAACCGCAGGAAGAACACCTCCTTGGGCGGTGTGTCGACGTAGCACTTCCACTCAGGCACACGAGCCGCGTATGTCGGATATCTTGGATCCTTCGAGGCTAGTAGGCTTTTCTCAATCGACAGCACATGGTCATGCAGTCTCCTGAGATCCCCTGATAGTGCCTCCAGCGGTTTCGGCGGTACAATCGGCTCGCCCGTGAAATGGAACATGGCCGCACCTTTCAAGGGTACACGCTCTTCAGAATCCATCGTCTGGATGCTATGTGCTCTGGCTTGTTTGGAGGCAGCTATCTTCCCCGGTCTCTTCCTCTCCTTTTTCTTGGGCACACCTTCCAGACCCTTCCTTAACCCCTGCCCCAGTGTTGCCGGGCTAAGCACTGTATGACCCTCGGCTAGTTGAGCCTGTGTTGAGGCGGCATCTTCAGGCATGTCCTATGAGGATTTCATGAAGAGAGACTTCTTGCAATCCTTGCTATGACGTTCCTGCCCGGGCAGATCATCCATCCATATCCTCATTAGCATGATGATAGCCCGATTCGTCATATGGTTGACTCATCATATCTAAGTCACCCTCATACGCGTTTGTATTGAGGAAACCCATTGGGTCCTCCATCTCATCATCCATTCTCTGTTCTACGGGACCGATTACATCAGCTAGTACTATTGCACCCCCTTCATCACGTCGTCCGCCACTCTCACCCGACACTATAGGAGCTGGTAATTGCGTAGGCGGGGTGGTGGTCTCCATACATGCTTGTTGATGTGTGGTTATTGGTGTGCTCTCGGCCGGCTCCAGACAAAGAAGATTCTTCGGCCATAGCAGCACCCAACCCTTGTAGCTTCCAATCTGCGCGGGGTCTCGTCGTCCTCTCCCCCTAGGCATAATGGAGGAGGCAAATCCTCGTGCCCCAATGTCACACTCGACAAGGTAACCCTGAAGTGCCAGCGGGCATCGGCTGGTTGTGGAACGTGAGATCCAAGGGCTTCGTTATCACTGCCCTTTTCCACGTCCACCTTCTGTCCTTTGATCAAGTAGAGTACAGTGCACGGGGTTTCGTCAGCCTGCAAACACATGTCTATGGGTAAAACATCTGAAAGGCAACGGAAATGGAATATTCTAGATATATATGTTCGTGCGACATGTAATTACCGTGAGGGCGTCAAGCTCATCGAAAGACGAAGGCCCGCCTAGCGCGCCAGAGACTGAGGACGGGCTGCTATGAGCGAGTGCGGGTGCGAGAGGAGGCCCGGTTGTGTGAGCAAGTGATGGTGCGGTGGTGTTGTTGTTCACGGAGTTGCTCGCGATAAAACTGGGCAACGGGAAATCATGTACTGTCTTATCTGGATTTTCCTTCGTCCAATTGATGATAGCCGGGACCAAGTTAGTAGTGAAATCATTTCTACAGGCTGCATTGACTGCCTGCTGTAGTAACTCATTTTTCTCCTCAGCTGTTTTTTTCGCGTCCTCAGCTGCTTTTTTCTCGAACGCAAGCTTCACCTTCTCGTCGATGTCCGCCTAACTAAACTTATTTTTCTACTTCTTGGCCTCTGTGCCCTCATTGTAAAATACCTTCCACGTGGCATTGTCTCCGACACGTGCAAATGACCATATTGCAGCCACTGGCCCAAAGGGAGTCCCTTAAGTTCGTTCAAGGCCCGGTTGAGAGGGGTGTCCCACTTGGGCCTCATCGGAGAAGTAGGGCTTTCGACTGCAAGCTGGTGTTGCTTCTCCTGCAGAAGGAAGGCGAACCATTTACGTATGTGGTCGACTAGATCTGGAGCTAAATGTAAGGTGGTAAAAGAATAATTACCAGTAGTCTAATCAATCTCCTCGTGATCTGGTCTGTGTAAAAAACCTTCTTTTCCTTGTCCCACTTGTAGCGGGCCCTGATGAAGTCACGCTCCAAGGGGTTGGCGAACTTCGCGAAGGGGTCTGGGAGACCCGCGGCTTCACGTTCCGCGTCCTCCTTATCCCATATGGGCCTTTTACCGAGGTAGCCACGGCTTCCGAGGCGATGCTTCCCCGTGTTCCTTTGCTGAAGGCTCTTGAATTTTGCAGCCTTAGCCCTGGCTGCCTCGGTAGCGCAAGTGTCCTTGAAATTTTCGAACTCCTCTTCCGTAAGTGTCGGATTTTCCTCCAGAATCTTGGATAGGGGTTCCTCAGCCTCAATAGCTCGTTTCACCCTCCCTTTCCAGCAGGACAAATCATTGCTAAACAAGCCCATGGCGTGATTGTTAATATTTTTCATCTTCGGATCATCCCATGGTTGTTCTATGTTATCATCCCGGTCGGGGAACTTGAATCTCTTGTGCAACTTCGTTAGGAGCAACTGCGTCAAATGTTCTTTACTCCTTAAGTCATCATCGTTGATGCTCGCGCATTCCCATAGGATGCATCCTACTTGGTTCCCATAGCACTTGCGAGGTTCTTCCGGCTCTAATGGCTCAAACTTGCCAGGTGCCATCTTTGTGATCACTAGTCGTCCAATGCTTAGCTTGTTAGGTTTTCGTATCCTCTGCTTCTTCTGCTTCTTCTTTTCGATAGTGGCATCGGTGCTGGTATCTTCCCCGCCAGTACCTTCCCCGCCGGTGCCGGCGCCGTCGGTGTCGATGTCGGCGTTAGTACCATCATCGAGGCCGACCTACAAACATTGACGTTGCTTAGCAGTCAAAAAGTCGAGGTACTCTTGTTCACCCTCATAATCCATCTCATCTTCATCTCCGTCCTACATACCCCCCGGTCACGATACTTCTTTGCGATAATTTCTTTGTGCAGTGCCACGAAAGGATCTACCTCGTCTAGGTGTTGTAGCACTACCAAGTTTGCTCTGTCAAAGTTGTTGCGTCGATCTGAGTATGCCATGTGCAGTTCCCTGCGACCATTGGAGTTACCTTCTCCTTCGAGCCTCCCATCGTGCTTGTTAACGGGCAAACCAACACCAACACCAGGCGGCTGGTCTGAGCCATATAGAAAATTCTCGCAGAAAGAGATGCACTCTTGTGTCAGATAGCCCTGGATGATGCTTCCATCCGGACGGGACATGTTACGAACGAATCCTTTGATGATACCATTCATCCTCTCAAACGACATCATGTTGTGCAGGAATGACGGCCCCAGGTCTATTATGTCGTCCACAATATGAACACAGATGCACCATCACGTCAAAGAACTCGGGCGGGAAGTACATCTCAAGCTCATTCAGTATGACAACGATCTCTTCCTGTAGCCTTCGGAGCTGCTTCACACTAATCGACTTTCGAGATATGACGTCAAAAAATATGCAAAGACCAATAAGCGTGTCACGGACGTGCTTGTCCATTATCCCTCTAAGGGCAACAGGTAGTATCTGCGTCATCATCACATGACAGTCATGGGACTTTATCCCGCTGAACCTTTTCTTGTCCGTGTCTAGATATCTGCTTAACTTGCCACAGTAACCGGAACTAACTTTGACTCCGGTAAGGCACTTAAAGAATTGATCGTTCTCAGCCTGGCTTAAGGTGAACCAAGAAGGGGGGCAATAATCCTCTTCCTTTACTTTCTTGCCCTTCTTCTCTCGCGCCTCTATCTGCGTTCTGTCTCGTCTGACTTTTTACGGGGCGGCATGTGCAGATCTTCCCTGATATTCAAATCTTGGAAGTATTTTCTTGCCTTCGGCCCATCCTTGGTCTTATCCGGCATGTTCATCAGTGTCGCGAGCTAGCTCTCAGGGACATTCTTACAGATATGCATTTGATCAAGGAAATGAGGTGTATCAAGTTTGTGCCAGTACTCCAAGTCCAAGAACACATCTCTCGTCTTCCATACCTTCAGCAGCGACTCCGGCGCCTTTTTCGTCGTCTTTCCTGGCGCGGGGCACTACTTCCAGTTTTTCAACAGTCATCGATTTCGGAGCCGCTTTGCTTACGTGGAGGTCCTCGATGCTCAGCGCGACCATTGAATAGATCTCCACGGTTTCTCCAGGGGTCGTTCGAATCGAGCCATCTTCGATGCCCCATGTACATGATTTTCCCAGACCCGCCATCTTTCCTTGATGTTAGCTGCTGAGACGTCATATCATCCATGCATCGCATGCATCCGCAATATCCATGGCACACCTGGCCTGCGACATATCCATAACCGTGATAGTCGTGCACCTCGTGATCAGCGCGGCTCTCATGTAGAAATACTCGCCTTTGCTGGCATCCCATGTCTTGGCCGGTGTTTTCCATAACGTGCATAACTCCTCTTGAAGTAGCCCCAGATACAGATTAATATTATTTCCTAGTTGTTTCGGCCCTTGAATCATCATGCTCATGTGAATGTAGTTCGACTTCATGCACAACCAGGTTGCGAGGTTGTACATCCATACAAACACGGGCCATGTGTTGTGGTTGGTGTTCTGGTTGCCAAACGGATTCATGCCATCGATACACGCGCCGAGCACGATGTTCCTTGCATCACATTCAAAATACTGATAGAAGCTGTTCAACGCTCTCCACTGGCTTCCATCCTTGATGTGTTTCAGCTTCGAATCATATCCATCGGCGGGCTTCTTCCTCTCCGCGTGCCAGCGCATTAGCTTTGCTTCCTTGGGATCTATGAAGTACCGCTGGAGACGGGGAGTGATCGGTAAGTACCATACAACTTTCTGGGGGCATTTCTTCCCAGCCTTCTTGTATCGAGAAGCATTGCACACCGGACAGCTTGTTTTTTTCCGCGTGCTCCTTCCGATAAATTATGCAATCGTTGATGCATGCATGGTATCTAACGTGCGGCAGATCAAGAGGGCACACGATCTTCTTGGCCTCATCCACACTAGTAGGACATAGATTCCCCGTGGGAAGAACATCATTTAGGTACTTGAGATGCTCATCGAGGCTAGTGTCGGTCCATTTGTTTTTAGCCTTCAACTTCAGGAGTTGGAGTGTGAAACTCAAGCGGGTCACCTCAGGATTGCAACCATCATACAATGGAATGTTCGAGTGTACCACCAGTTGCTGCAGCTTAGCCTCCTCTCTAGAAGCAGCTCTCTCAGTACTCGTCTCCTTGCGAACCAGTGCTTGAACATGAGGGTCCCGCATGATTGAACTTAGTACCGACGAACTCTGCTGCGTGGAGTCCACGTTCTCTCCGCCGCCATGTCCGGCCCCTTCTCCTCTGCCATGTCCGGCCCCTTCCCCGCTGCCATTATCGATCATCTCTTCGTCTTGCCCCGTGTCATCATTGCCTGCCCCGTCGGCGTCCTCAACATCATCATCCTCATCTTCAATTATCCATCGAGTATAGCCATCCATGAAACCAGTCATGAGCAGGTGCGCTTCGACACGACCATTGTCATAGGGGTCGAGCCAAACTATTCCTTTGCATTTTCGACACAGTCATAAAACCTCTGTCAGGTTATTTTCTTTCATGTACTGCACCGCCAACCGCAACCACCTGTCCACCATCGTTCCACTCACCATCATGAACGTCTGCACAGTAATAATAAACACATTGATTATAAAAATGCGTTCATGCATCAAAGTCATACAAAAATTCGGCATGACCTTCCCTAAAAATAGGACATGTAGATCTAGAGTTTGCCTGGAATTCGCCGAAACGGAAATAAATCGACATTTCGGCAAAACATAGGCAACTCAAAAGAACAATTCGGCGTCAACTCATGCCACACACACAATTTTCATCATATCGCTCAATTATCATATCACACACACATACACATATTTCCATTCTTGCAAAAGCATGAAATTTTAATCACCTATCTCGAGATCGACCACACGGTGGAGATGATGATGTAGGGAGACCAAAAGTGGACAAAACTCTTCTTGACAAAGATAGATCTAGTTAGGGGCAAATAGGTCACTTAACTAAATGGTACATCTACCTAGCTAGCTAATTTGGGAGGAGACAACTTCAACTAGTGGAGGGGGAAGGAAAAAGAGAAAGGAGATGCACTAATGGAGGTGGTGTAGTTAGCTAGGAGTAATGAAGAGAGAGAAAGGTAGGTAGAAGAGGGAGAGTAATGGGGGGAGATGTATTGAGGAAGAAGCAAAGTGAGAGAGAGGGGATGTGGGAGGTAGGGGAAAGGGAAGAGAGGAGATGAGGGAGGGGAGGAGGGGGAGGGAAAAAGGTGGTACTATGCTGCGTCTTAGCAGTAGCGCGGGTGGCAAAACGCGCTACTGATAAGAGCGTAGCAGCAGCGCGCTTTCCTCACACGTGCTACTGCTAAGCGGGACCAACCATGTGGCCAATTTCAAAATTAGCAGCAGTGACCGGGGTAAAAAGCGCGCTACTACTATTGCATTAGCAGGAGCGCGTGTCATGACACAGCGCTGCTGCTAAACTTAGGTTGGTGGGTACTGTCGGTCCATTTTTGTAGCAGCGCGGTTCTGCCAGCACGCGCTACTGCTAACTGTGTATCAGTAGCGATTGTTTTGGACACGCGCTACTGCTAATTAGCAGTAGCACCTCTTTTTGTACCATGTTGCTGCTAAGATTCTGTGTATAAGGTTTTCCCTAGTAGTGATTGATTGTTGTTCCGTTGCTTGTGTTCTTGCCTTGGGTAGAGCCGGGAGACGAGTTCGTGAACGAGGATCCTGTCGAGTACGTTTACGAGGAGCAAGCTTTCGACAACCTTGAGAACATTGCAGGCAAGATGATCATTACCCCCAATATCACTTCTATCTTTGCTTGCTAGTTGTCCGTTCTATCGCTATATCGCGCTACCTACCACTTTTTTATCAAGCCTACAATATTGCCATGTCAAGCCTCTAACCCACCTTCCTAGCAAACCGTTGTTTGGCTATGTTACCGCTTTTGCTCAGTCCCTTTTATAGTGTTGCTAGTTGCAGGTGCAGTGCAGGTTGTTCCATGTTGGAACATGGATATGTTGGGATATCACAATATCTCTTATTTAATTAATGCATCTATATACTTGGTAAAGGGTGGAAGGCTTGGCCTTTTACTCGGTGTTTTGTTCCACTCTTGTCGCCTTAGTTTCCGTCATACTGGTGTTATATTCCTTGAATTTTGTGTCCCTAACACGGTGGGGGTTTATGGGCACCCCTCGACAGTTCACTTTGAATAAAACTCTTCCAGCAAGGCCCAACATTGGTTTTACCATTTGCCTAATAACAACTAAAATTTGCATAGGGAGTTATTAACCCGAGGATTCTTAATCAACAATCCGGGCCAGTGCTCCTCATGAGTGCTGGTCCAACCTATCAACCGTCAGTGGCCGCCAGGGGCAACTCTGGATTGGCCTACTGGAAGTTTGGACAATCTGAATGTGGCCTGAGACGAGATACGCGCGGCTACTATTAGGGTGTCGGCACATCAGGAGGTCTTGCTGGTTTTGTTTTACCATTGTTAAAATGTCTTGGTCACTTGGATTCCGAGTCTGATCGGAGGGTCCCGCGATGGAGGATTGTCTTCACGGATCGTGACCTTGTCATGGGCTAAGTTGGGACACCCCTGCAGGGTTTAAACTGTTGAGAGCTGTGCCTGCAGTTATGTGGCAGATGGGAATTTGTTAATATATGGTTGTAGAGAACTTGACACTTGACTAAATTAAAATGTGCCAGCCGCATGTGTAACCATGATGGTCTCTTTTCGATGAGGGTCGGGAAGTGAACACGGTGGGGTTATGTTTGAACGTAAGTAGTTCAGGATCACTTCTTGATCACTTCTAGCTCTGCGTCCGTTGCATAGTTTCTCATCTTACTCTTGTACTCGTATGTTAGCCACCATATTTGCTTAGTGCTTTCTGCAACTCCACCATATAACCACATCTTACCTTTAAGCTTAAATAGTCTTGATATCGCAGGTTTTGAGATTGCTGAGTCCTCGTGGCTCACAGATACTACAAATATAGTTGCAGGTACTCGCGAGACTAATGCAGGTGATGCCACTGAACTCAAGTGGGAGTTCAACGAAGACCGTGGCCGTTACTATGTTTCCTTTCGGGACGATCAGTAGTGGTGCCCAGTAGGGTCGATCTGGACTTAGCATGGGTGGTTGTCTTTTATTCGTTTGTTTTTGTCCGTAGCCGGACTTTGTGTTCATCTTGAATGATTGTATAAGTTGATGATATTGTGTGACATTGTGGCGATTGTAAGCCAAAGATTGTATTCTATCTATTCAGTACATGACATGAGCAAAGATACAACCACTCTTGCAACCATACCAATATGCGCTTATACCCCAAGTCGTGCCTCGACACGTATGGAGTATAGTCACATATTGGGCGTTACAAGTTGGTAGTTAGAGTCATCCCGACTTAGGAGCCCCTGCTTGATCAAACCGCTGACATTGTTGAGTCTAGTGCAAAACTGTTTTGAGTCTTAGGATTATATATATCGGAGAGTAGGATTCTTTTTACTCCTCAGCCCCCTTCGTCACTCTGGTGAGGACTCCTGACATAGATGTTCTGACTTTCCTCTCCTCGTTTTTCACTAAAAAAATTAGCATCACGCGGGTATCTTGGGATCGTTCCGATATTGTTGTGACGAGAACATTGTTCTTGGTGCCTCTAACATTTAGGGGTTGTGGCAGTGTCCCGGGAAGTTGAGCTCTGAGGTGTTGTCATCACAATTTTATCGTTGCAGTTCCGATATACCTGAGCTCGCCGGCATAAAAAACCTCTTATATGCAGTTAGTGGCGAGATAACCTCGACGCCACCCAGTACTGGGGAGGGAGTTTGGTAGTATTGCCACAGCTCTTATATCAGATGCTTTTCGAAGGTCAAGGTACATGATTTCTGGCGTTTTCTTGGTTATGTGTTGACGGATGGATACAGTGGAGCGTCGGGCTTATTAGTTGTGTGATATATATTGTGCCTCCCTGTATCCCCAACACTAGGTTGCATAACCAGAAAGTTTCGGGAGTTAATAGGTGGGAATTCAAGTAGCACTTAGTTATCCTTCCGACAGATATTTGGTATGAGATTGGGGAAATTTTACCATTTATTTGTTCCAGTTGTACCTTGTTGTTTATTCATCAATCTCTTTTCAAGTGGCTTCTCACTCAAATTGTCGTATCATATTGACTTTGGAATGCATTCGTTCAATCTCTCTGTTCAGATGCTTATTGTGAAGAATTCTTTGCACATGTCTATCCGTTGATTCAGCTTGTCTATCATTTCTTTGGTGGTTCTAACGGATGTCACCTTCTTCAGGGTGGCTCCTGTTGGTGAACGTAGTAATTTCAAAATATTCCTACGCACACACAGGATCATGGTGATGTATAGCAACGAGAGGGGAGAGTGTTGTTCACGTACCCTCGTAGACCAAAAGCGGAAGTGTTAGCACAACGCAGTTTATGTAGTCGTACGTCTTCACGATCCAACCGATCCAAGTACCGAACGTACGGCACCTTCGAGTTCAGCACACGTTCAGCTCGATGACGTCCCGTGAACTCCGATCCAGCTGAGCTTCATGGGAGAATTCCGTCAGCACAACGGCGTGGTGACGGTGATGATGTTGCTACCAACGCAGGGCTTCGCCTAAGCACCGCTACGATATGACCGAGGTGGAATATGGTGGAGTGGGGCACCACACACGACTGGAATAGATCAATCGATTAACTTGTGTGTTCTAGGGTGCCCCTGCCCCCGTATATAAAGGAGCAAGGGGGAGGCCAGCCAGCCCCTGTAGGGCGCGCCAGGAGGAGGAGTCCTCCTCCTAGTAGGAGTGGGACTCCCCTTTCCTACTCCTACTAGGAGGACGAAAGGAAGGAGGAGAGGGAGAAGGAGAGGGAGGAAAAAGAGGAAAGGGGGGCCGACCCCCTAGTCCAATTCGGTTTGGTCTAGGGGGGCCACGCGCCCTGCCTCCTCTATTCCACCACTTTGGCCCATGAGGCCCATTACTTCTTCCTCGTGTTCCCGTAACTCCCCGGTACCCTGAAAAATACCCGATTCACTCGGAACCTTTCCGATGTCCGAATATAGTTGTCCAATATATCGATCTTTACGTCTCGACCATTTCGAGACTCCTCCTCATGTCCCCGATCTCATCCGGGATTCCCAACTACCTTCGGTACATCAAATCACATAAACTCATAATGCCGATCATCACAGAACTTTAAGCGTGCGGACCCTACGGGTTCGAGAACTATGTAGACATGACTGAGACACATCTCCGTTCAATAACCAATAGCGGAACCTGGATGCTCATACTGTCTCCTACATATTCTATGAAGATCTTTATCGGTCAAACCGCATAACAACATACGTTGTTCCCTTTGTCATCGGTATGTTACTTGCCCGAGATTCGATCGTCGGTATCTCAATACCAAGTTCAATCTCGTTACCGGCAAGTCTCTTTACTCGTTCCGTAATACATCATCCCGCAACTAACTCATTAGTTACTATGCTTGCAAGGCTTATAGTGATGTGCATTACCGAGTGGGCCCAGAGATACCTCTTCGACAATCGAAGTAACAAATCCTAATCTCTAAATACGCCAACCCAACAAGTACCTTTGGAGACACATGTAGAGCACCTTTATAATCACCCAGTTATGTTGTGACGTTTGGTAGCACACAAAGTGTTCCTCTGGTAAACAGGAGTTGCATAATCTCATAGTCATAGGAACATGTATAAGTCATGAAGATAGCAATAGGAACATACTAAACGATCAAGTGCTAATCTAACGGAATGGGTCAAGTCAATCACATCATTCTCCTAATGATGTGATCCTATTAATCAAATGACAACTCATGTCTATGGCTAGGAAACATAACCATCTTTGATCAACGAGCTAGTCTAGTAGAGGCATACTAATGACACTCTGTTTGTCTATGTATTCACACATATATCATGTTTACGGTTAATACAATTCTAGCATGAATGATAAACATTTATCATGAAATATGGAAATAAATAATAACTTTATTATTGCCTCTAGGGCATATTTCCTTCAGTCTCCCACTTGCACTAGAGTCAATAATCTAGATCACATCGCCTTGTGATTTAACATCAATAGTTCACATCATCATGTGATTAACATCCATAGTTCACATCGTCATGTGACCAACACCCAAAGGGTTTACTAGAGTCAGCAATCTACTTCACATTGCCATGTGATTAACACCCAAAGAGTACAAATGTGTGATCATGTTTTGCTTGTGAGAGAAGTTTAGTCAACGGGTCTGCCAAATTCAGATCCGTATGTATTTTGCAAATTTCTATGTCTACAATGCTCTGCACGGAGCTACTCTAGCTAATTGCTCCCACTTTCAATATGTATCCAGATTGAGACTTAGAGTCATCTGGCTCAGTGTCAAAACTTGCATCGGCGTAACTCTTTACGAACTCTTTATCACCTCCATAATCGAGAAACATATCCTTATTCCACCAAGGATAATTTTCATCGCTGTCGAGTGATCTACTCCTAGATCACTATTGTACTCCCTTGCCAAACTCTTGGTGAGGTACACAATAGGTCTGGTACACAGCATAGCATACTTTATAGAACCTATGACTGAGGCATAGGGAATGATTTTTCATTCTCTTTCTATTTTCTGCCGTGGTCGGGTTTTGAGTCTGACTCAACTTCACACCTTGTAACACAGGCAAGAACCCTTTCTTTGCTTGATCCATTTTGAACTTTTTCAAAACTTTATCAAGGTATGTGCTTTGTGAAAGTCCAATCAAGCGTCTTGATCTATCTCTATAGATCTTGATGCCCAATATAGAAGTAGCTTCACCGAGGTCTTTCATTGAAAAACTCATTTCAAACACTCCTTTATGCTTTCCAGAAAATTCTACCTCATTTCGATCGACAATATGTCATTCACATATACTTATCAGAAAGAATGTAGTGCTCCCACTCACTTTCTTGTAAATACAGGCTTCACCACAAGTCTGTATAAAACTATATGCTTTGATCAACTTATCAAAGTGTATATTCCAACTCTGAGATGCTTGCACCAGTCAATAGATGGATCGCTAGAGCTTGCATATTTTGTTAGCAATTTTAGGATTAACAAAACCTTCTGGTTGCATCATATACAACTCTTATTTAATAAATCCATTAAGGAATGCAGTTTTGTTTATCCATTTGCCAGATTTCATAAAATGCGGCAATTGCTAACATGATTCGGACAGACTTTTAAGCATCGATACAAGTGAGAAAATCTCATTGTAGTCAACACCTTGAACTTGTCGAAAACCTTTTGCGACAATTCGAGCTTTGTAGATAGTAACACTACTATCAGTGTCCGTCTTCCTCTTGAAGATCCATTTATACTCTATGGCTCGCCAATCATTGGGCAAGTCAATCAAAGTCCACACTTTGTTCATATACATGGATCCTATCTCAAATTTCATGGCCTCAAGCTATTTCACAGAATCTAGGCTCATCATCGCTTCCTCATAGTTCATAGGTTCGTCATGGTCAAGTAACATGATCTCCAGAACAGGATTACTGTACCACTCTGGTGCAGATCTTACTCTGGTTGACCTACGAGGTTCGGTAGTAACTTGATCTAAAGTTACATGATCATCATCATTAGCTTCCTCACTAATTGGTGTAGGAGTCGCAGGAACAGATTTCTATGATGAACTACTTCCCAATAAGGGAGCAGGTACAGCTACCTCATCAAGTTCTACTTTCCTCCCACTCACTTCTTTCGAGAGAAACTCCTTCTCTAGAAAGGATCCATTCTTAGCAACGAATGTCTTGCCTTCGGATCTGTGATAGAAGGTGTACCCAGCTATCTCCTTTGGGTATCCTATGAAGACACATTTCTCCGATTTGGGTTTGAGCTTATCAGGATGAAACTTTTTCACATAAGCATCGCAACCCCAAACTTTAAGAAATGACAACTTTGGTTTCTTGCCAAACCACAGTTCATACGGTGTCGTCTCAACAGATTTAGATGGTGCCGTTTTTAACCTGAATGCAGTTGTCTCTAATGCATAACCCCAAAACGATAGTGGTAAATT
The DNA here is from genome assembly GCF_056163025.1 of Triticum urartu. Taxonomy (NCBI): domain Eukaryota; kingdom Viridiplantae; phylum Streptophyta; class Magnoliopsida; order Poales; family Poaceae; genus Triticum; species Triticum urartu. The sequence continues at coordinate 503,461,625 of NC_141878.1, forward strand.
GGTAAGAAAAATCATAGATTGCACTATATCCAATAAAGTTCGGTTATGAAGTTCGGACACACCATTATGTTGTGGTGTTCCAAGTGGCATGAGTTTGTGAAACTATTCCACATTGTTTTAATTGAAGGCCAAACTCGTAACTCAAATATTTTACCTCTGCGATCATATCGTAGAAACTTTTATTTTCTTGTTAAAATGATTCTCCACTTCACTCTGAAATTCTTTGAACTTTTCAAATGTTTCAGACATATGTTTCATTAAGTAGATATACCCATATCTGCTCAAATCATCTGTGAAGATTAGAAAATAACGATACTTGCCACGAGCCTTAACACTCATCGGACCGCATACATCGGTATGTATTATTTCCAATAAGTCAGTACCTCGCTCCATTGTTCCGGAGAATGGAGTTTTAGTCATCTTGCCCATGAGGCATGGTTCGCAAGCATCAAGTGGTTCCAAAAGCCCATCAGCATGGAGTTTCTTCATGTGCTTTACACCAATATGACCTAAACAGTAGTGCTACAAATAAGTTGCACTATCATTATTAACTTTGCATCTTTTGGCTTCAATATTATGAATATGTGTATCACTACGATCGAGATCCAACAAACTATTTTCATTGGGTGTATGACCATAGAAGGTTTTATTCATGTAAACAGAAGAACAATTATTCTCTAATTTAAATGAATAACCATATTGCAATAAACATGATCAAATCATATTCATGCTCAACGCATACACCAAATAACACTTATTTAGGTTCAACACTAATCCTGAAAGTATAGGGAGTGTGCGATGATGATCATATCAATCTTGGAACCACTTCCAACACACATCGTCACTTCGCCCATAACTAGTCTCTGTTTATTTTGCAACTCCCATTTCGAGTTACTACTCTTAGCAACTGAACCAGTATCAAATATCGAGGGGTTGCTATAAATACTAGTAAACTACACATCAATAACATGTATATCAAATATACCTTTATCACTTTGCCATCCTTCTTATCCACCAAGTATCTAGGGGCAGTTCCACTTCCAGTGACTATTTCTTTTGCAATAGAAGCACTCACTTTCAAGCTTGGGTCTAGCTTTGGGCTTCTTCACGGGAGCGGCAACTTGCTTGCCGTTCTTTTGAAGTTCCCCTTTCTTCCCTTTGCCCTTTTCTTGAAACTAGTGGTCTTGTTAATCATCAACACTTGATGCTCTTTCTTGATTTCTACCTTCATCGATTTCATCATCATGAAAAGCTCGGGAATCATTTTCGTCATCCCTTGCATACTATAGTTCATCACAAAGTTCTACTAACTTGGTGATGGTGACTAGAGAATTCTGTCAATCACTATCTTATCTGGAAGATTAACTCCCACTTGATTCAAGCGATTGTAGTACCTAGACAATCTGAGCACATGCTCACTGCTTGAGCTATTCTCCTCCATCTTTTAGCTATAGAACTTGTTGGAGACTTCATATCTCTCAACTCGGGTATTTGCTTGAAATATTAACTTCAACTCCTGGAACATCTCATATGGTCCATGACGTTCAAAACGTCTTTGAAGTCCCGATTCTAAGCCGTTAAGCATGGTGCACTAAACTATCAAGTAGTCGTCATATTAAGCTAGCCAAACGTTCATAACGTCTGCATCTGCTCCTGCAATAGGTTTGTCACCTAGCAGTGCATCAAGGACATAATTATTCTGTGCAGCAATGAGGATGAACCTCAGATCATGGACCCAGTCCGCATCAGTGCTACTATCATCTTTCAATTTAGTTTTCTCTAGGAACACATATAAAACATAGGGAAGCAACAACACGAGCTACTGATCTACAACATTATTTGCAAAATACTATCAAGACTAAGTTCATCATAAATTAAAGTTCAATTAATCATATTACTTAAGAACTCCCACTTAGATAGACATCCCTCTAATCATCTAAGTGATCACGTGATCCATATCAACTAAACCATGTCCGATCATCACGTGAGATGGAGTAGTTTTCAATGGTTAACATCACTATGTTAATCATATCTTCTATATGATTCACGCTCGTCCTTTCAGTCTCAGTGTTCCGAGGCCATATCTGCATATGCTAGGCTCGTCAAGTTTAACCTGAGTATTCCGCGTGTGCAGAACTATCTTGCACCCGTTGTATTTGAACGTAGAGCTTATCACACCCAATCATCACGTGGTGTCTCAGCACAAAGAACTTTCGCAATGGTGCATAATCAGGGAGAACACTTATACCTTGAAATTTAGTGAGAGATCATCTTATAATGCTACTGTTGATCTAAGCAAAATAAGATGCATAAAAGATAAACATCACATGCAATCAATATATGTGACATGATATGGCCATCATCATCTTGTGCTTTCGATCTCCATCTCCAAAGTACGGTCATGATCTCCATTGTTACCGGCATGACACCATGATCTCCATCATTTTGATCTTTTATCAATGTGTCGTCGCATGGTCCTCTCACCAGCTATTGCTTTTGTAGCTATTGCTATCACATAGCGATAAAGTAAAGCAATTACATGGCACTTGCATCTTATGCAATAAAGAGACAACCATAAGGCTCCTGCCAGTTGCCGATAACTTTAAAAAAACATGATCATCTCATACAACAATTTATATCTCATCACTTCTTGACCATATCACATCACAACATGCCCTGCAAAAATAAGTTAGACGTCCTCTACTTTGTTGTTGCAAAGTTTTACGTGGTTGCTACGGGCTGAGCAAGAACCATTCTTACGTACGCATCAAAACCACAACGATAGTTCGTCAAGTTAGTGCTGTTTTAACCTTCTCAAGGACTGGGCGTAGTCACACTCGGTTCATCTAAAGTTGGAGAAACTGACATCGGCCAGCCACCTGTGTGCAAAACACGTCGGTAGAACCAGTCTCGCGTAAGCGTACGCGTGATGTCGGTCCGGGCCGCTTCATCCAACAATACCGTCGAACAAAGTATGACATGCTGGTAAGCAGTATGACTTGTATCGCCCACAACTCACTTGTGTTCTACTCGTGCATATAACATCTACGCATAAAACCAGGCTCGGATACCACTGTTGGGGAACGTAGTAATTTCAAAATTTTCCTACGCACACACAGGATCATGGTGATTCATAGCAACGAGAGGGGAAAGTGTTGTCCACGTACCCTCGTAGACCGAAAGCGGAAGCGTTAGCACAACACGGTTGATGTAGTCGTACGACCTTCACGATTCGACCGATCCAAGTACCGAACGTACGGTGATACGTCTCCAACGTATCTATAATTTTTGATTGCTCCATGCTATATTATCTACTGTTTTGGACCATATTGGGCATTATTTTCCACTTTTGTATTACTTTTGGGACTAACCTATTAACCGGAGGCCCAGCCCAGAATTGTTGTTTTTGCCTATTTCAGTGTTTCGAGGAAACGGAATATCAAACGGAGTCCAAATGGAATGAAACCTTCGGGAATGTGATTTTCTCACCGAATATGATCCAGGAGACTTGGACCCCATGTCAAGAAAGAAAGGAGGCGACCACGAGGGTGGAGGGCGCCCCCTCCTAGGGCGCGCCCCCTTGCCTCATGGGCCCCCCTTTGCTCCACCGGCGTACTCCTTCCTCCTATATATACTTACGTACCCCCAAACGATCAGAGACAGAGCCAAAAACCTAATTCCACCGCCGCAACCTTCTGTACCCACGAGATCCCATCTTGGGGCTTGTTCCGGAGCTCCGCCGGAGGGGGCATCTACCACGGAGGGCTTCTACATCATCATAGCCCCTCCGATGAAGTGTGAGTAGTTTACCTCAGACCTTCGGGTCCATAGTTAGTAGCTAGATGGCTTCTTCTCTCTTTTTGGATCTCAATACAATGTTCTCCCCCTCTCTCGTGGAGATCTATTTGATGTAATCTTCTTTTTGCGGTGTGTTTGTTGAGACCGATGAATTGTGGGTTTATGATCAAGTCTATTTATGAACAATATTTGAATCTTCTCTGAATTCTTTTATGTATGATTGGTTATATTTGCAAGTCTCTTCGAATTATCTGTTCGGTTTGGCCTACTAGATTGGTTTTTCTTGCAATGGGAGAAGTGCTTGGCTTTGGGTTCAATCTTGCGGTGTCCTTTCCCAGTGACAGCAGGGGCAGCAAGGCATGTATTGTATTGTTGCCATCGAGGATAACAAGATGGGGTTTTTATCATATTGCATTAAACTATCCCTCTACATCATGTCATCTTGCTTAAGGCGTTACTCTGTTTTTAACTTAATACTCTAGATGCATGCTGGATAGCGGCCGATGAGTGGAGTAATAGTAGTAGATGCAGGCAGGAGTCGGTCTACTTGTCTCGGACGTGATGCCTATATACATGATCATACCTAGATATTCTCATACCTATGCTCAATTCTTTCAATTTCTCAACAGTAATTTGTTCACCCACCGTAGAATACTTTTGCTCTTGAGAGAAGCCACTAGTGAAATCTATGGCCCCCGGGTCTATTCTCATCATATCAATCTTCTATCACTTTATTATCTTTTTGCTTATTACTTTGCCTTTTATTTTGCTTTGCATCTTTATACTAAAAATACCAAAAATATTATCTATCATCTCTATCAGATCTCACTCTCGTAAGTGATCGTGAAGGGATTGACAACCCCTAATCGCGTTGGTTGCGTTGAGCTATTTGTTTTGTGTAGGTACGAGGGACTCGCGCGTAGCCTCCTACTGGATTGATACCTTGGTTCTCAAAAACTAAGGGAAATACTTACTCTACCCTGCTGCATCACCCTTTCCTCTTCAAGGAAATCCAACGCAGTGCTCAAGAGGTAGCAGGAAGATTTCTAGCGCCGTTGCCGGGGAGTCTACGCAAAAGTCAACATACCAAGTACCCATCACAATCCCTTATCTCTCGCATTACATTATTTGCCAGTTGCCTCTCGTTTTCCTCTCCCCCACTTCACCCTTGCCGTTTTATTTGCCCTCTCTTTTTCTTTTGGCTTCTTCTTGCTTGCTTTTTGTTTGCTCGTGTGTTGGTTAGCTTGCTTGTTTTTCGCGATGGCTCTTCCTAGATTTGGTGATCTTCACCTTAAAAAGCTAGAAGAGATCGAAAACAATGTCAGGAAGTTTATGGTTTTGCAATTTGAGCATAATAATTTCCTCAGAAACGAGCTTAAGGAACAAAAATGTTTTAGGAGTTATATGAATAAAGAGCTCGATGATATGTCTAAAGAATTTGATGGTATAAGATCTCAAATTGCTCGTCTTGAGAAATTGACTGCTGAAATTTCGGATAAGCAAGCTACCTTAGTCAATAAGATGTCTGCTAAACCAGATCCCTATGAAAATAAAGATGAAGATCTAAAAGTTATTGGTGTGTCTCCTATTAAATCTTTGTTTTGCAATATGAATCTTGATAATGATGAGACTGAATATGATCCACCTTTACCTAGAAGGCGTTCCAAAAATTCGGAGTTTTTAGATCTTGATGATGAATTTGATAAAAGTGGGATTGAAAAGAATAAAACCCTAGATGTTGCTAAACCCACTATTTTGGACTTCAAGGAATTTAATTATGAAAGTTGCTCTTTAATTGATTGTATTTCCTTGTTGCAATCCGTGCTAAATTCTCCTCATGCTTATAGTCAAAATAAAGCCTTTACCGAACATATCGTTGATGCCTTGATGCAATCTTATGAAGAAAAACTTGAGTTGAAAGTTTCTATCCCTAGAAAACTTTATGATGAGTGGGAACCTACTATTAAAATTAAAATTAAAGATCATGAGTTTTATGCTCTGTGTGATGTGGGTGCTAGTGTTTCCATTATTCCCAAAACTTTGTGTGATTTGCTAGATTTCCGTGATTTTGATGATTGCTCTCTAAACTTGCATCTTGCGGATTCCACTATTAAGAAACCTATGGGAAGAACTAATGATGTTCTTATTGTTGCCAATAGGAATTATGTGCGCGTAGATTGTATCGTTCTTGATGTAGATTGCAATCCTTCATGCCCTATTATTCTTGGTAGACCTTTCCTTAGAACGGTTGGTGCAATTATTGATATAAAGGAAGAGAATATTAGATTCCAATTTCCATTACAAAAAGGCATGGAACACTTCCCTAGAAACAAAATAAAATTACCATATGAATCTATCATTAGAGCCAATTATGGATTACCTACCAAAGATGGCAATACCTAGATCTATCCTCGCTTTTATGCCTAGCTAGGGGCGTTAAACGATAGCGCTTGTTGGGAGGCAACCCAATTTTATTTTTAGTTTTTTTTGTTTTTTCTTCTGTTTAGGAATAAATAATCCATCTACCTTCTGTTTAGATGTGGTTTTATGTTTTAATTAGTGTTTGTGCCAAGTTAAACCTATAGGATCTTCTTGGATGATAGTTATTTGATCTTGCTGTAATTTCCAGAAACTTTCTGTTCACGAAAACAATTGTTAAAAATCACCAGAACGTGATAAAATAGTGATTCCAATTGCTTCTTATCAATAAACAAATTTTCTAGGTCGTCCTATTTTCGTAGATTTTTTGGAGTTCCAGAAGTTTGCGTTAGTTACAGATTACTATAGACTGTTCTATTCTTGACCGAATCTATGGCTAGTAAAATAGTTTATAAACCATAGAGAAGTTGGAATACAGTAGGTTTAAAACCAATATAAATAAAGAATGAGTTCATTACAGTACCTTGAAGTGGTCTCTTGTTTTCTTTCGCTAACAGAGCTCACAAGATTTCTATTGAGTTTTGTGTTCTGAAGTTTTCAAGTTTTGGGTGAAATCTTTTGATGGATTATGGAACAAGGAGTGGCAAGAGCCTAAGCTTGCGGATGCCCATGGCACCCCCAAGATAATCCAAGGGCACCAAAAATTCAAAGCTTGGGGATGCCCCAGAAGGCATCCCCTCTTTCGTCTACTTCCATCGGTAATTTTACTTGGAGCTATTTTTTTATTCACCACATGATATGTGTTTTGCTTGGAGCGTATTGTATGATTTGAGTCCATGTTTTCTTGTTTACCACAATCATCCTTGCTGTACACACCTTTTGAGAAAGCCATACATGAATTGGAATTTGGTAGAATACTCTATGTGCTTCACTTATATCTTTTGAGCTATATAGTTTTGCTCTAGTGCTTCACTTATATCTTTTAGAGCACGGTGATGGATTTGTTTTATAGAAACTATTAATCTCTCATGCTTCACTTAGATTATTTTTAGAGTCTTAAATAGCATGATAATTTTCTTAAAAATCTTAATATGCTTGGTATTCAAGATTTGTAAAGCTTTCTTTTGAGTGTGTTGAATACTAAGAAAAGTTTGATGCTTGATAATTGTTTTGAGATATGAAGATGGTGATATTAGAGTCATGCTAGTTGAGTAGTTGTGAATTTGAGAAATACTTGTGTTAAAGTTTGTGATTCCCGTAACATGCACGTATGTTGAACCGTTATCTGATGAAGTCGGAGCATGATTTATTTAAAGATTGTCTTCCTTATGAGTGGCGGTCGGGGACGAGCGATGGTCTTTTCCTACCAATCTATCCCCCTAGGAGCATGCGCGTAATACTTTGCTTTGATAACTTGTAGATTTTTGCAATAAGTATATTAGTTCTTTATGACTAATGTTGAGTCCATGGATTATACGCACTTTTCTTCCCTTCCACCATTTCTAGCCTCTCTAATACCGCGCACTTTTCGCCGGTATCATACAACCACCATATACCTTCCTCAAAACAGCCACCATACCTACCTATCATGGCATTCCCATAGCCATTCCGAGATATATTGCCATGCAACTTTCCACCGTTCCGTTTATTATGACACGCTCCATCATTGTCATATTGCTAGCATGATCATGTAGTTGACATAGTATTTGTGGCAAAGCCACCATCCATAAATCTTTCATAAATGTCACTCTTGATTCACTGCATATCCCGGTACACCGCCGGAGGCATTCACATAGAGTCATATTTTGTTCTAAGTATCGAGTTGTAATTGTTGAGTTGTAAGAAAAATAAAAGTGTGATGATCATCATTTTTAGAGCATTGTCCCAAGTGAGGAAAGGATGATGGAGACTATGATTCCCCCACAAGTTGATACGCCTAGTTGATGTGAGACTATCTTCCCCTCTTTTTGTCTTCTCCACAACCACCATTCTATTCCACATATAGTGTTATATCCATGGCTCACGCTCATGTATTGCGTGAAGATTGAAAAAGTTTTGAGAATGTCAAAAGTATGAAACAATTGCTTGGCTTGTCATCGGGGTTTTGCATGATTTAAATACTTTGTGTGGTGAAGATAGAGCATAGCCAGACTATATGATTTTGTAGGGATAACTTTCTTTGGCCAGGTTATTTTGAGCAGACATAATTGCTTTGTTAGTATGCTTGAAGTATTATTATTTTTATGTCAATATAAACTTTTGTCTTGAATCTTTCGGATCTGAATATTCATACCACAATTAATAAGAATTACATTGAATTTATGCCAAGTAGCACTCCGCATCAAAAATTCCTTTTTATCATTTACCTACTCGAGGACGAGCAGGAATTAAGCTTGGGGATGCCTGATACGTCTCCAACGTATCTATAATTTTTGATTGCTCCATGCTATATTATCTATTGTTTTGGACCATATTGGGCTTTATTTTCCACTTTTATATTACTTTTGGGACTAACCTATTAACCGGAGGCCCAACCCAGAATTGTTGTTTTTTTGCCTATTTCAGTGTTTCGAAGAAACGGAATATCAAACGGAGTCCAAACGGAATGAAACCTTCGGGAACGTGATTTTCTCACCGAATATGATCCAGGAGACTTGGACCCCACGTCAAGAAAGAAAGGAGGCGGCCACGAGGGTGGAGGGCGACCCCCCTAGGGCGCGCCCCCTGCCTCGTGGGCCCCCCTTTGCTCCACCGACATACTCCTTCCTCCTATATATACCTACGTAGCCCCCCAACGATCAGAGACAGAGCCAAAAACCTAATTCCACCGCCGCAACCTTCTGTACCCACGAGATCCCATCTTGGGGCCTGTTCCGGAGCTCCGCCGGAGGGGGCATATACCACCGAGGGCTTCTACATCATCATAGCCCCTCTGATGAAGTGTGAGTAGTTTACCTCAGACCTTCGGGTCCATAGTTAGTAGCTTCTCTCTTTTTTTATCTCAATACAATGTTCTCCCCCTCTCTCGTGGAGATCTATTTGATGTAATCTTCTTTTTGCGGTGTGTTTCTTGAGACCGATGAATTGTGGGTTTATGATCAAGTCTATCTATGAACAATATTTGAATCTTCTCTGAATTCTTTTATGTATGATTGGTCATCTTTGCAAGTCTCTTCGAATTATCAGTTTGGTTTGGCCTACTAGATTGGTTTTTCATGCAATGGGAGAAGTGCTTGGCTTTGGGTTCAATCTTGTGGTGTCCTTTCCCAGTGACAGCAGGGGCAGCAAGGCACGTATTGTATTGTTGCCATCGAGGATAACAAGATGGGGTTTTTATCATATAGCATCAAACTATCCCTCTACATCATGTCATCTTGCTTAAGGCGTTACTCTGTTTTTAACTTAATACTCTAGATGCATGCTGGATAGGGGTCGATGAGTGGAGTAATAGTAGTAGATGCAGGCAGGAGTCGGTCTACTTGTCTCGGACGTGATGCCTATATACATGATCATACCTAGATATTCTCATAACTATGCTCAATTCTGTCAATTGCTCAACGGTAATTTGTTCACCCACCGTAGAATACTTTTGCTCTTGAGAGAAGCCACTAGTGAAATCTATGGCCCCTGGGTCTATTCTCATCATATCAATCTTCTATCACTTTATTATTGCTTTGCTTTTTACTTTGCCTTTTATTTTACTTTGCATCTTTATACTAAAAATACCAAAAATATTATCTATCATCTCTATCAGATCTCACTCTCGTAAGTGACCGTGAAGGGATTAACAACCCCTAATCGCGTTGGTTGCGTTGAGCTATTTGTTTTGTGTAGGTACGAGGGACTCGCGCGTAGCCTCCTACTGGATTGATACCTTGGTTCTCAAAAACTAAGGGAAATACTTACTCTACCCTGCTGCATCTCCCTTTCCTTTTCAAGGAAATCCAACGCAGTTCTCAAGAGGTAGCATACGGCACCTCCGAGTTCAGCACACGTTCAGCTCGATGACGTCCCGTGAACTCTGATCCAGCAGAGCTTCACGGGAGAGTTCCGTCAGCACGACGGCGTGGTGACGGTGATGATGTTGCTACCGACGCAGGGCTTCACCTAAGCACCGCGACGATATGACCGAGGTGGAATATGGTGGAGGGGGCACCGCACATGGCTGGAATAGATCAATCGATGAACTTGTGTGTTATAGGGTGCCCCCTGCCCCCGTATATAAAGGAGCAAGGGGGGAGGCCGGCCGGCCCCTGTAGGGCGCGCCAGGAGGAGGAGTCCTCCTCCTAGTAGGAGTAGGACTCCCCTTTCCTACTCCTACTAGGAGGAGGAAAGGAAGGAGGAGAGAGAGAAGGAAGGAGAGGGAGGAAAAAGAGGAAAGGGGGGCCGGCCCCCTAGTCCAATTCGGTTTGGTCTAGGGGGCCGCGCGCCCTGCCTCCTCTCTTCCACCACTTGGCCTATGAGGCCCATTACTTCTTCCTCGTATTCCCAAAACTCCCCGGTACCCCGAAAAATACTCGAATCACTCGGAACCTTTCCGATGTCCGAATATAGTCGTCCAATATATCGATCTTTATGTCTCGACCATTTCGAGACTCCTCGTCATGTCCCTGATCTCATAAGGGACTCCAAACTACCTTCGGTACATCAAATCACATAAACTCATAATACCGATCGTCACAGAACTTTAAGCGTGCGGACCTACGGGTTCGAGAACTATGTAGACATGACCGAGACACGTCTCCAGTCAATAACCAATAGCAGAACGTAGATGCTCATATTGGCTCCTACATATTCTACGAAGATCTTTATAGGTCAAACCGCATAACAACATACGTTGTTCCCTTTTGTCATCAGTATGTTACTTGCCTGAGATTCGATCGTCGGTATGTCAATACCTAGTTCAATCTCGTTACCAACAAGTCTCTTTACTCGTTCTGTAATACATCATCCCGCAACTAACTCATTAGTTACTATGCTTGCAAGGCTTATAGTGATGTGCATTACCGAGTGGGCCCAGAGATACCTCTCTGACAATCGGAATAACAAATCCTAATCTCGAAATATGCCAACCCAACAAGTACCTTTGGAGACACCTGTAGAGCACCTTTATAATCACCCAGTTACGTTGTGACTTTTAGTAGCACACAAAGTGTTCCTCTGGTAAACGGGAGTTGCATAATCTCATAGTCATAGGAACATGTATAAGTCATGAAGAAAGCAATCGCAACATACTAAACAATCAAGTGCTAAGCTAACGGAATGGGTCAGTCAATTACATCATTCTCCTAATGATGTGATCCCGTTAATAAAATGACAACTAATGTCTATGGCTAGGAAACATAACCATCTTTGAGCAACGAGCTAGTGTAGTAGAGGCATACTAGTGACACTCTGTTTGTCTATGTATTCACACATGTATCATGTTTCCGGTTTATACAATTCTAGCATGAATAATAAACATTTACCATGAAATAAGGAAATAAATAATAACTTTATTATTGCCTCTAGGGCATATTTCCTTCAGATCCCCTAACGTGTCTGCATCCGGACCGTACCGATGGAGAGTAGTAGAACCCTCCACCTCCGCCACCTCCTCCGCCTCCGGAGGCATGGCAAGCTGTGATGGCAGCCACCAACACCAATCCCCAGATGCTTTTGCAGCTCTTTCAAGAGCGCAACCAAGGCCAAGGAAACCAAGGAAATCAAGGTCAAGGGCAATTCAACAATCAACCTTAGTTCGCTACACTCAACCAGTTTCTTGCAAATCAACCAAAGTCTTTCAGCGCTTGTGCCGAGGCCATGGACGCCGATGATTGGCTCATGGACATCAACAAGCATTTTGAATGCAGCAATGTCAGGCCTGAATACTACGTCAAGTTCGTCTCTTTTCAGCTCAAGGACCAAGTAGCTGATTGGTATCAGTAGTACAAAGATTCCAGACGGGGGTCGAGTGATTACCTGGAATGACTTCTGCCGGGACTTTCGAGTTCATCATATTCCAACAAGTGTTGTCGAGAGCAAGCGTGATGAATTCCGCAATCTCAAGCAAGGAAGCATGTCCGTGTATCAATACAATGTCAAGTTTCAAAATCTTGCTCACTTCGCAAGGCAAGACGTTCCTGATGAAAAGAGCATGATATATCACTTCAGGGGTGGCCTTAGAGAGGATCTGCAGTTAGCTCTCATTCTTGTTGAGCCTACTCAGTTTGATCAGTTCTACAACATGGCCCTCAAGCAAGAAGCTAGTCAGCTCACGTGTGAGGCTTCAAAGAAGAGAATCGGGGATGCAGTCCAGTCTTCTTCTTCTTCTCAGGTGGCAGCAAAGCAACAGAAGTTCTGGCTTCCTCCACCTCCTCTATTTTGTCATCCCTACCAGCAAAAGCACTCAGGTGGTCGTGGATCTTCCCACCCACCCACCCAGGCTATCAGAACAAGTCTCAACCTCAGGCTCCTAGGACAGGTGGTCCTCCATCTCCACCTTTCCATCCACTTTTAGAGGTCACTTGTCACAAGTGTGGTATGAAAGGTTACTATGCAAACAAGTGCACCCATAGGCACCTTCTGCCTCCTCCTCCTCCTGTTAGATTAGCAAGCAACCCAGTTGTCAAGCACAATCCAAAGTTTGCAAAGGTGAACATGTTGAATGCAGCTCAAGTAGAGGATTCTTCAGATGTGATCATGGGTAACCTCTCAGTTAACTCTATTCCTGCCAAAGTGTTGTTTGATTCTGGTGCGTCGCTTTCTTTCATTTCAAGACCTTTTGCATCAAAGCATGAGTTTGTTTTTCAAGATCTGGCTAGGACATTGTCTGTTGTTTCTCCGAGTAAAGTGATGAACTCAAGCAACTTTATTCCGAATGTCGGTATCAAGATGGCAAATTATAAATTCCTGGCTTCCACAATTGTTCTTGGCAATTCCGATATCGATCTCATTCTTGGCATGGATTGGCTTTCTCAGCACAAGGCCTTTCTTGATTGTGCTGCCAAGGAGATTAAATTGATGCATCCTTCTGAAGATGTGATCATGTTTGCCACTCGTGATGAAACCATTCGGTTGTTCTCTCTCAATGAAAAATGCGAGATTGACGCTATTTCTCATATTCTAGTGGTTTGTGAGTATCAAGATGTCTTTCCTGAAGAGCTTCCGGGTATGCCTCCTCACCGACCAATCGAGTTTGTTATTGATCTTGAGCCTGGTATAGAACCTGTTTGCAAGTGCCCATACAAGCTTGGGCCAAAAGAGCTGAAAGAATTGAAGAAACAGCTCGATGAACAAGAACGTCTGGGTCTGGTCAGACCAAGTTCTTCTCCTTGGGGTTGTGGTGTTCTCTTTGTCCAGAAGAAGGATTACACGGACCGACTTTGCATCGATTACCGCCCATTGAACAAGAATACAATCAAGAATAAGTACTCACTTCCCAAATCAACGAGTTATTCGAGCAACTCAAAGGCGCAAAAGTGTTTTCCAAGCTTGACCTCCGTATGGGGTATCACCAGATTCGCATTCGTGAAGAAGATATCCCAAAGACAGCATTCAGAACAAGCTTTGGTTCTTATGAATATATTGTCATGTCTTTCGGGCTTGTCAATGCCCCTCCAACACTCTCTCACATGATGAACTTCATCTCCAACCCCTACACCAATGAATTCAACCTAGTGTATCTCGGTGATATCCTGGTTTTCTCCAAGAATAAAAAGGATCATGCCAAACATTTGCGATTGGTGCTCGATAAGCTCAGAGAGTATCAGTTCTATGCAAAGTTCTCCCAATGTGAGTTTTGGCTTGATGAAGTTCTTTACCTTGGTCACATCATCTCCGCCAAGGGCATTTCTGTTAATGCAGAGAAGGTTTCTGCAATTGTGAATTGGGAGCCTCCTCAGAATGTCAAGCAGCTCCGCAGTTTCCTTGGGCTTGTAAGCTATTGCTGAAGTTTTGTTGAGAACTTCTCAAAAATTGCTAAGCCTCTTTCCAACCTCCTCCAGAAGCATGTCAAGTACTCCTGGACTCCTGAGTGTGACGTTGCTTTCAACACTCTCAAAGAGAAACTCGTCACAGCTCCTGTCCTAACTCCTACTGATGAGTCCAAGCCATACGAAGTTTTCTGTGATGCCTCGCTGCAAGGTCTCGGTGTTGTGTTAATGCAAGAGAAGAAAGTTGTGGCCTATACTTCTCGTCGGTTGAAGCCAAATGAAAGAAACTACCCCACTCACGATCTTGAGTTGGCGGCAGTTGTCCATGCATTAATAACATGGAGACATATCTTGTTGGGAAGGCAAGTGGACATTTTCACCGATCACAAGAGCCTCAAATATATCTTCACTCAACCCAACCTCAACCTTAGGCAAACTCGTTGGGTCGAAATGATTCAAGAGTACAATCCCAGCATTGAGGACACTCCAGGCAAGGCTAATGTGATTGCAGATGCGTTGAGCAGAATGGCATATTGCAACATCTTAATTCTCAAGCCATTCCAACCTGATCTTTGTGAAGCTTTCCGCAAGCTTAACCTCCAAGTTGTTCCTCAAGGTTTTCTTGCCAACCTTCAAGTCACTCCAACTTTGGAAGACCAAATTCGTGAGGCACAACTCCTTGATACCATGGTGAAGAAGGTGAAACATGGTGTTGCCAAGGGCCTTCCCAAATACAAGTGTTATCGCATTGATGACAAGGACACCTTATTCTTCGAGGACTGGATTGTTGTTCCAAAAGGTGATTGTCGGTGTCAAAACCAGCGGATCTCGGGTAGGGGATCCCGAACTGTGCGTCTAGGATTGATGGTAACAGGAGACGGGGGACATGATGTTTACCCAGGTTCGGGCCCTCTCTATGGAGCTAATACCCTACTTCCTGCTTGATTAATCTTGATGAATATGAGTATTACAAGAGTTGATCTACCACGAGATCATAATGGCTAAACCCTACAATTCTAGCATGTATGACTATGGTAATGAATATATCCTATCCGGACTACGCCCTCCGGTTTATATAGACACTGGAGGGATCTAGGGTTACGTAGAGTCGGTTACATAAGAAGGAATCTTCATAGTTGGTCGCCAAGCTTGCCTTCCACGCCAAGGAGAGTCCAATCCGGACACGGGTGCAGTCTTCGGTGTTCATGTCTTCACAGCCTATCAGTCCGGCCCATGGATAACAGGCTGGACGCCCGAGGACCCCTTAGTCCAGGACTCCCTCAGTAGCCCCCGAACCAGTCTTTAATAGCGAGGTGTCCGGCACTCCAATTGTCTTCGGTATTGTAAGGCGGGTTCCTCCTTTAGTGATTTCCAAGTAGTGTATTCGGCCATAGATTCAATGTCTCCCCTCGACTTCTGCACGTTTAATAACCTCGTCCTCCATGTGTCGAGTGATTGCGGGGGGTTAGGGTATTTTTGCAAATAACACCACGTTTAGGCCAGGAAGAGCGCCTATTTAAAGAGATCGGATCTTGGATCCATTCAACATCTCGCGGAGAAAAATCCCCAAAGACTACTAGGAGAAGCCATTCCAACATGGCCAGCATTCCCAGTTCCTCCTTCAACTCAGAGAGACGCGAGTGGGAGAAGTGCTCAATGGCCCACAGCCAATTATAGAAGCTGCAAACGCGGGGATTCCTCCCCCTTGCAAATCTGGTCCCTGTTCGAGCAGGGAAAGCCTCCCTTAATGGTGAGACCCAGGCGGAGGATTTTCCCAATCCATCCGGGGGAACGAGTTTGTTTCGTCCCTTATCTGCTAAGGGGCGTCGGGTTTCCAATCCATCCGTTCCTCCAGGGGCTTCTGGAATACTATGGCCTTCACCTGCACAACATTACTCCGGCCTCCATTTTGCACGTTGTGGGCTATGTCGCGTTGTGTGAACTATTTCTGGGCATTGAGGCCCATTTCGATCTGTGGAGAAAGTTGTTTTGCCTTGTCCCGCGCAAGCACCAGGGGTTAATATTTGAAGTGGGCGGAGCCGAAGTATGGCGCGTCGCCGATACTGGATACCTGTCCGGCACACCAAGGAAGGCGTCCGAAGAATGGCCTTCCGAATGGTTCTATATAGAAGACGTCGCTCTTCCCAATCCAGTTCGCAGGGGTCTCCTGGAATTTGCAAGCGTTCCACTGAAGAAACGTCACAGCTGGCGTCCCCGAAGTCTTGAAGAAGAGGACAGTGCGGAAGTTTGTCAGCTCCTGGGCAAGATAAGGATGCTTGCCCAGTCCGGTTTTACAATAGTGGAGGCAATGGCGACCTCCATAGTGCGGGGGGTTCAGCCACTTCAATACAGAGGGCTCCCAGTGTGGCACTACAATGGGGAGGATGACGCCTCCCGCTGCGGTCAGAAAGGTCTGGGCACCCCCGCCGCTTTAGCCAAGATACTGGACAAGCTGTTCAAAGGGGAGGAAGAAGAATTTCTCCGCATTAATCGGCAAGAAGGGTACTCCATGTACAACCCTCCCAGCTGGTTGAGTCCTAACCTCTTTGCTTTTATTCATTCCGCTCTCGTAGCCATCTTTAACAAATTCCCTATCCATTTATTTTGAAACAGCTCCGGCGGAAGGTAACTGAGGGGCTTCGTAGCCCTGCCCCACAGCCGAAGAACCACAATTGGGAGCTTGATCCTGGGTTCGAAGAGGACCCGGATATATTCGTGGTACTCACGGAAGGGGTGTTTTACCAGGCTAGCTATGATGGCACAGAAGTGGCCATCGTTGCTGATTATCCTGGTCTTCTTCCAGCTTCCCACGTAAGTAATCAGGAGAAATCCCCCTTGAAAGAGTTTCCTCGCCCTGCCTCACCCACCGCACTGTCATGCTACGCCGGGGATGACTCCAAAAAGAGCGGCTCCCGCGCCGAGCAAGGCCTCAAAAAGGAAGGTCAGCGAAGACAAGGCCGGTCCTTCGTCAAAGAGGTATGGATTTAAAGATATGTTTTGGCAGTCGTACCCAACCGTAATTGTTATGTTGGTCCTGTATCAGGAAAAAGGTTCGCCGGACTATGTCCAGGGATTCGGCCGGTCGCACTCCCCTCAACCAGGATTTAGATCCCACCGGAGGGGTGGGGGCCGCTATGGGGACAATGCCGGACTGTCCTTCAGCCAAAGGTTCGGAAGATATGTCCGTTACCAACTCGGAAGTAGAGAGCGCCATGAATCATCGGCGCTGCCAGGCTGTCTTACGAGACCCCAAGTTCTCGGGAGAGGCATTCAATGCCTTCAGCTCGGCCGACGCATATATCCGAGCTGCTCGAGATGGGCTTAGAAAAGCCACAAAGCAACATTTGACAGATGTGCAGGTAATTATTTCTTTGTCTGAAAAGGGTAACCGTATGCCCGTAGCCCCCGAGACTGGAAGTAGTTGGTACAACTGATTTGAGGATCGTTGTATAACCAGGTCCTTACAGAGAAGAATGGCCTGCTAGGCCAAGAGCTGGAGCAGTGTCGGGTGCAGCTGAGTGCCGCTACCGCCGAGCTTGAAAACTTCAAGAAGGCGTCATCTGGTAACATTCCCCTCTATCGAGGAACAATAAGTGTGTACCAACTATACTAATACTGTTGCTTATCGCATAATAGGATCGCCCGATCAACTTGAAGAGAAGTTGAAGATCGCCCAAGAGGGAGAAAAAGAGGCGAAAAGGCTACACGCCACAGTCGAGCGTGTGTTGACCCGAGACAGGGACGAGAAAAACAAGCTACAGGATTCCAACACTACATTGAGTGAAGAGTTGAAAGATGTGCGAGCCCAGCAAGCCGACTCCGTGAAGGAGAACAAGAAGCTGTGGGGCGACACATTCAATATGTATCTGAACTACTATTAAAGTAGTTCGGAGATAAATGGAACTGATATAGTTATGATTGCAGGTATATTGACGGGCCGTCCTGAAGAGGAGGTGTCCGGATCATCAAGTGATCTACTGCAAGGGCTGTCGCAGTTGCACGAACATGCTCGGCTGGCGATGCAGAGTGTTGCCAAGGCCCTATGGCCATCCGCCTCCCCTCCAGGAAGTATGGAGGAGCTTGTAGAGCGGTTCAAGGGAGCGCGGCGGCGTATCCGACTATGGAAGATATCGACCTGTCGAGAGGGTGCGCGAGAGGCTTGGGCCATGGTGAAAACGCGATATACCAAGCTGGATCCTAATCACATGGCTCGAGTTGGACCGCTAGGGTCAAATAGGGAAGAAATTCCCGTTATTTTAGTATATGACCAAGTAGAGGTGGCCGCCAAATATTCCCAACAGGATTGTAAGTTAGACTGCATGTTGGACGGTGTAGAGGAGGAAGTGTTTGAGTCCAAGTGACTATGTACTGTCTTTGACATTTGGAACTCTAGCTGAATTGTATATCATTTGTCATGGCAGACATTTTCGCTTCAACCTCCGGACCCGAAGGTGCGGAGTGTTTCCAAATACCCTCGCGGCCGAATAGACCGGGGTATGCGTGGAAAACTAGGCGTAGGGGTCATAGTTGCTTGAAAAGACAAGTTGTATCTGGCTAGCTATGTTATATTACATTGATATTGTAAGAAACGTCTTCCAGAGAGAATAGTTCCGTTAAGGGTTCCTTTCCCTGGGTGTGCATGTATTTAATGTACAAGTCCGAATTGTGATGAGAAAATCACAATGTATGTAACTTCTGGGTGTTCACTACGGAGTAAATGAGAAAACATCTTTAATTCACCGACCGAATATTCCCTTAAGAACACTAGCTTTTGGATTCACTCAGTCTGAGGTACACATCCGGATGACCCGGCAATAACAATCGCAAAGGTGCTCCCTTTATTCCCTAGCCGAACTAACGGGAACGTAGGGCATAAGCACAGGAGCCAGGCAACCCAGCTTGGCCAAAATTTAAGTCATATCGATGCATATAATGGCGAAGAAAAGGTACATATGAAAAAACTCATATGTGAAGAGCTTGATGCTCGAGGAATAATAATAAAAAGCTTCTGTCCAAGGAAGCCCCCAGGTATAATGGTCATGCATATTTAAAGATGTATGTGTCAGGGTTGTGCGGTCTAGCCGTACGAGAGCTTTAAAACTCGCAAGAAAAACTAATCGGAAAAGAGAGAAGAAATAACGGAAACTAGAGGGGATTAGGAGACGAACAAGGAGTTCGGCGCTAGGCATAGAATTTTCAGAGTCTGGCCGCGTTCCAGGGGTTCGGCTCGAGGTGATCGTCTGATGCATCACGAAGATGGTACGCCCCTCCAGTGAGAACTTCAATAATTATGAAGGGACCCTCCCATTTGGGCTTGAGTTTGTCCTTTTTCTTCTCCGGCAGGCGTAGGATGAGTTCGTTAACGTTGTAAGTCTTGGCCCATACTTCTCTGCTTTGATATCTTTGAGCCTGCTATTGGTAGAATGTTGAACGGGCTTTTGCGACATCGCGCTCCTCCTCTAGGGCATCTAGGCTGTCCTTCCGATCAAGCTTGGCTTGTCTCTCTTCGTACATACGCACTCGAGGTGAGTCGTGTATAATATCGCAAGGCAATACAGCCTCCGCGCCGTACACCATGAAGAAAGGTGTGTATCTGATAGTATGGTTGGGCGTGGTCCGCAGCCCCCAGAGTACGGAGTCGAGCTCCTCAACCCAGTGCTTGTTTGATTCCTTCAAAGACTGCACTAGTTTGGGCTTGATGCCGCTCATAATAAGACCATTGGCTCGTTCGACTTGACTATTGGTTGCGGGTGATAGACGGAGACATAATTGAGTTTAATGCCAAGATTAGTACACCAGGTTTTTACCTTGTCGGCTGTGAAATTAGAGCCGTTGTCGGTGATGATGCTGTGTGGGACACCATAACGATGCACCACACCGGATATGAATTCTATCACCGGGCCGGACTCAGTTGTTTTGACCGGTTTAGCCTCTATCCAGTTAGTGAATTTGTCCACCATGACCAGCAGATATTTTTTCTTATGGCTTCCTCCTTTAAGGGGTCCAACCATATCCAGTCCCCAGACCACGAAAGGCCAAGTAATGGGGACAGTTTGTAAGGCAGTTGAGGGAGTCCTGGATTAGGGGGTGTCCGGATAGCCGGACTATAACCTTTGGCCGGACTGTCGAACTATGAAGATACAAGATTGAAGACTTCGTCCCGTGTCCGGATGGGACTTTCCTTGGCGTGGAAGGCAAGCTTGGCAATACGGATATGTAGATCTCCTCCCATTGTAACCGACTCTGTGTAACCCTAGCCCCCTCCGGTGTCTATATAAACCGGAGGGTTTAGTCCGTAGGACACAACAACAATCATACCATAGGCTAGCTTCTAGGGTTTAGCCTCTCCGATCTCGTGGTAGATCTAGTCTTGTACTACCCATATCATCAATATTAATCATGCAGGAGTAGGGTTTTACCTCCATCGAGAGGGCCCGAACCTGGGTAAAAACATCGTGTCCCTTGTCTCCTGTTACCATCCGCCTAGACGCACAACTCGGGACCCCCTACCCGACATCCGCCGGTTTTGACACCGACAGCAGTTGGGGGCATGTGGCTTTGGTTGGTGAAGAGTTAGCATCCGACGCAGCGTTGGACAAGGTCCTGAGCATCTGCTCGGGCTGTCGGCCAATAAAACCCAGTACGGAAGGCCTTGCTAACAAGGGCCTGAGCTACGGCATGGTGTCTGCCGAGACCAGCGTGAATTTCCGCTAAAAGCTTCCGCCCCTCTTCCTCGGAGATACATCTTTGAAGTACTCCGGTAGTACTTTTCTTGTAGAGCTCTCCGTCGTGAACCTTGTAGGCCTTCGAACACCGAACAATGCGGCGAGCCTCGTTCTGGTCTTCGGGAAGCTCCTTCCTATTAATGTAGGCCAAGAAGGGTTCGGTCCATGGGGCAATGACTGCCATAATGAGATGGGTCGACGGTGTTATTTCAGTGGATGAGCCCCTGATACTATCGGTGTGTTCGGGATTTGGGTTTGTATTCGGATCTGGACTGTTGTTGCCGCCCTCCCCTTGCCACACCACGGATGGCTTGAAAAGCCTTTCCAGGAAGATGTTAGGTGGGACGGGGTCGCGCTTAGCACCGATTCGAGCACTGACGTCTGCCGCCTGGTTACTTTCTCGCGCGACGTGATGAAATTCAAGCCCCTCAAACCGAGCCAACATTTTTAAGATGACATTACAATAAGCTGTCATCTTTGGATCTTTGGCGTCAAAGTCTCCGTTTATTTGAGATATTGCGAGGTTTGAATCCCCGCACACCTCTAGGCATTGTATGCCCATGGACACGGCCATCCAAAGACCATGCAAAAGGGCCTCGTATTCGGCTACGTTGTTGGAGTCTGTGTATAGTATTTGGAGTACATACTGGATGACGTCTCCAGTGGGGGATGTTAACACGGCTCCCGCTCCTAGCCCTGCCAGCATTTTGGAGCCGTCAAAATACATAACCCAGTTGGAATATGCACCGTACTCTTTAGGGAGTTTGGCCTCTGTCCATTCGGTGATGAAGTTAGCCACCACTTGGGATTTGATGGCTCGTCGTGGCTTGTATGTTATGTCAAATGGAAGTAGCTCTATGGCCCATTTGGCGATCCGTCCCATGGCATCGCAGTTGTTTATTATGTCATTGAGTGGGACATCAGAGGCCACCGTGATTGAACACTCCTGGAAGTAGTGACGTAGCTTTCAGGATGCCATGAAGACCGCGTATGCTATCTTTTGGTAATGGGGGTACCGGGATTTGCATGGTGTGAGGACAGTAGATATGTAGTATACTAGTTTTTGGAGTGGAAATTTGTGTCTGTCCTGTTCTCGTTCGACGACGAGCACGGCGCTCACCACCTGATGTGTTGCCGATATGTATAGCAACATGGGTTCGCCAGCGTTTTGTGCGGCCATGATTGGGTTGCTTGCTAGGAGGGCCTTTATTTCCTCTAGTCCGGCAGTCGCCGCGTCTGTCCATTTGAAGTTATCAGTGCACCGTAAGAGGCGATAGAGTGGCAGTGCCTTTTCTCCTAATCTGGAGATAAAGCGACTTAATGCTGCCACGCAACCAACTAGTTTTTGGACTTGTTTGAGGTCCGTTGGCGTAGCCAACTATGACAGAGCTCGGATTTTAGCTGGATTTGCTTCTATTCCTCTATTGGAAATGATGAAGCCCAGCAATTTTCCAGCGGGGACGTTGAAGACACACTTTTCTAGGTTGAGTTTGATGTCATACGCACAGAGGGTGTCGAATGTAAGACGTAAGTTGTCTATTAGTGTTTCGACGTGCCTAGTTTTGATGACAACGTCATCGACATAAGCTTCTACCATCTTGCCGATCTGCTTCTCCAGGCATGTTTGAATCATGCGTTGGCATGTGGCGCCGGTGTTCTTGAGCCCGAAGGGCATGGTGTTGAAGTAGAATGGCCCATATGGGGTGATAAATGTTGTTGCAGCTTGATCGGACTCCTTCAGATTGATTTGATGGTATCCGGCATATGCATCGAGGAAACACAGTGAGTCGTGTCCTGCGGTGGCGTCAATGATTTGATCAATGCGGTGGAGGGGAAGGTATCCTTAGGGCAAGCCTTGTTGAGGTCTTTGAAATCGACACACAGGCGCCAGGATTTGTCCTTCTTTGGTACCATCACCAAGTTCGCCAGCCAGTCCGGATGTTTGATTTCTCTAATGAATCCGACCTCGATAAGTTTGGCCAGCTCCTCCCCCATGGATTGTCGCTTGGGTTCAGATAAGCGCCGCAGTGTTTGCTTAACTGGTTTAAATCCCTTTAATATATTGAGGCTATGTTCGGCCAGCTTGCGTGGGATCCCTCGCATATCTGAGGGGTGCCAGGCGAATATATCCCAGTTTTCGCGCAGGAATTCGCATAGTGCGGCATCGACTGTTGGGTTCAAGTGCGCTCCGATAGATGCTGTCTTCTTGGGGTCCGTTGGGTGGACCTGGAATTTGACTATTTCTTCTGCTAGTTTGAAGGAAGTGGATTTGGGGCGTTTGTCGAGGATCACATCGTCCCTGTCCACCGTAGAGCGTAATGCGGTTAGTTCTTCGGCCGCAAGGGC
This sequence comes from Triticum urartu, assembly GCF_056163025.1. Taxonomy (NCBI): domain Eukaryota; kingdom Viridiplantae; phylum Streptophyta; class Magnoliopsida; order Poales; family Poaceae; genus Triticum; species Triticum urartu. Next base: position 503,484,786 of record NC_141878.1, read on the forward strand.
TTCGGATAGCGCCTCAAGGGCGAGGGATGATGTTTTGTTTTCGGCGCGGAGTGCCATGTCCGGATCACTGACGAGGGTGATTATACCGTTTGGTCCGGGCATTTTGAGCTTCATATACCCGTAATGAGGTATGGCTTGGAAGCGTGTAAAAGCGTCCCGCCCCAAGAGGGTGTGGTATCCGCTGCTGAAATGGGCCACTTGGAAAGTGATTTCTTCGGACCGATAATTCTCAGGTGTGCCGAATACAACGTCAAGTGTGACTTTTCCTGCGCATCATGCCTCCCGACTGGGAAGGATTCCTCGAAAGGTTGTGCTACTTTGCTTGATACGGCTTCTGTCTATTTCCATTTTGTGGAGTGTGTCCTCGTAAATTAGGTTTAGTCTGCTGTCGCCGTCCATGAGGACCTTGGTAAGTCGAAACCTGTCCATGATGGGACTGAGGACTAATGCGGCTGGCACTCGGACTGTCCTGTACTTCAGCTCGTCACCGGCATTGAATGTTATAGCCATGTCGCTCCAAGGGTTTATGACAGCGATTTGGCAGACTTCGGCGAGGTCACGAAGTGCTCTTTTGTGTTTGTTGTTCGAAGCGAATGTCTCAAAGACTGTCAACACTCTTGTGTCGTCTTCCGGAGGGTGCTGTTCTGGGGCATCATTGATAAGGATGTCTTCGCTGCTCTTGGCCACCTGCCGGAGTATCCAACAAGCTCTAAGGCTATGGTTTGCCATGGTATCTAGTGTTGTGTGTATTTTGCATGGGCCATCGAGCCATCCCTCCAGAGCGGTGTCGTGCCGCGTAATGGGTTTATGTTTCTTGACTGTTGGACTGGGCGTGCCGTGGGGGTGCGCCCTCTTCGTTTGTAGGAGGAGTTTAGTTGGGACCGACGGTTCCCAGCAAGCTACCTGAGTTTTCCAGGCGCTTTCCATCGTGTTGTACTTCTGTATGATAGTTGCTAAGTCGGTGAACTTCATTATGCGGCGGCAATTGATGGCGTTGAGGATTCCTTCGTCTGCGCAATTGTTGCGGATCGCGGACATCGCGTCCTCGCCATGGCAATCTTTTACCCTGTCTTTGATAATTAAATCCGAACCCCGACCTGAACGATTATCCGGAGTCTGAAGACCTTCTGGACTCAACATTCCAGGTTCCGGAACATCTTATGATTGTTTAGGACTGCCGTCCGATTCTACGTTCGGAGGGCTGGCCGCATCCTTTCGCTGGTGAGTATCCGGCTCTTCTTGATCGGCGATCCGAACATAGTCCATCTTCGATATAGAAGGAGACTCGCCGTCCTGCTCCTCGACTACCGCAATCTGGTGGGTGACCGGTGCAGTCTTGATTTCTCCTTGATCGGTTTTAGGCCCGATCCGATCGTAATCTGTGGCGATTCCCAAAGCGGCGATGCGATCTAGGAGTTCGTTCAAGGACAAAAACTCTATCGGATCCATCTTCTTGGAGTGCTCGGAGTTGATGCGAAGGGGGTTTTCGAAGGCCCGAGAGGTCATCGTCGGCTCAACGACCGAACCGGCGATCATAGTGAAGCCGCCCAGCTAGAGGGTTTGGCCTGGGGCCAGAACTCCCGCGGTGGTGATGTTGTCTTTAAGGACAAGGCGAACCATCAAACCTTTCGTCCACGGCACAGTGGAACTCTCAATGAAAGCACCAATGTCGGTGTCAAAACTAAAGGAGGAACCCGCCTTGCAATACCGAAGACAATTGGAGTGCGGACACCTCACTATTGAAGACTGGTTCGGGGGCTACTGAGGGAGTCCTGGACTAAGGGGTCCTCGGGCGTCCGGCCTGTTATCCATGGGATGGACTGATGGGCTGTGAAGACGTGAAGGCCGAAGACTGCACCCGTGTCCGGATTGGACTCTCCTTTGTGTGGAAGGCAAGGAGAGTCCAATCCGGACACGGGTGCAGTCTTCGGCCTTCACGTCTTCACAGCACATCAGTTCGGCCCATGGATAACAAGCCGGACGCGCGAGGACCCCTTAGTCCAGGACTCCCTCAGTGATCTCAGGAAGGTCATAATGAACAAAGTGCACAATTCTCTTCTTTCTATCCACCCAGGCAGTTCGAAGATGTACCATGACCTCAAGCAGTTGTATTAGTGGACATGAATGAAGCGAGAGATTGCTCAATTCGTGAATGAATGTGATGTTTGTCGAAGGGTGAAAGCAGAACATCAACGACTAGATGGTCTCCTCCAACCTCTTGCTATTCCAGAATGGAAGTTCGATCATATCGAAATGGACTTTCTCACTAGCTTTCCCAAGTCCAAGCATGGGAATGATGCTATCTTCGTTGTCATCGACAAGCTTACAAAACTGGCTCATTTCCTTCCAATCAAAGAATATATCACGGCAGCTCAGTTGGCAGAGCTATACACCTCTAGAATTTTCTCATTGCATGGAATTCCACAATTGATCTCTTCAGACCGTGGAAGCATTTTCACTTCCAAGTTTTGGGACTCTTCCTAGAAGGCCAGGGGCACCAACATTCGTTTCAGCATGGCTCCATCCTCAAACAAGTGGCCAAGTCGAGAGAGTCAACCAAATCCTTGAAGACATGCTCAAAGCTTGTGTCATCTCTTTCGGTATGAAGTGGGAAGATTGCCTCCCATATGCCGAGTTCTCCTACAACAATAGCTACCAAGCAAGTTCGGGAAAGGCCCCCTTCAAAATATTATATGGCAGAAAGTGTCGTACTCCTCTCAACTGGTCTAAGACTAGTGAACGCCAACTTCTTGGCAATGACTTGATCACAGAAGCTGAAGAAATGTGCAAAGACATCCTTGAAAATCTCAAAGCCACGCAATCGCCCCAGAAGAGTTACTATGATAGCAAGCACCGTGACTTGGCTTTCGAGATCGGAGACCATGTCTATCTCCGCGTCTCTCCAATGAAAGGCACTCAATGCTTTGGTATCAAAGGGAAGCTTGCCCCTAGATATGTGGGTCCTTTCAAGATCATTGGCAAAAGAGGTGACCTCGCCTACCAACTTGAGCTCTCGTCCAACTTCTCAAATGTGCACGATGTGTTTCACGTGTCACAACTTCGCAAGTGCTTCAAGACGCCCGAGTGCACTATCAACTTCGAAGAGATTGACCTCCAATAAGACTTGTCTTATCATGAGCATCCCGTTGCCATTCTTGAAGAAACCGAGCGCAAAACTCGCAACAAGTCGATCAAATTACTCAAAGTTAAGTGGTCTCACCATTCCGACCGAGAAGCCACTTGGGAGAGCGAGGATCACCTCCGTTTTGAATATCTGGAGTTCTTTCAATCCTAGATCTCGGGGTGAGATCCTCTTATAGTGGTGGAGAGTTGTAACGTCATGGATGTAACATTCCATATTTGTACCTCCAAGTCTTGCCATTTCCGGCAATGTGATATGTTATATCCTCTATGGTTGGTTTTTGTTCTCGTTTTGCATTTTGTTCATGTCATGCATTTCATCTCATGTCATCATGTGCATCTCATTTGTATTTGTGTTCGTCTCATGCATCCGGTCATTTTCCCCGTTGTTCGTTTCGGAATCCGACACTCACACATGCACCCGATGCACCTCTCAGATCTCGTTTCGTGAGAGGGAGAAAAACCTTCTCGGAATGGGTCGAGATTTGTCAAGTGGCCTTGGTACATCACCGGTAGGCTTCCTGTCAAATTTCGTTCCATTTGGAGGTCGTTTGATGCCCCAACGGTTAACCGTGTAACCACCGAAACCCCTCTCTCTTTGCAGCCCAACACCCCTCCACAACAGCCCACTAGCCCATCAAAACCCCTCCATGCTCTCCATCGTTGGATCATGATCGTGTTGGCGAAAACCGCACCCCATTAGCCCTCTCCTAGCTCCCATAATCTATAAAAAGGCCTCCCCCTCCGAAATCACGGGCAAACCCTAGCCACACCGCTCCCCGCGCCGCCGGACGCGTCCGCCGATGGCCGGACGCGTCCAGCCGCCGTGCCCCAGCCAACCGCAAACCGCCATGTGGCCCCGGCCATCGCCAGCCACCACCGGCTCGTGAGCCCAGGTTGGGCCCTCCCGGCCCGTGCGCTCCTCTGCCTCCCGCTCGCTCCTCCGCCGCCCGTGCCGCCGAGCGCTGCTGCCTCCGCTCCACCGCGCCGGCCGCCGCCTCCCGCCGCCGCCAACGCCGCTCTGCCGCCCACGCCTCGCCGCCATTGACTCCGGCCAGATCCGGGTCGGCGCCGCCCGGATCCGCCGCCGCCGACCCTCCCGGCGCCTCCTAGCCCCTCTGCGCCATCTCCGGCGAGCTCAACCTCGCCTCAGTTCGCATGCTACGGACGAACCCTAGATCTGCGAGGTGAAAATATTTGTAAGTCCCAGATGTTTTCTTCTCATGTGTGCTACCTTGAACTGCCATAACTTCGTGCTCGTGGCTCCGATTTGTGCATATGATATGTCAAAATGTTCATCTCGTGATGCTCTACATGCTAGTGTCATTTGCATGCATGTTATTATCCATACTGATGCCCTAATCTTCGTTGCAAAAGTGCTAAATGATGTTATCTGCTGGAAACTATCATAACTTGCTGATTTGTCTTTTTCATAGCATTTTGTGTGTTCATCTTTTGAGCATCATGTCAACATGTTTTAGGAGCATCTTTATGCCACGTTTGCGGTGGTGCAATCAATGTATTTTTATGTGCCCTGTGGTGACTAGCACAAGCATGCAAATTAGGCTACTTGTTGTTGCTGATTTCAGTGACTTGGTTTTCTGCTAAGTCTTTTCCTGCTACATTATGTTGCTACAAGTGAATCCATGCATATTTTGGTGATGTTTATTAAGGATGTTATGTAGATGTTGTAATGTTCTATCCATCCATGCTTTGTTTGCAATTATGGAGTACTGTACCTTGTCGTTATCATGCTCTCAATTTGCTAAATATTATTGTTGTCAGTCTGTTAACAGTAAGTTCATTTTTGCCATGTGAATAACTAGTGACCTATGCATCCTATGACAATGCTCTTGCCATGATTAGCTTCATAAATGTATCTTATTACTTTTGGTTGCATTATTATGCCATTAAATGCTTTCTGGTGAGTTGCACAAGCTCGCAAACATGCCTACATGAATCTGTTTCTGCCATGCCATGTTTTCTAGTCTGAATTTGTTCATATCACTTGCCATGTTTGCATTGATGTTATCATCTTTTCTGTGGATCTTTGGGACAAGTTCAGTAAGGGATTTTTGTTAAGTGCATTTAGTACTGGGGTGCCATGCTCAAGCTTTCCATGATAGGTTCCTGTAACCTGTAGTTTACTAGCTCTAAACATTGCTACCTGATGTTGTTTATGCCATGTCCAGTATTTTCACTGTTTGTTAAACTGTTATCATTTGCGTTTTTGCCATGCTGTTTTAAACATGTTCTAGTGAGTTCTAGCAGTAGCTCAATGTTCATGATTTGTAGAGCTTCACTTGTACTTTACTACTGTAAGTGCATCTAGTGCCACCCCTAGTTGATTTTGGAGTATTGACGACAAACCTGGTTGAGGGACTGATGTGTTTGTGAGAATTGTAGGATAACACAGGTAGTGGTCCCTCATTGATTCGGTTTACCTACCGGAGATGACCCCTAAAAATGTATGAAGACATTTGAAGACAATGGTGGTATATGAAGATATTCACATTGAAGACTATGACATGGGAAGACATTGAGTGAATACTATGGAGCGCGAAGACTTAGTTGTTTCGTTGTTTCCTTTTCTTCTTTGTTGAGTCATAGGAACCACCGTACTGTTAAGTGGGGTCCAAGTGAACAAAGTCAGAGTGACTAAAGTGATGCTCAACCAAAATCCTATGTCTTTGAGCGAAGACAATGAGAGCAAATCTTATCCAGAGCTGGATGAGTCAGCTTTGCTTGTAGCCCAAGTAAAGTTGTCGTGTGTGTTAGAAATCTGACCGTTGGAACACGTGTCAGTTCCTTAGTGACCCAGGGTCATTTCGGACAAATCAGGTCGGGTTGCCTAGTGGCTATAAATAGCCCACCCCCTACACCATAAATTGGTGGCTGCTCAGAGTTAGTGCACGGCTTTTGTCATTTGAGAGCAACCCACCTCCAAAGCTTTTGAGAGAGTGAAATCCTTGCGAGGACAAAGCCCAAACACCTAGAGCCAAAGAGTGTTAGGCATCACTGAAGTCTTTATGTCCGCGTGACCTGAAGACTTGTTACACTTGAGGACTGTGAATCCTGTAGCCTGTTAGGCGTCGCGTTCTGAGCATCCAAGAGTCATTGTGGATCGCCAGTGAACGAAGTCTGTGAAGGTTTGGAAGTCTACCTTGAAGACTTACCAGAGTGATTGGGCGAGGACTGGGTGTCCTTAGCTCAAGGGGAATAAGGTGAAGACGTGGTCTTCTGAGTTGAATCTCAGCCTCCCCAACCAGACGTACAGTTGGCACAGCAACTGGAACTGGTCCAACAAATCCTGTGTCCTCAACTAGTGACTGGTTCTATCCTCTTCCTCTCTTTACTTACAGTTTGTCTTCATGAAGTCATTGCCTGATTGCCTTACCTGTTTGACTTCACTGCTTGACTACTATTGTTGTTCGGCTTCATACTATCTTCCATCCTGATCTTTACTACCTAGCTACAATTAGTCTTCGTGCTTTCACTTCATTGCATACTTGACTATGGCTTTCTTAGTGTAGTCTACCTTCCGCTGCATATCAATGGGTTCATTTCTATTGTTTGTCTTCTAAACTTCCATGTTTTGAAAACTTTCATAAAAATCGCCTATTCACCCCCCCAACCCCCCTCTAGTCGATAACTAGCACTTTCAATTGGTATCAGAGCAAGGTACTCCCTTGTTCTGTGTGATTCGGTTTAACCACCTGGAGTTTTAGCTATGTCGACTGCAGGGATAATCAAAGTCTCTGCTGCTTGCCCCGTCTTTAATGGAACTGAATATCCCTACTGGAAGAATAAGATGCACATGCATCTTGAAGCCATTAATGTCGACCTCTGGTATGTCGTCAAGAATGGCATTCCCAAGGCTGGTGAAGGTGTCACTCCTGCTGATGTCAAGAAGTTCATTCAACTGGATTCAACTACCAAGAACATCATCTGTGGTCATCTGACCAAAGGACAGTATGGCCGTGTGAGTGCTCTGGAAACGTCCAAGCTAGTTTGGGACTGGCTCTCCAAGGTCAACAAAGGCGTCTCAACCCAGAGAGATCAAAGGATCAGTGTTCTTCGCAACCTCTTCAATAGCTTCAAGAGAAATGACAATGAAAATGTCCAGCTCACGTTTGATCGCCTCACTGACATCACATATGAGCTTCGTGCTCTCGGCGCCACTGAGATTACCAAACATGATCGTCAAGACACTGCTGTGATCACTTGACAGCTCCTTTGACACCCTTGCCCTCATGATACAAGAACGCCCTGACTTCAAGACACTCGATCCGTCTGATATACTTGAGAGGCTCAACACACATGAGTTCCAGCTATCTGAGAAAAGAGATATCTATGGTCCCAACTATGGCCGAACTCGTGCTTTGAAGGCAAAAGTTGTTTCCTCATCTGAAGAAGAATCTGACTGTAGTTCTGATGATCCTAAAGACATTGGAAAGGAACTTGCCATGCTTGTGAAGAAGTTCCAAAAGTTCACTAAGAAGAAGGGCTTCAGAAAGTCTTCACGATCCAGCTCAAGAAATGATGAAGCTTCCACTCATGACTACAAAAAGAGAACATGTCACAAGTGCAAGAAACCTGGACACTATATCTCTGAGTGTCCAAAGTGGGACAATGAGAAGAACAAGAAGAAGAAGAAGAAGAAGAAGAGCAAGGAATATGATTCTGATGACAAGAAGAAGAAGAAATCTTCGAAGTCTTCTTCCAAGTCTTCATCTCATAAGAAGAGCTCATCTGGCAAGGCTCGTGCTTTTGTTGGCAAGGAGATGGATTCAGAGGAGGAGTCTGCTTCTGAGGAGGCGGAGGTGGAGTCTGAGGAGGAGTCCGACCCCGCGTTGCAAGTCTGGCTCTAGCCACAGCCTACGTTGCCAAGTCCATCTTCAACACTGAAAACAATGACTCCCTCACCTACGCTAAAGCTAATGACAAGGACGACTCTGCTCCCACCTACTGCTTCATGGCACATGGTGCCAAGGTAAAATCACGCGATGCTTACTTTCAAATATCAAGTGAAGATGACTCTGATTGTGAATCCAAACCTAGCTACAAAACACTTGCTAAAATTGCAACTGAACAACAAAAAGCTATGGAATATACTCAAAAACTGTTAGACAAAAGCGATGATCTGTTGGACGCGGAAATGACCCGTTCACAGTCCTTAGTTGAAGACATAAAAAATCTTCATGCTACTGTTGCATTGTCTTCAACTGTTGATGTGGTAACTAACCCCTCTGCCGAGGATACCACTACTATTGCTGATGAAAATGCTAGGTTGAAGACATTGCTTGAAACAGGGATGTAAAAAAGTCTGAAAGGGCATCAGACACTGTGCGATGTCCTGAACCGAAACCCTAGGAAAGAGGGTGTTGGGTTCGAGCGGAAAATGAATGTTGATGGTTCCTACTGGAAGCCTGAGCAGTACCCCAAAACCACATGGGTTGCTGCAAAGGGACCTTCAGTGGACCCATCCACCTATCTGGCTTTACCTGTGCTAACCCCATTGTCATTGATGAATCCTTTGATGCAAACTATAAATTGTTTAAGAATCAGAATGGTGAAGTGTTTGCCAGGTATATTGGTACTAACTGCAGGAATGGGCCACCTATGAAGAAGATCTGGGTTCCCAAAAGCTGTCTCGAGAATCTTCTAGTGAATGTCATCATGACACCACCTGGGAAGAAGAAAAACCCCAGACCTAAGGCTTCATATGGCCCAAGGGCTTCATACAGACAGAGGACTCACCTAAGTCACCCTAACACCAATGTTTTGCAGGGAAACCATACTCAGACTTATGAGTATGAGCGTGTGTCTTCGAACCGCTATGTTCATAGAACTAAGGATTTTTCCGCTTATTCATATGAGTATCGTTCTTCTCCTGCAAGGCTATTTGCTAGGGTTCCAAAGCCAAAGTTCTCAGATGCTGCACTTAGACTCATTGCTTCTAAGCCACCCCTGAAGATGTGGGTGGTTAAGAAGAATTAACTCTCTTTTGCAGGGAAAGGTCTCCAGCCAGAAATCAAAGGCGCCTGATGCTATTGCTGGGGACCTAAAACATCTTGTAGGGCGCAAGATCAAATGCCCAAATGGTCTCACTATGTATTTTGTTCCTGAATTGTTTGCCATTCATGCCATCAGTCCTAATCTTGATCTGAGCTTCAATAATCCTCTTGCCCATCAAATGTTTATGCTTCACACATCTCTTGGTGAGGCCTATCCCCCTGACTGTACTGTAGGGTATGACACCTCATGCTTCAGAATGGATTATGGATAGCGGATGCACTAATCATATGACTGGTGATCGAAGTCTTCTCATGGACTCAACTTTACGTCCATCTGACAAGAGTCACATCACATTCGCTGACACTGGTAAAAGCAAGGTATTGGGTCTAGGTAGAGTTACAATCTCAAAGGATCAACACATGGATAAAGTGATGCTTGTGGAATCCCTTGGTTTCAACTTAATGTCTGTCTCAATGCTTTGTGACTTGAACATGGTTGTGATATTTGGAAAATATCGTTGCCTTGTACTTATGGAATCTGACAAGTCTCTAGTCTTTGAAGGGTACCGGAAAGATGATCTATACATGGTAGATTTCTCAGCAGGTCCACCGCTTGCCGTATGTCTTCTTGCAAAAGCTTCAGAGTGCTGGCTCTGGCATCCGAGACTAGGGCATGCTGGCATGAGGAACTTACACACTCTCGCCAAGAAGAAGCATGTCATAGGCATCGAGGGAATCAAGTTCAAGAAGGATCATTTGTGCGGTGCCTGCGAAGCTGGGAAGATGACTAGGGCCAAGCATCCCTCGAAGACAATCATGACGACATCTCAACCCTTCGAGCTGCTACACATGGACTTATTTGGCCCTACTCACTACTCTACCCTCACAACAACTGCTTGTCTCTATGGCTTCGTCATTGTTGATGATTACTCAAGATATACGTGGGTGCACATAGTTCTCTACAAGACTAAAGTACAGGATGTCTTCAGACGCTTCGCCAACCGTGCCATGAACAACTATGGCGTCAAGATCAAGCATATCAGAAGTGACAACGGCACTGAGTTCAAAAACACCGGCCTTGATCTTTATCTGGATACTATTGGAATCACTCATGAGTTCTCTGCTCCGTACACACCTCAGCAGAATGGCATCATGGAGCGCAAGAACAGAACCCTCATTGAGATGGCTCGAACAATGCTCGATGAATACAAGACACCAAGAAAATTCTGGCCTGAAGCTATTGACACTGCATGCCATGTCATCAACCGTGTTTATATTCACAAGCTTCTGAAGAAAACATCCTATGAACTCCTCACTGGCAAGAAGCCAAATGTCAGTTACTTTAGAGTATTTGGAGCTAGGTGCTGGATCAAGGATCCACATCACAAATCAAAATTTGCACCAAAAGCTCACAAAGGTTTCATGCTCGGTTACGAAAAGGACTCGCACTCTTACAGAGTCTTCAACCTCTATCTCTATAAAGTCGTTGAAACTGTGGATGTCAGATTCGATGAAACCAATGGCTCGCAAAGAGAGCTCCTGCCAAATATGCTAGACGAAGCTCCGCCCAGTGAATCTATCAAGCTAATGGGAACTGGTGAAATCATGCCTTCTGAAGCACAGCCTGAAAAGGAACTTATCATTTCTGCACCTAATCAATCTGAAGACAATGCTCAGCCTGAAGACAATGATGACAATGATCAGCAAGAACAGAGTCTTCGTCCAGTTCATCCGCGAGTTGCAAACGAGGTACAGATTGAGAAGATAATTGACAGCATAAATGCGCCTAGTCCACTCACTCGTTCAAGAGCAACACAGCTAGCAAATTTCTATGGGCACTTTGATTTTATCTCAATATCTGAACCCAAGAAAGTTGTTGAAGCCTTTATGGAACCTGAATGGATTCAAGCTATGCAAGAAGAGCTTAAACAGTTCAAACTGAACAATGTCTGGGAACTGGTCAAGCGACCTGACCCTCGCAAGCACAACATAATAGGCACAAAATGGATATATCGCAACAAGCAAGATGAACATGGTCAAGTCGTCAGAAACAAGGCACATCTCGTCGCTCAAGGATATACTCAAGTGGAAGGGATTGACTTCTATGAAACATTTGCTCCGGTGCCTAGGCTTGAAGCTATTCGCATACTGCTAGCCTATGCTAACCATCACAACATCTTGCTATATCAAATGGATGTGAAGAGTGCATTTCTCAATGGCAAGATTGAAGAAGAAGTATACGTTGTACAACCTCCTGGCTTTGAAGATCCGAAACATCCTGATATGGTGTACAAGCTAAACAAAGCAGTGTATGGCCTCAAACAAGCTCCTCGCACTTGGTATGATACGCTCAAGGACTTCCTGAAGAGCAAAGGATTCAAACCTGGTTCCCTGGATCCCACACTCTTCATGAAGACATATGATGGTGAACTATTTGTGTGTCAAATATATGTGAATGACATTATCTTCGGCTGCACCAATCAGAAATACAGTGATGAGTTTGGACACATGATGCAAGAGCAATATCAGATGTCCATGATGGGTGAGTTGAAGTTCTTCCTTGGTCTTCAAATTGGTCAGCAAAGAAATGGCATTTTCATATCTCAAGAGAAATACCTCAAAGATTGCCTGAAGAAGTTTGGAATGCAAGATTGCAAAGGTTACACGACGCCAATGCCAGCTAAACACCATCTGGGTCCCGACGACAATGGTAAAGAGTTTGATCAAAAGGTATACCGCTCCATGATTGGTTCTTTACTTTATCTATGTGCATCTAGGACAGATATTATGCTTAGTGTTTGCATATGTGCTTGATTCCAAGCGGCACCAAAGGAATCGCATCACTTAACTGTGAAGTGAATTCTTTGATATTTGGCTTACACCCCAACATCAGGATTATGGTATCCAGAGGGCTCAGAGTTTGATCTGGTTGGTTTCTTAGATGCTGATTATGCTGGTGACAAGGTGGATCGCAAGTCTACATCAGGCACATGTCATTTTCTGGGATGATCACTTGTCTGTTGGTCTTCAAAGAAGCAGAACTGTGTATCACCCTCCACTGCTGAATCTGAATACATTGCTACTGGATCTTGCTGCGCTCAGCTCCTATGGATGAAGCAAACTCTCAAGGACTCACTACTAGAAAAAGGGCTATAGATGGGATTGACACTAATGGCACACCAGACAAGCGGTGCGCCATTAGTATATACTAATGGCGCACCACCTTTTGATACGCCATTAGAGTTGAAACTACTAATGGCGCATCTGGCCCAGGGTGCGCCATTAGTATCAATTTTTTTTGAACTAGTGCGCCTGTCCAAACATACTAATGGCGCATCCAGACATTACTAGTTACAACTAGTAATGGCGCACCTGTCGGAAAGTGCGCCAGTAATGTTGTTTTTTATTATATTTTTTATTCCTTTTTTTGCAAAACTACTAATGGCGCATTGTTCCACCATTTGCAAAACCAGTAATGTGGAACAGTGCGCCATTAGTATGTTTTTTTGCAAAACTACTAATGGCGCACCACCAGAAGGTGCGCCATTAGTAACCTGGATTACTAATGACGCATTTAGAGTTGGTGCGCCATTAGTAAGTGGGCAGCAACAAGATATTTTGGACAGCCTCTCCTACCCACACTCACTTTCTCCCCACTTCATTCTCTCCACCTCCTCCTTGTCTCGGGTGCCTCCTCTTTTTCACCTCATTTCCACCATAGATTCATTCAATTTAAGTGGTTAAATTACCTTGTTTTGATAGGTAAGTAAGGGGGGAAGCTATATTTATGTTGTTCTCCCTACAACAATGTGCACATGCACTTTTTATGGCCTAGCTAGATCTATGTATGTTTGTGGTGTTGCATATGTTTGTGGTGTTGCATATGTGTTTGTGTTTGCAGGTGTACCGGTATTTGAAATGCGATAGTTGCCAATATTTTGCTGGAATGTTGATTCATTTCCGTTTCGGCGAGAATTTTGGCATTAAGCATTCTTTTTTGTCCTATTTTTAGGGTAAGTCATGCGAAATTTTTTCTTGGTTCTAAAATATCGATTTGCTCTACCCCGCAGGCGACCATGGTCCGCATGACGACCGAAGGCATCGTGAATAGGTTTTTGAGGTCCGCAAAGGCCGAGATGCTTCAAAAGAACGAGACGGAGATAAGATGTCTGTGTCGAAGATGCAAGCTGAAGAGCCTTATTTCGGACCCGGATTCCGGGCAGGTGCGGGACCACCTGCTCTTGCGTGGTTTCATGGATGGCTATAGGTGGCAAGGTGATGAAGATGACTACGAAGTCGTCCATGGGGGCCGGGCAAGAAATGAGGAAGGGCAGCAAGGCAACCACCGCGGCTCGGGCGGGCAAGAAGACGAAGAATCCCTAGGAGATGATCATGACGGTGATGCTGTACACAGTCATCATGTAGAAGATGCAGGACATGATGATGAGGAAGATGCCGGAGCAGACGACGGGCATGATCATGAAGATGATGATGCCGGCGGAGCAGATGACGCTGGACCATCGATGGGCTAGGTGCAGGACCCTCATATTCAAGAGCTGCTTCTCAAGCAGACGGATAACGCAAGAGCTGCCGCCCGAGAGAAAGCCAAGATGGATCAACTTGAGTTCGACGCGGTTACTCCATTGTATGAAGGATGCAGGCCCGAGGATACCCGCCTGAAAGTAACGCTCATGGCTCTGGAGATGAAGGTAAAACACAAAATGACCGACGCATGCTTCGACGAGAACATGTCATTCTGGCACGAACGTCTTCCCAAGGGGAACAAGTGCCCGACCAGTTTGGAGGAGGCGAAGAAAATCATGTGTCCTCTGGATTTACCGCACGTGAAATACCATGCGTGCATGAACAATTGCATCATTTATCGGGACGAGCACGCGGAGTCTACCATATGTCCGGTGTGCGGCGTCACTCGATACAAGAAGAGGAAGAAAGCTCCTCGAAAAGTGGTGTGGTACTTTCCGATCACTCCTCGTCTGCAGTGGTATTTCGCGGACCCTAAGGTAGCAAAGCTCCTGCGGTGACATGCGGATAGGGAGGAGAAGAAGCGAGAAGATGACGCAAATGATCCAGAGATAGATAAAAAAGACAAGATGCTGAGTCACCCTAAGGATGCGAGCCAGTGGCAAGCGTTGAACTTCGAATACCCAGAATTTGGGAAGGATCCAAGGAACATCGTGCTGGGCACGAGCACCGATGGAGTCAATCTGTTTGGCAGCCAGAGAAGCACACATAGCACCTGACCTGTGTTTGTGTGGATGTACAACCTTCCCCCCTGGTTGTGCATGAAGAGGAAGTACATTCACATGAGTATGCTAATTGAAGGTCCGAAACAACCAGGGAACGACATCAATCTGTATCTGGGGCTGCTGAAGAAGGAGCTAGACACACTATGGAAAACGCCAGCCAATATGTGGGACGCCGCAGAGAAAGAATATTTCCCTATGAGAGCCGCACTGCTCACGACGGTGCACGACTATCTCGGTTACGGATATCTCGCGGGGCAGGTAGTCCACGGATTTTCTGGATGCGTAAGGTGCATGGATGATAGAGATCCCGGGTCTTCAAAAACCGTGTTCATGGGACATCGAAGGTGGCTTCGCGACGATGACCCGTGGAGGAAACGCAAGGATCTGTTCGATGGTGAAACCGAACCCCGAAAAGCCCGTGTACGAGGAGCGGCGAGGAAATAGACAAGCTGTTGAAAAATTGGAAAGACTGCCCACTGCCGGGAAAGAAGAAAAAGGCGCCGGAGCCGGGAAAGAAGCGAAAGGCGCAAGAGCCGCTGCTGAAGGTATGGAAAACGAGGTCTGTTTTCTGGGACTTGCCGTACTGGAAGATCCACCGTGTGCCTCACAGCCTTGATGTCATGCATATCACGAAGAACGTGTGCGAGAGTCTGCTTGGTACCCTACTCAACATGCCAGAGAGGACCAAAGATGGGCCGAAAGCAAGGGCAGACTTGAAATCAATGGGCATCAGGCAGGAGCTTCATGCTATATATGATGATGATGATGATGATGATGATGATGATGATGATGATGATGAGGCGAAGCAGGACACAGAAAGTCGTCGCAAAGGCAAGAAGACCAGAAATGACTACCCTCCCACGTGCTTCACTCTAAGTCAAGAGGAGATCGAGCAGTTTTTCACCTGCCTCCTAGGAGTAAAACTTCCATACGGTTATGCGGGGAAGATAAGCAGATACCTAGACCCAGTGAAGCAGAAGTTCAGCAGGATGAAGTCTCGCGACTGTCACGTGCTGATGACGCAGATACTTCCAGTTGCAATCCGTGGGATCATGGACGCGCACGTCCGTGAAACGCTATTTGGCCTATGCAACTTTTTCGACGTCATCTCTCGGAAGTCGATTGGCGTGAGGCAACTCAGAAGGCTAGAGGAAGAGATCGTGGTGATACTATGCGAGCTTGAGATGTACTTCCCGCCCGCATTCTTCGATGTTATGGTGCATCTCCTGGTCCATATAGTGGAGGATATCATCCAACTCGGGCCGACGTTCCTGCACAGCATGATGCCGTTCGAAAGGATGAATGGTGTCATCAAAGGATACGTTCGCAACATGTCACGTCCAGAGGGAAGCATAGCTAGGGGCTTTCTGACCGAAGAGTGCATCTCCTACTGCACGAATTATCTAGGCATCGAGAATCCCGTTGGTCTGCCCGTCAACAGGCACCTCGGCAGGCTCGCTGGATGGGGTCACCGTGAGGGTCACCGCGAAATGCATGTCGACTTCGAGGGTCGACTCGCCGACTTTGAAAGAGCAAACCTAGTCGCGCTACAACACATAGACGTGGTCGATCCTTGGGTGGTAGAGCACAAAACCTTTATTAAGAAGACGTACAATGACCGAGGCCAATAGAGGACGGACGGAGATATACTCAAAGAGCACAACTCATGTTTCACGCGTTGGTTCAAGCAGAAGCTTCTGTCGTACCCTTTACATGAGGATTCTTCCGCGGAAGAACAACTCATATTCGCCTTGTCACAGGGCGCCGAGCACAACCTGATGACCTATGAGGCGTACGATATCAATGGCTACACATTCTACACTGAGGCCAAGGACATGGAGAGCGATGGTTATCAGAACTCCGGGGTAACGATGGAATCCTACACCGGTAACGACAAGGACAGATACTACGGAAGGATCGAGGAGATCTGGGAGCTGAGCTTCGCTGGAGAGAAGGTCCCGATGTTCCTGTCAGATGGGCCAAGAGCGTCCTAAAAGAAGACCGGTATTTCACCACCATGGTTATACCCGAAGCCAAATCCAAGACCGCGGGCGCAAACGTCACCGCGAAAAATGAGCCATGGGTACTGGCTTCCCAAGTGGACCAATGCTTCTTCATTACCGACCCGTCAAAGCCAGTCGTGTTGTCGTGAGGAGAGGCAAAAGGAAGATCATCGGAATGGATGGAGTAGCCAATGAGCAAGACTTCGACAAGTACAGCGACCCGAGGATCGAACATGACGACGATGATGAAGTAGCAGCATACACCACAAGAAGAAGCAGGACCACCCTACCTAAAGGACGTCCGTTCCATAGAAGAACTCCATTTGCGAAAAAGAAGGGCAAGAAGATTGTGAACAGATAGCTAGCTAAGATCGATTGTATTTTAAATCGTAGCCTTCATTTCTCGATTGTATTTCATGGGCACTTTTTGAACTATCATGAATATTTTTAAATTTCATGGACACTCGATCTCGATCCCCCTCCATCTCGATCGCTATCCCACCTCGCTAGATCCGGTCCCCCTCGCCGCCGAGCACCCCCCGCACCCTCCCCCGCTCCACCGGCATTACTGTTTGATGATATTTTTTAAAAAATTATTACTATCTTATAAAAAATATTACTGTTATGATTTAAACAAGTTTGAACATATTTAAACACAAATAAGTATCAAACAGCATTTTAAATGCATAAAAAAAATTGTGGAGCCTGGGAATCAAACCCAGGACCTCCTGGTGTGAGAACTGGCTGCTGACCAGTCAAGCTAGTAGAGGGAACTTGATGTGGATCAGGTCAGGTGGAAGATAACCTGTTGGCTCGAGCAGAAATCAAAAAAAGTACTAATGGCGCACCAGGGTGAGGTGCGCCATTAGTATGGATGTACTTATGGCGCACCGAGGGGTGGTGCGCCATTAGTATTGTGCCGCCCCCATCCATATTTCCTCCTCGGCCCAAACCTATCCCCTCTCTCTCCCTCACCCTCGCCCTCGATCCCCTTCCCCTCTCCTCTCCCGACGCCGCTGCCCCGCCACCTCGACGCCGCCCCGACGCCGCCTCGACGCCGCCTCGACGCCCCGACGCCGCCTCGAAGCCCCGACGCCGCCTCGACGCCTCGACACCTCGACGCCGCTGCCCCGCCGCCTCGATGCCGCCGAGGAGCACGACCTGGCGCAGGCGCACGGCGTGCAGGGCTACCCCACCCTCCTCTTCTTCATCGACGGCGTGCCCAGGGACTACTCCGGCGAGAGGACCAAGTGAGCAATTTCTGCAGATCCCAATTCCCTCCCTGTTCCCGCTCCGCAGCTGCTGAGAATTTTGTTTTTGCTTTGCTGCAGGGACGCCATTGTCGCTTGGATCGGCAAGAAGCTGGGCCCTGCGGTGCAGAACCTCACCACTGTCGACGAGGCCGAGAAGATCGTCACCGGCGACGACGTGGCCGTGCTCGCCTTCCTCGACCACCTCTCGGTATGCAATGCGCCTTCTCAAGTGGCAGCAAAGTCAAACAAACCCAAAATTGGTTCAGTTGCAAACCATGTTACCCACATTGACCCAAAATTGGTTGAATTGCAAACCATGTGACCCAGATTGACCCAAGAATACAATGCTTGAATTGTGGCCAAACCAAGAACATGTGGCCATGTTACCCAAAATACAGTGCACCTAGTTTTCCCAATGCCTTTATTCTTCTGCTTGCTCACTACTAGATGAAATGTCAACCTGCATTTTCCATTTCCATGTTCTGAGAACAAATCCGAGATGTGCTCGTATGTTTAGCTCTCGGTACGCAATGCACCTTCTCCAAGCACAGCAAAGTCTAGCAACCCAACCTGCTTCAACTGCATCCATTACAAGCATAGTGTTCCTTTACAAGCATAGTAGAGCATAGTATGGATTCTAATGTTCAACTCTGACTAAACAGGTTCTGCAAACGGTCTTTTACTGCACTTGACTGAAGAAGTAGGTGTCTGCTATATCCTGCACTTGAGGTGAGTTGTGTTCTCAGGTTTACATTGCAATGGGCACTCTTCTTGTAAACACAAATTCAGATTTATATACTATATGCTGGCATGACTGTTTTTATTAGGCAGGACAGTGCAGTAGTTGATGTATCTTGGGTTGATTATAAAGTTTCTTGGGTTTAATATTACCCATCATGATGATGTATCAATGTAGCATTAGCATATGATCCAAGTGCTAGTACTGCTAGTAAATAGCTAATATAGTTAATGAAGAAGAAAAAAACTGCTAGTACAGTTAATTAAGAAGAAAAAAACTGCTACTACTGCTAGTAAATATCATCAGACTGAATGTCTTTTATATATGGTACTGCTAGTAAATAGCTTCTTCTATATACTAATTTGCATCAAAGTGTAGAACAAAGCATCAGACTGAATAACTAACAGTGGGTAATTAACCTAACTATTCATTTTTCCTTAGGTTAATATTAAAATGTCCAGTGTATATATATTTGAAAATGATTGCTGCTAGATGTTAATTTGCTGGTACTAGCTAGAATTTGGCACTGAAAAGCAAAAGAAAAAGCTAATTAACTGCTGGGTAATAGCACTGGTACTAGGTAGCTAAAATATGTGTTCTGAAACACTGAGAGCAGAAACACTTACTACATACATATGCTCAAGGAACACTTACTAACCAGAAAAGGTTTTGACTTGAAATGTTAATAGCACAGAGAGCAACACAAGTTAAACACCTCAATCTGTTAGTATTTGTCTGCATTTTCTCACATTCTTCTTGTATCTGATCCAGTATTGCTTGTAGTGGTTTGTCCAAAATGTTGAATGATACTGCTTGGAGATGCATATATTGTTTCACCTCTTCACATGCCAATGTATTTTCCATGTTGTGATGGAGGCCTTTTATGCCTCTTCCACCCGAGAGGCCCTTGAGTTTGCTGGAATGTCGATTAACTTCCGTTCCGGCAAATTCGGGTACTCCATATGTCCTATTTTCAGCAAAGGTCAGGCTGAAATTTTCCGTGAATTTTAGCATGACTTTGCTAAAAATAGGACATATGGGGTACTTGTGACTAATGCATGGGTGTCGAGAAACCATTAATTATACAACCTTGGCTTTTGGGGTGCCTCGGTGTCGATAAAAACCGAAATGATGAAAGATTAGGCTTTTAGGGTGCCTCGGCGTTGAAAAACCCTCAATGATAAAAGCTTAGCTTTTAGGATGCCTCGGTGTCGACAAACCCTAAATGATGAGACCATGATCTTGTTCCTTGACAATAACCAACTTTTTGACCAAACTTTGTTCCTATTTAGAGAGAAACATGGCCAACAACGATGAGGCCGGGGGTTCGGGCGGCAAGGCATTCTGGGAGCTGTCCCAGGAGATGGAGGAACAACCTCACTTGTATGAGGACGCCGCCTTCCCCACCGATCCTGAGACCACTGATGGTGCCGCCGAGGATGACCCCACTGATGCCACCACTGATGGTGCCGCCGAGGATGCCACCACTGATGATGGCGGCGCATGCACAGATGGCAGCCAACCGAAGAGGCAACGGAAGGACCGGCGCCCGACCGTGCTCCGCACCCTCAAGGAGGAAGTTACTGAAGTGGACTCTGACGGGAATCCAACGGCGGCGCCTGAACGAATAGTCAAGGGGTACTCGCTTCAGCTCGGGTGCATTCTCCGGAGCACCGTCTCGATCAACACCGAGAACCTGAGGCATCCTGACCGAGGGAATTTGCGCAACCTCCTCTTCACGAAGCTGCACAAACGATACAAGTTCCCCGCTGAATTTGAAAACACAAGCCTCAAAGGGAATAAAGTGAACAATGCTGCCCTCACGAAGATGAGCAAGGCCCTGTCTACTTGGAAAAGCAATGTGAAGAGAATGATCGAGAAAGGTGAGGGTTATGAGAAGATCAAGGAGAAAAATCCTTTGATCGCCGAAGATGACTACAACGACTTCAAGATCAATTGCTCGAGCACTGCAAACTCCGAATCAAGTCAGTGGGGGAAAGAAATGCGGGAGCTGAACTTAGGGGAACACACACTCGGTCCCGGCGGTTACAGAGTGGCGGAGCCTATATGGGACAAGGAGGAGGCGGACCGTGCCGAGCAAGGCCTACCGCCCCTCTTCGATAAATACGGTGACATGCAGACCAGGAACTTTGTCAGGGCCCGGTACAAGAAGGACCCGAAAACAAAGGAGCTTACCACGGATCCGAAGACCAGGGCGCTTGAGCTTGTTCTGGTAAGGAATACACCCCCGCGTAATTACCTCCATATGGTTGCATTCTAATTAATGAAGCCAAATTTCTAAATGGTTCACATTCCTTCCATAGGCGACTGAAAGCAGTAGCGCGGGGTCGACTAAGAGCAACCCTTGGGACACCACTCTAAATAGGGCGCTGAATGTAATGAAGAACAAGGATAAGCTCAGTAAGCCGACGTCAGCTGGTTGTGTGGCCGGCAAAGGCTTGTCGACAAAATGGTCGTCATACTATAACACTAGTGGGCGAAAGGAGAAAAAGACCAGCTCGGAAAGCCAGGCGCGCGAGGTTCAAGAACTCAAGGCACAGGTGGCACGGATTCCGGAGATTGTCCAAGAGCAAGTGCAACAACAACTCGGAGCGACGATCACCGCCATTGTGCCTACCTTGATCGAGGGGTTGAGTGCGTGGATTGCGGGCGGCCAACAGGGGCCACCCCCGATTCCTAGCTTCGCGGCCAGCAACTCACAGAACGCGATGGCGGGGCAATTGGTGTCTCCGGCGGAGGCGGCATTGGTGTCTCCGACGCCGGCACCGGAGCTTAATGCACCCGGGTCTACGCCGGCCGCCACCTCTGCAGCTAGCGGCCCCTCCGTCAACTGCACGCCCGCCGTTGGCGGCGCCTCGACATTAGCCGAGCTCGACGCCATCATCACGGTAACTAATTAAGCCTCTCTCGGCCGAGGACTTCATCTCCTTGCCTTTGACTGGGCATCCCTGACGCCCTACATGTTTTCGCAGGGCACCGCCGACGTTCCGTGCACTCTCCTGCACTTCGTGAGCAACGAGTTGGTCGATGTCACCAAGGGAAAAATCGTTCAACCGGGCAACCCCTTGTTCCACGGTACCCAGATGCCACCCAACTTGTTTAGGGTTCAACTGGTTCGGGTGCTGCCAGGCTGCGACGAGTTGTTACCTCTGATTCGACCCGTCGGGGCCGACGATGATGACGTGATGACCCTCAGCGCCTGCCGGAGCTGGCCCCTGCTTTGGCCAAAGAGCCAGATTCGTTTGGGGGTGGGGGACACCACCCCAAAGACAACACCACCAGTCGTGCCGGCGCCAAGTCGGCCCCATGGCAAGACCTCCGCAACGGTGCCGGACATCCCTATGCCACTGGATCCAAACATGCATATGGCACAGGATCAGAACGACGACGACGATGATACATTTGGCAACGTCGATCAGTACTTTGCCGATCATGGGTACGGTGGCGACTTCATGGGGCCTCCTTCTCAAGAACCCAACCCAACAAAAGACATGCGCGATCTAGCTGGTACCGCGGAGAAGCCAAGTTGCAACAGGCGTCATCTGCCGTTCAGCTCTCAGGAGACGCCTCCAGCTGCCGACTTCACCGGGCCTCAGATAGACGAGGTGCGAAATATTATCAGCCCCAACACACTCAAGAAGGCGGTTTGTGAGCAGAACTCGGTCCCATTATAGGAGAAGAAGAAGGCACGCAAAAGAAAGACTAACAAGGGTGCGGGCCAGCCGGCACCGAGTACGATCCGTGCTCAGGACGGGCCACCTTCACCTGAGGATTTAATGAGGAGGCTGTATGTGGCGGGTAGGCCGATGCTACCGAAAAATATGCTCGATGCTGCAACCGGTGCTATGTAGAGTCTGCATGACAGTGTTCTTTCTTTGGAGAAGTGGCGTCTCAGAGAGAAGGATGTGGCATACCCGGTTTTCGCGACCAAAGTGCCAGAGGGCAAGGGCTTTGTGGATAACTCCATCGGGGGTACGATCGTCCTGCGGTTTGATGACATCCATGCTATGTTGAACCTTCATCCACTGCACTACACCTTCGTTCGGCTATTTTCGCTGAGTATGGAGATGCGGATCATTCGCGACAAGACCCCAGACATCGTGATAGTCGACCCCTTCTACATGCGTGCCAAGATCTTGGGCAGCGCTGGGGACCGGCAACTCGCGAGTTCTTACCTCGAAGGCGTCATTCTGGCAAACAAAGATAAGGATAACTTCCTCGTGCCTTACTTTCCCGAGTAAGTCCTCCCCTCAACCGCCCCATAACATATGAATTCTTAGATTTCGATCATTTTTCTTTTAACATTTCGTGTTTTCTGCAGTGACACACATTGCACGCTCATCCTCCTAAGCCCCAAATATTCCACGGCCACGTATTTCGACCCGGACCGTCAGTCGAACGTAGACTACACAAATGTCAAGAAGGTTCTTGATGATGTTCTCCCCGGCTACGCCAAATCTGGAGGCACCTTCACCAGGCCTATTCGTAAGTACGGCAAGCACATGTTCTCCCACAATATGACGTTCTGCTGCGTCAAGCAGCCGCCTGGCGGTCAGAAGGGTGCCTACTACGCCATCCATCACATGCGGGCGATCGTACGGGACCATCATCAACTTATGCTACCGAGTAAACTCAGAGATTGGGCCGCGAGCGTGTTGGCAATCCAGGAGGCGGACATCAGACAAGAATTCTTTCACATCCAGTCGGAGTTTGCGGAAATCATCCATCAAGATGTCCTTCGTACCTTGGGGCAGTTCTACCTCAGAAATCAACCGTCCAACAGTGACATCTACACAATGCTACAAATGCAGGCTGACAACGCCTGTTATTTCATGACTCCCACGATAGACGGCGGCTTCATCCACGCTCCGGTCCCTTGAGTCGAGTCGAAAGCAGTGATGTTGTGTCTAGTTCTGAAACATCGATTGGCTCATGTTGTAATTAAACTTTAATGAACTTGTAGTATGTCTCTTTGGTTTCGAGAGTCGTTCAACTTAGATGTAATCGATGCTATTAATGTCTTGCTTTTCTCTTCCGATCATTCTGTTGCATACTTATATATTTCTTATGTATTATCTGTGAATTGGTACTAACGTTTCGTTTGGCTAGTGCATAGCGATGCCGTCGTATGTCGTGTACAAGGGTAAGGTTCCTGGAGTCTACGACGACTGGGAGGAGTGTCGGAGACAGGTTCACCGATTCAGCGGTAACAGTTACAAACGGTACACCACTAGGGCCGAGGCCGAATCTAGATACGCCCGCTATCTAGCGGGAGAGGGGAGGGAGCATTGCAGGAACCGGATGAAGACGAGTTTCATCGTGATGATGCTCATCGTGATTACCGCAGCTCTCTTCTATGTGATGGTAGTTTAGATGATCGATATCGACTTGTAATGTGAAGACAAACTCGCTACTCGCGGTCTCGAGACTTGTAATATAATGTTCTATCTTTGTTCGGTCTTTTCAATTCGGAGACTAATATGATGAATTGTACTCGGAGACTAATATGATGAATTGTATTCAGAGACTAATCTTCTATTGTATTCGATGAATCTGTTGTTGATGTGTGCTGTCTATATTTTGTCCAATTATACATTTTGTAACCTGTGCAAAAAACAGAAAATTAAAAAATAAAAAAAACCTAATATTCATACTAATGGCGCATCACATCACAGTGCGCCATTAGTATGCCAAAGGATACCAATGGCGCATCATTAAACAGTGCGCCATTGGTATGCCGAAGTTACTAATGGCGCATCTTGTTGTTGTGCGCCATTAGTATGCCAAAGCACCTGGGTATACATGGCCCCCTGGGAGGCATACTAATGGCGCACTGTTGTATATACTAATGGCGCATCTGAGGTCCGCCATTAGTATACCAGATACTAATGGCGCACCAGTGGTGCGCCATTAGTAAAATATACTAATGGCGTGGCACTAATGGCGCACCACTAATGCGCCATTAATGGCCAAATTAGGTGCGCCATTAGTAGGCCTTTTCCTAGTAGTGACTATGGCATCCATCTGAAACAAGTACCACTCTACTGCTACAACGAAAGCGCCGTCAAGATTGCCAACAACCCCGTTCAGCACTCGAAGACAAAGCATATTGAAATTCGTCATCACTTTCTCAGAGATCATGTCATGAAGGAAGATATTGATATCATACACGTCAACACTGAAGAGCAACTGGCAAATATCTTCACAAAGCCCTTGGATGAGAAAAGTTTTTGCAAGTTACGGTGTGAGCTAAATATCTTGGAATCCTCAAATGTCCTATAATCAGGCACACATCCTAACACTTATGCATGTTGATGACTTAGATGTGCAACACACGAAGTAAAATATATCTTCAATCAATTAAGACTTACATTCTGAGTGTGAATACATTAACGCGGAATTTGACTTCGGTGCGCCACGATAATTGTGCACCGTGTCTGGGTCTAATACTTCCTATACGGTGGGTAACGCCACCACCAAATTCTTATGTTTGGAGTGTTCTTCTCATGGCGTTACTTTTTGCTATGTCTTCACATTTGTTTTGTCTTTGACATAATCGTTTCTTATTGATTATCTTCACTATGTTGATTTGGTTGTATTCTCATATATATATATATATATATGTTAGTGTTCTGTCCTCTACAACATTCACTTATAGCTATGTCTTCTCTGTTAAATCTTTTGAACTAAGTGAATGTGATCAGACCCTAATCTCTCTATGCTCTCTATCTCAAACTCTATCTATCCAAGTCATATGCATTCTATTGAAACTGTCGAATGTCTTCTCTGCGTCCTTCTCAGCAGAAGATACAGAGGCAAACATTAAATATGTTTTAAATGATCTATTCTCTTTGCCTGAAATCTGGAGAAGCCAGAACGACCATCCGACAATCCTGGCGGGCGTGGGAACATGGGACAACCACAAATGTGTTGCATGTACGCCACGTGTCCCTCAAATGTGAACTGCCAGGGGCACCTGCGTAATTGCGCTGTGTCGTCCCTCTCCCTAAAAATGCAAGTCCAATCGCTGTCAAAATCTTTCTTCCACCTCTCCACCTCGCCAAACCCTAGCGCCACCGCTAGCCCTCGACGACGCCGGCGACGAAGCACTTAGCTGCCGCCACTTCTCTGACGCCGTCTTCACGCCAGCCGCGGACATCGTCTTCTCCGCCGCCGCCGTAGGTGTCTTCCGTCGCCAAGTTAGGGCATGGAAGATCGAACTGCTCGACCTCCACTTCTTCTCCGTCTAGCAGTTCTTCGTGTGGTAAATAAAACCCTCTTTTTATCGTCTTTTTTATCCTAAAGATTCATCCTTTTTACCAAAAGTGTTTTCTGCCTACACAACGTTAGATCTAGTCTGCATCTCATATAATGCCTAGTATATTCACTTATGCTTCGCACGTAGTTAGATTCCTCACTTGTACTTATTCTTGGATTCGTACAAATCTGGAACCAACTCTCATCATATAAGTGAATCTCTTCGCGCTATGAGGTCAATGTCTTCTAAACTGATTTATCTTCAAAATCTTCTGAGAATGCATATGACCTCTTCCCCTTCCCTCGCATCTCTAATGCTGTCACAGGTACATGTCCGTGGGAGAATTCCTTGGTTCTCATAGTCTGCATTCATTTGTAGAATTCTTACAGCATCACATCAATTCTCCCGAAGCCAGCTCTTGTCTGACCAGCAGACGGAAGCCTTTGACTGTATTGAAGCCTTTTAGTTTAAACTTCATGACAACAGAGAAATCAGCTAGGAAGGGTGGCAGACAGCGCCGTGGGAACACCTCAAGAGATTTGCCTCCTCACCTCTATGAGCTATACAAGACTGATCCAGAGGAGGACTACAATCAGAGAAAAACCTGAATCCAATGAATTCGAAGATATTGGGCAGAACAATGGTACAAGTACAGGTTCGTGACCCAGGAGTATGCTGAGAAGAATGCCATCAAGCGACCATGGGGAGACATTTTGTACAAAGATCTTCCTCCCCGGTCAAGAGCTGAAGTTATTGAACAAGGCTTCTACCCTTGCATGGTCCGTGGACCATAGCCTGCAGACTTATAGACTCATCCCCAACAACTTACCAGTATATTACCACTCACCTCTCACCCATGGATGAACACTGAACGGACTTAGAGGTCAAAATTAGGAATTATTTGGATGCACCTCACCTCCCACCCATGAATATGAAAACTATAGATTAGACGGGCCAGCATGTGAGTCTAACCAAGAATTAGAAGTACCTCACCTACATGTGGTTGGCTGCTAGAGTTAGCATGTATGTATGCACAAACAACAAGGTTACAAATAGGGTGTGCACTAGTTAATTGGTTGACGATGAAATAATTCAACTTGCTCAACCGCCATTTGAGTTGGAACTTGATAAATTGTTGGCTAGACATGAATAATGCATGAATCAGATATTACTAGATACATGAGCAGCATCAGCATACCCTCTGGTCCTTGCAACCTGCACCTTCCTTGTAATCGAGTGTTGATCTGCACAGAGCTCAGCACATATCCCCATATGGAAATCATTGTACACATCCCACAGCCCATCCTTGAGCATCCATCGATGAGGACGTCATGCCCAAACTGCGACCCTCATCTGCATTTCATGTCAACAGAGGACCTTGTTAATGTTGGGTGTAGCCAAAGACTTGGGTTTGCCGAGCGCCCGACAATGATGGATGAAGAAAATATAAAAGGACAAAGTATACTGCACAAATACACTTCATTTTTTATGACCTTTACTTTGTAGGCATTCAGATGGAAGAGATGAGCAGCAACCAACTGTATCTCTCTGTGTGTGTGTGTCCCCCTGACTTTGTTGCAGTTCAAGTGCAAGCAGGCTGTGCTGATAATTGGTTTGATCTTTACAATTTATTTTCCTTCTCTGCTGATGCCATCTTCAGTTAAGCATAATTGGAAAATTTTGAATTTTAAACTGTCTGTGTGATCAACCATGTACACGTAACTACAGGCAGGGTGTGTACAGAAGTCACACACACACACACAGAGCAGCTGTGTGCATTCTCTTTAGTGATTGATTGCTAATGAGTGTTTACTGCACATGCTTTATTTACCAACTTGCAGCAACTGTGTGCATTCTCTTAGAGTTTATTTATTTATTGGTTTCCGAATGGACGAAGCAATCAATGTTGTCAATCATCTATCCGGAATGGATCCTATATAGTAAAAAGCTACTGTTCCATGCACAAAGAGATCGACAACCTCTTATACATCCCTATCTCTGAACTAATAATTGGTACAACAAGTGGATGTCCGTCTGACAGAAGAAGAAAATGCAGACTCCTTCCTCTGCTCCAGCGACTCCGTCATGCTCCTACAGAGCAGAGGACGGAGGGAGACGTTGCCAACGCCTGATGCTATCCTTTTGTTGGAGAAAGGAGTACTCCGCACTAGACTATATTATGGCAAAGAAAATCTAAGACCATCCCCGCCTGAATCTCGATAGCAGCAGGAATCAATAACCCTAGCTTGTAGCTACAGATCCATCACTTACATATCAAGAAGCGATGGTGTCCTAACTCCAGCTCTTGGTAGGTA
Organism: Triticum urartu; assembly: GCF_056163025.1. Taxonomy (NCBI): domain Eukaryota; kingdom Viridiplantae; phylum Streptophyta; class Magnoliopsida; order Poales; family Poaceae; genus Triticum; species Triticum urartu. Next base: position 503,512,800 of record NC_141878.1, read on the forward strand.
TGGCGCTGCCGCCGGCTCTGGCTCCGGGCGACCTCTGCTCCACCGGCCACCGGCAGAAACATCCGCTCGCCCAGACTAGTGGTGGTGGTTGCAGCCAGGGGGTAGGCACCTGAAACCCTAGCCACGGGCAAAGGTGCAGGCCTTGACGCATGGATCTGGATGGAGGGGAGGGAGGGGCTGATGACCCACAAGTATAGGGGATCTATCGTAGTCCTTTCGATAAGTAAGAGTGTCGAACCCAACGAGGAGCAGAAGGAAATGATAAGCGGTTTTCAGCATGGTATTCTCTGAAGTACTGAAATAAGTGGTAACAGATAGTTTTGTGATAGGATAAATTGTAACGGGCAACAAGTAATAAAAGTAAATAAAGTGCAGCAAGGTGGAACAATCCTTTTTGTAGCAAACGACAAGCCTGGACAAACTCTTATAATGAGAAAAGCGCTCCCAAGGACACATGGGAATATCGTCAAGCTAATTTTCATCATGTTCATATGATTCGCATTCGGTACTTTGATAATTTGATATGTGGGTGGATCGGTGCTTGGGTGTTGTTCTTACTTGAGCAAGCCTCCCACTTATGATTAACCTCTGTTGCAAGCATCCGCAACTACAACAAAAGTATTAAGGTAAACCTAACCATAGCATGAAACATATGGATCCAAATCAGCCCCTTACGAAGCAACGCATAAACTAGGTTTAAGCTTCTGTCACTCTAGCAACCCATCATCTACTTATTACTTCCCAATGCCTTCCTCTAGGCCCAAATGATGGAGAAGTTTTATGTAGTCGACATTCACATAACACCACTAGAGGCTAGACAACATACATCTCATCAAAATATCGAACGAATACCAAATTCACATGACTACTAATAGCAAGACTTCTCCCATGTCCTCAAGAACAAACATAACTACTCACAAAGCATATTCATGTTCATAATCAGAGGGGTATTAATATGCATAAAGGATCTGAACATATGATCTTCCACCGAATAAACCAACTAGCATCAACTACAAGGAGTAATCAACACTACTAGCAACCTACTAGTACCAATCCCGGACTTGGAGGCAAGAATTGGATACAAGAGATGAACTAGGGTTTTGAGAGGAGATGGTGCTGGTGAAGATGTTGATGGAGATTGCCCTCTCCTGATGAGAGGAGCATTGGTGATGATGATGGCGATGATTTCCCCCTCCCGGAGGGAAGTGTCCCTGGCAGAACAGCTCTGCTGGAGCCCTAGATTGGTTCCGCCAAAGTTCCGCCTCATGGCGGCGGAGTCTCATCCCGAAAGGTTGCTTATCAATTTTTACTCGACGAAAGACCTCATATAGCAGAAGATGGGCATCGAAGGGCCAACAGGGGGCCCACGAGGCAGAGGTGCGCGCCCTGGGGGGTAGGGCGTGCCCCCCACCCTCGTGGCCTGGTGGGTCCCCCTCTGGTGTATTTCTTCTGCTCAATATGTTTTATATATTCTGGAAATGACGTCCGTGGAGTTTCAGGACTTTTGGAGTTGCGCAGAATAGGTCTCTAATATTTGCTCCTTTTCCAGCCCAGAATTCCAGTTGTCGGCATTCTCCCTCCTTATGTAAACCTTGTAAAATGAGAGAGAATAGGCATAAGTATTGTGACATAATGTGTAATAACAGCCCATAATGCAATAAATATCGATATAAAAGCATGATGCAAAATGGACGTATCAACTCCCCCAAGCTTAGACCTCGCTTGTCCTCAAGCGAAAGCCAATAACGATAAATATGTCCTCATGTTTCGAGGCAGAGGTGTCGATAAAAATAAAATACGGACATGAAGGCATCATGATTATTTTTATAACAGCAACATATATGGATATTGTCATATGATTACTTATGCTCAAGTAATAATCTATTCACAATGCAAAGTATGAATCAAAAACTTTATTGAGAACCAACAAACTATAATCTCAGTCATTGAAGCAATTGCAATTTATCATAACATCAGAAAGAGTCTATGTCAGAGCTTTGTAGCAAGTCCACATACTCAACTATCCTTTAGTCTTTCATAATTGCTAACACTCACGCGATACTTGTGGTTACGGAGTTTCAATCAGACACAGAGAAAGATAGGGGCTTATAGTTTCGCCTCCCAACCTTTTACCTCATGGGTAATGTCAACAATAATAACTCATGCTCCCCTACATCCAATTGGATATATCTATCAGGATCTTTCCAACATACTGCGCTTGCCAAAGGATAAAATGTAAAAAGGAAAGGTGAAGATCACCATGACTCTTGCATAAGGTAGAGGATAATAGTAACAGATAGGCCCTTCGCAGAGGGAAGTAGAGGTTGCCATGCGCTTTCGGGTTGGATGCACAAAATCTTAATGCGAAAGAACGTCACTTTATATTGCCCCTTGTGATATGAACCTTTATTATGCAGTCCGTCGCTTTTATTTCTTCCACATCACAAGATCGTATAAAGCTTTTTTTCTCCCACATTAATAAGTCATACATATTTAGAGAGCAATTTTTATTGCTTGCACCGATGACAACTTACTTGAAGGATCTTACTCAAGTCATAGGTAGGTATGGTGGACTCTCATGGCAAAACTGGTTTAAAGGTTTTGGAAGCGCAAGTAGTATCTCTACTTGGTGCTGAGAATTTGGCTAGCATGAGGGGGAAAGGCAAGCTCAACATGTTGGATGATCCATGACAATATACTTTATCTTAGATATAAGAAAACATAACCCATTACGTTGTCTTCCTTGTCCAACATCAACTCTTTAGCATGCCATATTTTAATGAGTGCTCCCAATCATAAAAGATGTCCATGATAATATATTTATATGTGAAACCTCTCTTTCTTTATTACTTCCTATTAATTGCAAAGATGACCAAAGCTACGTTTGTCAACTCCCAACAACTTTTAATCATCATACTTCTTCTATGTGAAGTCATTACTCTCAATAAGATCAATATGAACTATTTGTTTCTTTTTATTCTTTTTCTCTTTTCTTTTATTCACTCAAGATCATGGCAAAATAATCAAGCCCTTGACTCAACACTAATCTTTATTATAAATAGCTCATGGACTCGATTACATAGAGGGATCATAAAGCAAAACTCAAAACTAGATCATGCCATAAACTTTATTCTACTAGATCAAGATACTACTAATAGGATCGAACTAAGAAAACGGTAAAGATAGGAGTGTGATGGTGATACGATACCGGGGCACCTCCCCCAAGCTTGGCAGTTGCCAAGGGGAGTGCCCATACCCATGTGATTATGTCTCCTTCTTTGTTGTTGGTGAAATATTCTTGGCGATGATGCCCCTCAGGATACGATTCTCCTCCTCGAGCTTATTGACTTGCTGCTTGAGGTCCATTATTTCTTTACGAAGCTTTCCTGTAACTGCTAAGGCTCCTTGCACCCAAGGGTGTTGCACAGCTACGGGAGAACAAGTGACACTCCTCTTCATATTTTCATAAGAAAGAAATCTAACATTGGAAGGGATAACCGAGTTTGGAATAGCCGAGCTCTGTAGTTCTCCCATCGTGAACCCAGCTCGGAAACGAGAAGTGACTTCTTGATCCTCGATGGCATGTACCCTCATCAAGTCAGCCTCCATCTCTTCCTCCATTGCTGGCCCAAAGTGGTCAGCGTCGTTGTTTGCCCTTGGCCTAAAGTGGACACCCGGCTCTCCCCGACTGACTCTTGAGAAGACATCTTGCTCTAATCTGCAGCAGCAATAGCTTGAAACAAGAACATAGGATAATTGCATGGTATAGGAGTCAAAACCTTTGGGAGATTATATAATGAATTTTTACCGACCAAAATACGTATCGTTCAAGAAAACGGAGTCCGGAAGGCACACGAGGTGCCCATGAGGTAGGGGGCGCGCCCAGGGGGGTAGGGCGCGCCCTCCACCCTCGTGTCCTTCCCGAACTGTTTCTTATTTTTTCTATTTTTCTAAATATTCCAAAACGGAGAAATATTGCCTTAAAAACTGTTTTGGAGTCGGTTTACTTACCGTACCACATACCTATTCCTTTTTGGAGTCTGAAACGTTCTGGAAAGTGTCTCTTATGTATTTCTCCGGGGTTACAGTTTCAATAACATTGGTTTCAACATTTATAGGATTACCTGAGATATAATGTTTAATTCTTTGACCGTTCACCACCTTCGGATTTGTGCCTTCGAAGTTGTTGATTTTTATGGCACCGGAAAGATAGACCTCCTCGATAACGTAGGGACCTTCCCATTTAGAGAGAAGTTTTCCTGCAAAAAATCTTAAACGAGAGTTGTATAGCAATACATAATCACCTACATTAAAATCACACTTTTGTATCCTTTTGTCATGCCATCTTTTAAATTTTTCTTTAAACAACTTGGCATTTTCATAAGCTTGGGTTCTCCATTCATCAAGTGAGCTAATATCAAATAACCTCTTCTCGTCGGCAAGTTTGAAATCATAGTTGAGCTCTTTAATAGCCCAATATGCCTTATGTTCTAGTTCAAGTGGTAAGTGACATGCTTTTCCATAAACCATTTTATATGGAGACATACCCATAGGATTTTTATATGCAGTTCTATAGGCCCATAATGCATCATCAAGTTTCTTGGACCAATTCTTTCTAGACCTATTGACAGTCTTTTGTAAAATTAATTTGAGCTCTCTATTGCTCAATTCTACTTGACCACTAGACTGAGGTTGATAAGGAGATGCAATTCTATGATTAACATCATACTTAGAAAGCATTTTACGGAAAGCACCATGAATAAAATGTGAACCACCATCTGTCATTAAATATCTAGGGACTCCAAACCTCGGAAAAATAACTTCTTTAAGCATTTTAATAGAAGTGTTGTGATCAGCACTACTAGTTGGAATAGCTTCTACCCACTTAGTAACATAATCAACAGCAACTAAAATATGTGTATATCCATTAGAGGCAGGAAAAGGTCCCATATAATCAAAGCCCCAAACATCAAATGGTTCCATAACAAGTGAATAGTTCATAGGCATTTCTTGACGTCTACTAATATTACCAATTCTTTGACATTCATCACAAGACAAGACAAACTTACAGGCATCCTTGAAGAGAGTAGGCCAATAAAAACCAGATTGTAATACCTTATGTTCAGTTCTATCTCCAGCGTGGTGTCCCCCATAAGCTTCGGAGTGACACTTGCGTAGCATCTGTTCCTATTCATTCTCAGGTACACAACGTCTAATAACACCATCTACTCCTTCTTTATAAAGATGTGGGTCATCCCAAAAGTAATGTCTCAAATCATAGAAGAACTTTTTCTTTTGTTGGTATGTGAAACTAGGTGGTATAAATTTTGCAACAATATAATTAGCATAATCAGCATACCATGGAGTACTACGAGAAGTATTTATGACATTTAATTGCTCATCAGGGAAGCTATCATCAATAGGTAGTGGGTCATCAAGAACATTTTCTAACCTAGACAAGTTGTCTGCAACGGGGTTCTCAGCTCCCTTTCTATCAACAATATGCAAATCAAATTCTTGTAGCAAGAGAACCCATCTAATAAGTCTAGGTTTAGCATCTTTCTTTTCCATAAGATATTTAATAGCAGCATGATCAGTGTGAATAGTTACTTTAGAATCAACAATATAAGGTCTGACCTTATCACAAGCAAATACAACTGCTAAAAATTCTTTCTCAGTAGTAGCATAATTTCTTTGAGCATTGTCTAGAGTTTTACTAGCATATTGAATAACATTTAATTTCTTATCAACTCTTTGCCCTAGAACAACACCTACAGCATATGCACTAGCATCACACATAATTTCAAAGGGTAAATTCCAATCAGGTGGTTGAACAATAGGTGCAGAGATCAATGCTTTCTTAAGTATTTCAAATGCTTATACACAATCATCATCAAAGACAAATGGTATATCTTTTGTAATAAATTGGTCAGAGGCCGCGAAATTTTTGAGATGTCCTTAATGAACCTCCTATAAAAATCGGCATGACCAAGGAAACTTCTTATACCTTTGATGTCCTTGGGACATGGCGTCTTTTCAATAGCATCAACCTTGGCTTTATCAACTTCAATACCTCTTTCAGAAAATTTATGCCCCAAGACAATACCTTCATTATCCATAAAGTGGCACTTTTCGCAATTCAAGACAAGATTACTTTCTTCACATCTCTGCAAAACTCGATCAAGATTGCTCAAGAAATCATCAAAGGAGGATCCATAGACGGAAAAATCGTCCATGAACACCTCGCAAATCTTTTCACAAAAGTCAGAGAATATAGCCATCATGCATCTCTGAAAGATAGTAGGTGCATTGCATAAACCAAAAGGCATACGTCTATAAGCAAAAGTACCAAAAGGGCATGTAAAAGTAGTCTTTGATTGATCATTGGCTGACACAGGTATTTGAGAGAAACCAGAATAACCATCTAGAAAGCAAAAATGTGTATGTTTAGATAATCTTTCTAGAATTTGATCGATAAAAGGTAAGGGGTAATGATCTTTCTTAGTAGCTTTATTTAATTTGCGGAAATCAATTACCAACCTATACCCTGTAATAATTCTTTGAGGAATCAATTCATCTTTATCATTAGGGACAACAGTAATACCTCCCTTCTTAGGGATACAATGGACAGGACTTACCCACTGACTATCGGCAACGGGATAAATTATACCTGCCTCGAGGAGCTTTAGTATTTCCTTTCTTACCACTTCTTTCATTTTAGGATTCAACCTTTGCTGATGATCAATAACTGGTTTGGCATCTTTCTCCAAATTTATTTTATGTTGACATAGAGTGGGACTAATGCCCTTAAGATCATCAAGAGTATATCCAATAGCAGCATGGTGCTTCTTTAGAGTTTTCAATAATCTCTCTTCTTCATGCTCTGAAAGGTTAGCACTAATAATAACAGGATATATCTTCTTTTCATCAAGATAAGCATATTTAAGAGTATCAGGCAATGGTTTAAGCTCAAACACGGGATCACCCTTGGGTGGAGGGGGATCCCCTAGGATTTCAACAGGCAAATTGTGTTTCAGAATAGGTTCCTGTTTAAAGAAAACTTCATCTATTTCCCTTCTTTCATTCATAAACATATCATTTTCATGGTCTAGCAAATATTGTTCTGAAGGATCACTAGGAGGCACGTCAATAGAAGCAAGACCAATAATTTCATTCTTACTAGGAAATTCTTCTTCACGGTGTTGTCTACTAAATTTAGAGAAATTAAACTCATGGGACATATCACCCAAACCAATAGTAACAACATTCTTTTCACAATCTATCTTAGCATTAACGGTGTTCAAGAAGGGTCTACCAAAAACAATGGGACAAAAGCTATCTTGTGGGGAACCAAGAACAAGAAAATAAGCAGGATATTTAGTTTTCCCACACAAGACTTCAACATCTCTAACAATTCCCATTGGTGAAATAGTATCTCTATTGGCAAGTTTAATTATGACATCAATATCTTCCATCTCAACGGGTGCAATATCATGCATAATTTCTTTATATAAGTCATAAGGTATTGCACTAACACTAGCACCCATATCACATAAGCCATGATAACAATGATCTCCTATTTTAACAGAAATAACAGGCACGCCTACCACAGGTCTATGTTTATCTTTAGCACAAGGTTTGGCAACTATAGCGGTTTCACCACAGAAATGAATAACATGCCCATCAATATTTTCAGACAATAGATCTTTAACAATAGCAATATTAGGATCAACTTTGACTTGCTCAAGAGGTGTATAAGTTCTAATATTGCTTTTATGAACCACAGTTGAAGCTTTAGCATGATCCTTTATCCTAACAGGGAAAGGTGGTTTCTCATTATAAGAAGTAGGAACAATAGGATCACTGTAAGTGACAGCCTTTTCTTCAACTTTAATAGGTGCAGCTACTTTTACTTCTATGGGAGGATGATATTTAAACCACTTCTCCTTAGGGAGATCAACATAAGTAGCAAAAGATTCACAGAAAGAAGCTACTATCTCAGAGTCAAGTCCATATTTAGTGCTAAATTTATGGAAAACATCGGTATCCATAAAAGATTTAACACAATCAAACATAGGTGTCATACCTGACTCCTTACCTTCTTCGAGATCCCAATCTTCAGAGTTGCGTTTAATTCTATCCAATAAATTCCATTTGAATTCAATAGTCTTCGTCATAAAAGAGCCAGTGCAAGAAGTATCAAGCATGGTGCGATTGTTATCAGAAAGCCGAGCAAAAAATCTTTGAATAATTATTTCTCTTGGGAGCTCATGATTGGGGCATGAATATAACATTGATTTAAGCCTCCCCAAGCTTGAGCGATGCTTTCTCCTTAGCGAGGCCAAAAATTATATATATAATTTTGATCACGATGAACAAGATGCATAGGATAATACTTCTGATGAAATTCCAATTTCAATCGTTTGTAGTTCCATGACCCCGTATCATCACATAGCCTATACCATGTCAATGCATCTCCATCCAAAGATAAAGGGAAGACCTTCTTCTTAACAACATCATCGGGTATACCTGCAAGCTAAAATAATCCACAAACTTCATCCACATAGATTAGGTGCTCATCAGGATGCTTTGTTCCATCTCCTGCAAAAGGATTATCTAGCAGTTTTTCTAACATACCTGAAGGAACTTCAAAGGGAACATTTTCATTTTCAGTAGGTTCAGTAGGTTGAGGAGCAACTCTTTGCTCTACTGGTCGGGGTGAAGATACCCCGAACAAGCCCCTCAGAGAATGACTTTCCATAATAACAAGTGACAGTAAATTTCAGCACACTATATAAATTTTTCCTTACCAAATTCCAGCTACCAAAGGCGCTTCACTCCCCGGCAACGGCGCCAGAAAAGAGTCTTGATGACCCACAATTATAGGGGATCTATCGTAGTCCTTTCGATAAGTAAGAGTGTCGAACCCAACGAGGAGCAGAAGGAAATGATAAGCGGTTTTCAGCAAGGTATTCTCTACAAGTACTGAAATAAGTGGTAACAGATAGTTTTGTGATAGGATAAATTGTAACGAGCAACAAGTAATAAGAGTAAATAAAGTGCAGCAAGGTGGCCCAATCCTTTTTGTAGCAAAGGACAAGCCTGGACAAACTCTTATAATGAGAAAAGCGCTCCCGAGGACACATGGGAATATCGTCAAGCTAGTTTTCATCACGTTCATATGATTCGCGTTCGGTACTTTGATAATTTGATATGTGGGTGGACCGGTGCTTGGGTGTTGTTCTTACTTGAACAAGCCTCCCACTTATGATTAACCTCTATTGCAAGCATCCGCAACTACAGCAAAAGTATTAAGGTAAACCTAACCATAGCATGAAACATATGGATCCAAATCAGCCCCTTACGAAGCAACGCATAAACTAGGGTTTAAGCTTCTGTCACTCTAGCAACCCATCATCTACTTATTACTTCCCAATGCCTTCCTCTAGGCCCAAATGATGGTGAAGTGTTATGTAGTCCATGTTCACATAACACCACTAGAGGCTAGACAACATACATCTCATCAAAATATCAAACGAATACCAAATTCACATGACTACTAATAGCAAGACGTCTCCCATGTCCTCAGGAACAAACGTAACTACTCACAAAGCATATTCATGTTCATAATAAGAGGGGTAATAATATGCATAAAGGATCTGAACATATGATCTTCCACCGAATAAACCAACTAGCATCAACTACAAGGAGTAATCAACACTACTAGCAACCTACTAGTACCAATCCCGGACTTGGAGGCAAGAATTGGATACAAGAGATGAACTAGGGTTTTGAGAGGAGATGGTGGTGGTGAAGATGTTGATGGATATTTCCCTCTCCCAATGAGAGGAGCATTGGTGATGACGATGGCGATGATTTCCCCCTCCCGGAGGGAAGTGTCCCCGACAGAACAGCTCTACCGGAGCCCTAGATTGGTTCTGCCAAGGTTCCGCCTCGTGGCGGCGGAGTCTCGTCCCGAAACGTTGCTTATCAATTTTTCATCGACGAAAGACCTCATATAGCAGAAGATGGGCATCGAAGGGCCAACAGGGGGCCCACGAGGCAGGGGGCGCGCCCTGGGGGGTAGGGCGCGCCCCCCACCCTCGTGGCCAGGTGGGTCCCCCTCTGGTGTATTTCTTCCGCTCAATATTTTTTATATATTCTGAAAATGACTTCCGTGGAGTTTCAGGACTTTTGGAGTTGTGCAGAATAGGTCTCTAATATTTTCTCCTTTTCCAGCCCAGAATTCCAGCTGGCGGCATTCTCCTTCCTTATGTAAACCTTGTAAAATGAGAGAGAATAGGCATAAGTATTGTGACATAATGTGTAATAACAGCCCATAATGCAATAAGTATCGATATAAAAGCATGATGCAAAATTGACGTATTAGAGGCGAGCTTGGGGAGCTTGGGGGCTCGTTGCGCGCGGCCGGAGCTCGCCGGAACTGGCAGGCATGCGTGGTGGCGACCGCAAGGGGATCGTTGCGGAGAGGAGCTTGACCGTGGGGTGGGGGTGAGGGTCACGAGAGAGTTTTTTTGAGGGATTCGTCAAAGAGATTTTGGTGTGGTGGGTGTGGTGCGGCAGTGGACATACTCAGTAGTAGCGTGGTTGTCTCGCGCGCGCTTTAGGTGTTCACTTAGCAGTAGCGCATGTTTTATACCCCACGCTATTATTATTGTATGATGAGGGGTGTCGGTGTCAAAACCGGCGGATCTCGGGTAGGGGGTCCCGAACTGTGCGTCTAGGCGGATGGTAACAGGAGACGAGGGACACGATGTTTTTACCCAGGTTCGGGCCCTCTCGATGGAGGTAAAACCCTACCCCTGCTTGATTAATATTGATGATATGGGTAGTACAAGAGTAGATCTACCACGAGATCAGAGAGGCTAAACCCTAGAAGCTAGCCTATGGCATGATTGTTGTTGTCCTACGGACTAAACCCTCCGGTTTATATAGACACCGGAGGGGGCTAAGGTTACATAGAGTCGGTTACAATGGGAGGAGATCTACATATCCGTATTGCCAAGCTTGCCTTCCACGCCAAGGAAAGTTCCGTTCGGACATGGGACGAAGTCTTCAATCTTGTATCTTCATAGTCCAGGAGTCCGGCCAAAGGTTATAGTCCGGCTATCCGGACACCCCCTAATCCAGGACTCCCTCAGTAGCCCCTGAACCAGGCTTCAATGACGACGAGTCCGGCGCGCAGATTTGTCTTCGGCATTGCAAGGCGGGTTCCTCCTCCGAATACTTCATAGGAGATTTTGAACACAAGGATAGTGTCCAGCTCTGCAAAATAAGTTCCACATACTACCGTAGAGAGAATAATATTTACACAAATCTAATCTGCTGACGTATTCTATAGCATGACATCACACCACAGCCAAGCCTTTATTCGAATCGTTTTTACTGTCCCACCTCAGCGCGTTTTGCGAGGCGGTTTCCTTGGCACGTCTTGTCGAAGCAGAGATCGTGTCCCCTTATCACGGGATTCTCATCAATACGGGCGTGGGTAACCCAACTGTGCCATTGATTACGGTGTTTGGGGGATAAGCGAGTTTTACCAGGCTGGTGGGGGACGCATAGTTTCGTCCGCCCATATAAAGGGATAAGGATTCACCTTTTCATCCACACATTCTTCCTCCTTTGCTTATGCATTTTCGCACACTCGAGCTCCAGCGCCCAAGTCCGCGTCTTCTTCCTCAACCTTCTCCAACCATGTATGGAGCAGGAGGCAAGTGGATGGTCTCCTCCATCATGGAGGGAGACGTCAAGAAGCTGAGGAGAGCCGGATACCTGCCCGACGACATCGCGCACCGGCTCCCAGATGAGGGGCAGCTCATCCCCACCCCAGGCCCCATGAGAGGGTAGTGTTCCTTACCCATTTCCTCCGTGGATTGGGATTCCCTCTCCACTCATTCGTCCGGGGGCTCATGTTCTACTACGGCCTGTACTTCCACGATCTGGCCCCGAACATCATCCTCAACATCTCGGCGTTTATCATCGTGTGCGAGGCCTTGCTCTGCATCCAGCCCCACTTCGGCTTATGGCTGAAGACCTTCAATGTCAAGCCGAAGGTAGTGAGCGGCCGCCAGGCGGAGTGCGGAGGCGCCATGGTGGGCAAGATGCCCAACGTCACATGGCTCGAGGGCTCCTTCGTGGAGACCATAAAGGGGTGGCAATCAGGGTGGTTCTACATCACCGAGCCGCGCGACCCTGAATGGGTAGCGGCCCCCGAGTTCTGATCAGGCATCCCCACGCAACTCACCTCCTGGAAAGAGAAGGGTTTGTCCTGGGGTAGTTCGGGAGAGGTGACCGGACTCCAAGCATGTGTCCAAAACCTGGTGAGCAAGAAGCTCAAACTCATCAACGTAGTCGAGGTCATGCTCATCCGCCGGATCCTCCCGTGTCAACAACGGGCTTTCAACTTATGGGAGTTCGACCCGGCCCAGCACCGAACTCTGAACAGGCTCTTCGACACAACGCACGAAGATGCCTGGAAGGTGCTATTCAAGGGCGCCGAAGTTCCTCCTCCTACTATCGAGGATCGCGGGTTCTGCGCGAAGCGCCAAGCCAGCGCGTAAGTTGTTTTACCTCTTACAGGATATTTGTATTTCATAGTTTGACTCTATGTGGGATCTAAGCTCCCATACCTTTGACCGGACTAGCAGGAGACGGCCGGACAGATCAATTGTCCGGCTCCTTTGCCCGAAGACCCAGCCGATGCTCGCTTAGCAAAGCTGCTGGCTCCGGCACCTTACGTGGTGCCGGAGAAGAAGGCCAAGAAGAAGGCCACGAGAACCCGAAAGGGTTCCCGGCGCCCGGTGGTGTCGGACTCATCGTCCGATGACTCCGAGGCGCACTCCTCCCATGAAGACGAGGAGGAGGAAAAAGAGGTTTCTTCCCCAGCAGGGGGAGAAAAGAAAAGGAAGGCCGCCCCAACTGGGGAGGCCGGAGGGTCCAAGAAGGGAAGGACCCTTCCTCTGGACTGCTCCACCAACGCCACCGACAGCGAAGAGGAGTGGCTGCTCAGGGCCAAGCCCCTGGCGAAGTCGTAAGTATTCGGACACCAGAGTGACGCATAGCGTTCCTTTATTGCACAGCTTCTCCTGACGCCGAATATAACCATGCAGTCCGCCCCGGACCCGAGTCAACATTTCGTCGAGCGGTTCCCTGGATTCGTCGGATGTGAATAGCTTTTCACTTCCGACCGCTACCTCCCCTCGCCCCACGGACGACGCCGAGGTGTTGTCCCAAAAGGTTCCAAGCCAAGGGGAGGTGGTCCTGGAGGCGCCGCAAGGCGACCTCCCGGACTGCAGGCACAAAGGTAGCAAGTATCCCAAGGGCTCTAACTCCGGCTTGGGACGGACACCGCACCAGAACCTTTAGCGGTTCCGGACTACGGCAGGCGGCCCCCCACTAAGAAGGGCAAGCCTACCATGTCGGTGACCTCCGTCCAACCGGTGGCACCGAATAACTTGCTGGAGGTGCTTAACGGCACCTCCATCGACGAGGAGCGCCGCACTATTATGAGTGCGGTGATCCAGAAAGTTCAGTCCGCCAAAAGTGGGCTGACCGAAGCCTGTGCCAGCCTGCTGACAGGCTTTGAGGTATGTAAAAAATGTATGAAAATATTACCGCATAGACAGTAGCCCCTGATGCTCTGTTTGGCGTTCACAAAGAAAAGCCGAATAGAGGATCTAATAATATTCACATGAGTCTAACATAATTATGTCGATATGCGTATACAGGCTTCGCTGCTGGCCTCTGCCGCACTGACTGCGGAGGTTGATGCGCTGAAGCAGAACCTCGAGCGGTCCGAGCAAGAGCTCGACCTTGCCAAGAAGCGGCTCGAGTAGAACCAAGGTACGCAATGCCTTGTCCGGGTGTATATATAAAAAAGATGCAGTTACAAGAAACTATAGGATCGTTATTGGTGTGCTAGGGGCCACGACTGAGGTGGCGACCCTGAGGCAAGCGCTTTCCGAGGCCGAAAAGAAGGCGGCCATGGAGCGCACTGAGCGCGAGAAACATGAGGCGCGGGTTGGCGAGGTGCAGCAAGAGCTCGAGGCTCTCGTGAAAAAACATGAGAGTTTGGAGCTTGACTCGAAGACGCGAGAGTCCGAGCTCGTGGCGGCCCTTGAAAGCGCCAAGTCTGCCAGGGCCGAAGCCCAAAAAGCCCTCCAGGAAATTGAGGCGATGAAGAAGATAGCGGCGGGTAAGGCATTCTTTATGCAAAGCAAGCAGGTGAAAGTGAATTACTTGTTACTTACCTGAGTCCGAAGCTCTCCAGGAGCATTCGCAGATTTGCCCCGTAGCGTGTCAGATGCCGCCGCCTTCTACCGGGCCGAGGAGGGGAGCTCGACGGAGAAGGTGTTCTGGTCTCAGTATGCTGAGACCGGACACCCGGTGCCTTTGAGCGACCAGCTGAAGCAGCTGGTCGAGCTCCATAAGGTGGCCGAACAGGCCATGAAGGGTCTCATAGTCCGGCTGTAGCCTGGAGAGGCCATGCCTGGGAGCTACTTCGGGTTGGTGATGCGGCTGGTGGATGCCTGTCCGTGGCTTGAAGTCATCAAGTGCTCTGTCTGCATCGAGGGCGCCCGTAGGGTGCTTGCCCGTGCTAAAGTGCACTGGGGCAAGATGGATGCTGAGAAGCTTGTGAAGGATGGGCACTAGTACAAAACAGGGCTATGGTCCAGGCCGGGTCAGCCCATTAGTCCCGGTTCAGTCTAGAACCGGGACCAATGTGGGCATTGGTCCCGGTTCGTGAGCCTAGGGGGCCGGCCGGGCCACGTGGGCCATTGGTCCCGGTTCATCTGGACCTTTTGGTCCCGGTTGGTGGGATGAACAGGGACCAATGGGAGTCGCTCCTGGCCCACCACCTTTGGTCCCGGTTGGTGGCTTGAACCGGGACCAAAGGCTCCCCTTTAGTCCCGGCTCATGTCACCAACCGGGACCAATGAGGTGCCTATATATACCCCCTCGCGCAAGAGCAGAGCACACTGCTCTGTTTTTTCTGGCCGAGGGGGAGAGGGCTTTGTGGTGCTCTAGCTCACCTCCTATGCACATGAGGTGTTCGATGGAATGCCCGAGCCACACTACTTAAGCTTTCTCCTCTCGAAGCTCGACCTTCAAGCTCCATTTTCCTCGAGATTTGTCTAGATTTAGCGGTCCGTCACGCCCCGTCGCCGTCTTCACCGCCGTCGATCACCCGCGCTGATCTCATCACCGACACCACCGTGGTGAGCCTCTTGTTCTTATCTTCTTTCTGAAAGGAAAAATATTCTTACTTGTATGTTTATATAGATACTTGTATCATTTTCTTACATTTATTATTGCATCTTATATAGTGCGATGGTTTTGGTATCCGCCCCCGTCGGCCCTCGTCCTGTCTATGATTCGGATGTGGTATGCATATTATCTTTATAACTATTGGTTCATTTATTGTTTATGAAAATTATGCCGACCAACATGACATAGATTTTATTTATCTAGGATGTATGTGAATCGGAAATGCCAACCGACCCTATTGTCGAGAGGTTAAATTTAGTTGAAGAAGAAAACAATTTGCTGAAGGAAAAAATAAAAAAAATTGAGGAGGAGAAGATGATATTGGAGTTGCATGTTGCGGATGTCGTCGATGATCACAAGATCAAGATGGATGCAATGCGCTTGAAGATTAGAAAGATTAGAAAATATGCCATTCATACCGAGGCTTGGTATCATTATGCCGTTGGATCAATTGTTACCTTGGTTGCGATTATGATCGCATTTGTCTTCACATTGAAATGTTTTACATAGTTTCAATGTATGGTTTAATTAATTACATGCTCTGGAGAGCTATATGTTGTTAGATGAGAACTATGTATGCACTTTGGTTTTAATGTGATGATGAACTTCTATTAATTTGGACACTTAATTATATATAATGCACGCAGATGAACCGGCAATGGATGTACGGTGACAGACACGCCCGCGAGTACATTAAGGGTGTGCATGAGTTTCTCGATGCGGCTGAGGCAAACAAGCATAATAGTTTTATGTGTTGTCCATGCACTAAATGTGGGAATACGAGGTCTTACTCTAACCGGAAAATCCTTCACTCCCACCTGCTTTACAAGGGTTTCATGCCACACTATAATGTTTGGACGAGGCACGGAGAAATAGGGGTTATGATGGAAGACGGCGAAGAAGAAGACTACGATGACAACTATGTGCCCCCTGAATACGGTGATGCTGCAACGGGGGGAGCTGGTGAAGATCAAGAGGAACCAGACGATGTGCCCAATGATGCTGCAACGGGTGAAGCTGCTGAAGATCAAGAGGAACCAGACGATGTGCCCGATGATGATGATCTCCGCCGGGTCATTGTCGATGCATGGACGCAATGCATTAGTCAAAAGGAGAAGCTGAAGTTCGATCGCATGTTAGAGGATCACAAAAAAGGGTCATACCCCAATTGCGAAGATGGCAACACAAAGCTCAGTACCGTACTGGAATTGCTGCAGTGGAAGGCAGAGAATGCTGTGGCTGACAAAGGATTTGAGAAGCTACTGAAAATATTGAAGAAGAAGCTTCCAAAGGATAACGAATTGCCCGACAGTACATACGCAGCAAAGAAGGTCGTATGCCCTCTAGGATTGGAGGTGGAGAAGATACATGCATTCCCTAATGACTGCATCCTCTACCGCGGTGCATACAAGGATCTGAACGCATGCCCGGTATGCGGTGCATTGAGGTATAAGATCAGACGAGATGACCCTGGTGATGTTGACGGCGTGCCCCCCAGGAAGAGGGTTCCTACGAAGGTGATGTGGTATGCTCCTATAATACCACGGTTGAAACGTTTGTTCAAAAACGAAGAGCATGCCAAGTTGATGCGATGGCACAGTGAGAACCGAAAGAAAGATGGGAAGTTAATCGCACCCGCTGACGGGTCGCAGTGGAGAAAAATCGAGAGAAAGTACTGGGATGAGTTTGCAAAGGACCCAAGGAATGTATGGTTTGCTTTAAGCGCGGATGGCATTAATCCTTTCGGGGAGCAGAGCAGCAATCACAGCACCTGGCCCGTGACTCTATGTATGTATAACCTTCCTCCTTGGATGTGCATGAAGCGGAAGTTCATTATGATGCCAGTTCTCATCCAAGGCCCTAAGCAACCCGGCAACGAAATTGATGTGTACCTAAGGCCATTAGTTGAAGAACTTTTACAGCTGTGGAATGAAAACGGTGTACGTACGTGGGATGAGCACAGACAGGAGGAATTTAACCTTAAGGCGTTGCTGTTCCTGACCATCAACGATTGGCCTGCTCTCGGTAACCTTTCAGGACAAACAAACAAAGGATACCACGCATGCACGCACTGTTTAGATGACACTGAAAGTATATACCTGGACAAATGCAGGAAGAATGTGTACCTGGGCCATCGTCGATTTCTTCCGACCAACCATCAATGTCGAAAGAAAGGCAAGCATTTCAAAGGCGAGGCAGATCACCGGAAGAAGCCCGCCATGCGCACCAGTGATCACGTGCTTGCTATGGTCAATGATTTACACTACGTAATCTTTGGAAAGGGTCCTGGTGGACTAGCTGTTCCGAATGACGCTGAGGGACACGCACCCATGTGGAAGAAGAAATCTATATTTTGGGACCTACCCTACTGGAAAGACCTAGAGGTACGCTCCTCAATCGACGTGATGCACGTGACGAAGAACCTTTGCGTGAACCTGTTAGGCTTCTTGGGCGTGTATGGGAAGACAAAAGATACACCTGAGGCACGGGAGGACCTGCAACGTTTGCACGAAAAAGACAGCATGCCTCCGAAGCAGTATAAAGGTCCTGCCTGCTACGCTCTTACGAAAGAAGAGAAAGAAATCTTCTTTGAATGCCTGCTCAGTATGAAGGTCAAACTGGCTTCTCGTCGAATATAAAGGGAATAATAAATATGCCAGAGAAAAAGTTTCAGAACCTAAAGTCTCATGACTGCCACGTGATTATGACGCAACTGCTTCCGGTTGCATTGAGGGGGCTTGTGACACCCCAAAAAAAATTTGGCCTTGTTTTAATGAATTAAAAATTTTGCCAGGAATTAAAACTTTAAATTTCTGAGCTCCATTTTGATTTTTTAAATCATTTCCTTCCCTGTTATGATGAGTTTTTCCCAAAGAGAAAACTTTTCAAATATGTCATTGGACTTATTTAATCTGTCAAGAAAAACTTTCCTTTATTTAATATAACTAATTAAATAATTAAGTTGCTTGATCTTTACTTTCTTGAAAATGGTTTTTCAAGGTTAAATGGCCATATTTGAACTACAACCATTTGATAAATTCACTTAAAATTCCCACAAAAATTTGGAGATGTCATGTGATGTTTTTAAATCACTTTTGTACAAAAAGATCTTTTATTTATGTAATATTTTGAGCTCTGCAACAATTTTTCCTTCTCTGGTCCAGAGTGCTATTTACACTACAACCCTTTTAAATAATTCTTTCTAGCCTCCACCAAAATTATGGGATGATGGTAATAGCCTATGATTCCACTTTATGCAAAAAACCTAGTGATGTTATTTGAAAAATTTGAGTGAATCAACCTCATCTTCATTCTGGTCCAACATGATGGTTTGTACAGCAACCATATTCTTGCTTGCTCTTTAGCTCTTGATTCTTTTTCCTACTTGTAGAAAGCCCTACCAAACCCCTAAGTCCAGGAGCATGCACCCATTGGCATATTTTTGGTTCATGAAATAATGTCATTTATTTCCTGTCCAGAATTGAAGTTTTGCAAAACTTGCACTAACAAGTTTCTGCTTTTGGCCAACTAACCTCACCACTCTCTCTTGCATCTAAAGAGACCACCATCTGGAGAAATTGGCCCCTCCAAGAAGAGCCTAGGTTCCTGTGGCATTTTGTCAAACACCTGGAGAGCATGACCAGTTTTGACATGAGTTTTGGCATTGCACTGTGAACTTGCACCTCTGATCAAACTAACATGTCCACTAGGCTCCCAGTTGCCCCTAGCCTGAGTCTGTTAATTGCCAGCCTCGACCGCGACCTCTAGCATGCTCTGGCATTTCGTCGAACAGCTTCCGTGCGTGCTCTGGCCGCGCCCAGAGCGCGCGTATTGCACGGCCCGCGCCCGAGCCGACACGCTGGCCCCACGGTTTTGGCCCGCTCTGCAGCACCACGCCACGCGCTCCCCTCCTCACAGCAACGCGCCAAGCCGCCCCTCGCCACGCCCGGCAGGCCAAGCGCTAGCCGCCGCCGCCGCCCGACAGCCTCTGCCCATGTCGGCGCCGCCAAAGCCACTCCCGCTCGCCAGCTCGCCCTTGGAGCAGTAGCCGCTCGTCCGCTAGCTCCTGCCGCCATCCCCAGCCTCGCCACGATGCCCTGCAGCTACAGAATGGCGGTCGTCGGAGAGCTTATCCGGCCGCCGCGGAACCGACCTCGATGAGCTATAAAAGGAGGCCCCGAACCCATGCAAGCACACAGGCAGCCTTAGAATGCTTCCCTAGTTCTCCCATGGCAGCCAATCGACCCGGGGGAGGTCTTCTTCCCCATCTCCGGCAACTGCAGCCGCCGCCACTGCCCCGGCCAATTCGGCACCACCAGGGCCTCCCACTCTCTGTTCTCTCCACCAAGAACTCCCCCTCCCCTCCGTGAACACATCCCCCTACTCGATTTCGATCGGGGCTCACTACGGGAGAATTTTCACTCCGCCCCCGAAGCCTCCTCCGCCGCGAAGCTCGCCGCCGGCAGCTCCCTCCGTCCCCACCGGCCTGGCAACCACCGGGAGGACCGCACTGGAGTGGCGGATCCATCCCCGCCCTCGGGGCCCCGCGAAGGGCTGCCAGTCGCCGGCGACGATCGCCGGAGCTCCGCCTCCGCTCGGGACAGAGAAAGAGGAGGGAGGAGACTGGTCAAACCTGACCAGTGGGCCCTCTGGACCCACTGTCAGTGACCCCGTGCCTGTCCACGTGGGATTGAGTGAAGGCGTATTTCCCCGAGTACGTTTTCCCCGCTCCGAAAGCGTATTCACCTCTGAAACGTTTTCTTTTCTATTTTATTTTAAATAACAGATTTTGACCACAACTTTGACTGGCTATAACTTTTTAAATATAACTCCAAATGAGTTGATTCTTTTTCCTACCTTCCTCAAATTTGGTCTAGTTTATTTTAAGATTTATTTGAAAATTTTCCAAACAACTTTTTTGTACTGTTTTTGAAATGTGTGTTAATTCAAATATATTTTAAAATAGGATTTTGGAGAGAGAGAAGACACTTTCAAAAGTTTTGGAGAGCACCTCACCCCTCCACAACTTAAAGGAAAGCATTCTGAACCCTGGCATAATGTTTTTGGTGTGTTATTTGACACGTTTATAACACCACCTTATTTTAGAGGACTTGTTATTTCATGTGACATGATCATTTGCATGGAAGCATATTAGTGATTTCCTTGCTGTTGGAAATGAATATTATGGTGATGGTAATCATCCTCATGTGCCTTGCATGCATGCCGGAAAGGAATCCGGGAAAGCCTCGGCCTTGGGTAGGCGTGAGCTTGTCGCCGGTCCCCGTCGGGACGGTTATGTCCGGTATGGCATGGTAAGGTACATTGAGTGGTGATTTCTTCGGTTGAAATATATTTGATATACATGTCATGCAGGGAACTTATAAACCTCCTGAGTCGACCGTAGACCGAGTCTTGTTCCAGTAACCCCCATACTTGCCTCGTACTACCACTTGTCCCTGCCGCAGGTAGGGTATGGTTCAGTAAGTCGTCAACCCCTTTCAAGCACACACCGTACAGAGAGGCCATGGTGGAAGATATCGGTTGTAGCCGGTAGGCATGCCACCTGGTCCGGGGGCATGGGTGTTTCCGGTTGGGACCGAGAGGGGAGGCCACCCCTTAGAGCGCGCGATATAAATTTGATCCCATGCTACGCGAGGTTGTAGCCTCCCCACTTAGAGTTTTGCTTAACAAGTGTCGTGGGTGATTCCAGACACCGATGAGTTAAGCTGGTGTGTGCAAGTTAGGCGTGTTTTCAACTAAAAGACCGTAGACGGAATTAGTCCCGATGGACTAAAGGAATCCGTTACTCGTGGGTAAAGAGTACACCCTCTGCAGAGATTAAAACCTATTCGAATAGCCGTGTCCATGGTTAAGGATTACAGTCTGGGATGGGTCAAGTGTTGGTCTTAGTGTCGGTCTTCGGAGGAGATATTGTTAAACCAAACTTGGATACCGACTGATTACTTGTGAGAAACATGATTACTATTTTGTGATGGACTAACCCTTTGTATTAATTATATTATTGAGTATCCTCGGGACGGTTCTACCTCCTGGATATTCATTGTGATTATTTATTCTTTTAAAGCCCTTTATGTGGTGTCGCTCAGACGCCCGACTGTGGCATTTCTTTTAAAGCCCTTTATGTGGTGTCGCTTAGAGGCCCGACTGTGGCATTTCTTTTAAAGCCCTTTATGTGGTGTCGCTCAGACGCCCGACTGTGGCATTTCTTTTTAAGCCCTTTATGTGGCGTCGCTCAGACGCCCGACTGTGGCATTTCTTTTAAAGCCCTTTATGTGGTGTCGCTCAGACGCCCGACTGTGGCATTTCTTTTAAAGCCCTTTATGTGGTGTCGCCTAGACGCCCGACTGTGGCATTTCTTTTAAAGCCCTTTATGTGGTGTCGCTCAGACGCCCAACTGCGGCATTTTATTCCCACTCTATTATTGCTCATTCATGTTGCATAAAATAACCTGCTTGCATGCATAAAAGATATTTTATTTGTGACTGACGATGTGATCATAAAATTTTTCCGTGCATGAATATCAATTATATTATACCTGTGTTCCTAATGTTTGCGAGTACATTCAAAGTACTCACTGGCTTGTCCCTGGCTATTGTCTTGGCCAGATTTCCGCATGCAGAGGAGCGTTGCGGTGACAGCCCCAGAAACTAAGCAAACAGTGATAGCAGCCTCGCGAAGATAGGAGTTAACCTGGTCAGCTGTTCCCGTGGGAAATGGAGTCCCATACAATGATGATTCACAAACCGCTTCCGCCATCGACCACTAGAAAACCATTTGATGTACTCATAGGCCACAATGGTCTTGTACTACACATTTTGTACTTTTGCTTGGAATTTCTGTAACAAGTTGGTGCCTCATCAGCTAACAGTAATCCTGGGGCTGGTGAGCACGACGGCAATTTTCTGGAAATTTATGTCCGGAAAACCGGTCGTGACAGACTTGGTATCAGAGTCAGGCTGACCATTGGCTAATCCTATCTTAGCCGGGTCTATAAACTTAGGCAAACCAACCCACCAAACCATAACCAAAGCCCAGCCAAGCTTCTCGTGCAAGATAGCCACACAGTGACCCAACATTTTTGGCAGTCGGTGCCCAACCTATCAACCTAACCTGTCGCTCATGCGCCAGTGACCGGCTCCTGAATAGTCTTTCTCACAAGCGTGCGAAGGAAGACTCCGTCCCCTTTTTCCTATAAAAAGGGGCACGCTAGCCCCAACACAGCACAGCACAGCCTCTACCCCAAACCAAGCTACAATGCCTGGCCCTGTCGTGCACAATGACACCACAGCAACCAACCTTGGAGGCTTTGTGACCATACTCGCAAACCTCACCCGTCGTGCCTATGCGTTAGAAGAACCCCCAGAATATGTTGTGTACCAAGGACCCATGAGCGGTGAGAATCGTCAATTCTGGGCCACTGTACACATCTACGGTAGGGGTCTAGAGCCCGAGCGCCCCTACAGGTTCACCGGAAGGACAACTTCCTTTGAGCTTCAAGCCATCCAACTAGCTGCTCGAGAGGCTATAGTTCATCTCCGGCACTTGTCGCCCAGAGTTAACTGTCGCTCGTTCCACTACTACCCCAGACGTGAAGGGTATGGTAGGCCACCCCAAGTTGCCAACGGAGATCACGAGACGGATCCTGCATTGTTGCACCTGGTGCGCTATGTAAGTGCACTAGAGGAACTGTGCGATCAAATCACTATTGATTTAATCGCAGCTCGTGGAGAGCTGGTTCGTCGAGCCCCGGCAAGAGAAGAAAACAAGCCCAACACCGACAACCCAGTCGTGCTGTTTGGACACCCGATCGAGTCCCTGAGATCTGCCCCAGCCATCGGCCAAGGTGCTGCGATAACCCCAGAAGTGCTTCGTCGCATATTGGGAGCACACTCCAACGGGATTGTGGCCAACAATCCCCAAGATGGTCCTCATCGCTACCCCAAGCCTGCAGCCCCTCAACCCACTCCAGCTAATTCCGACGACGAGACCCGTGGAGGAGCCTCAAGGCACGCCCGCTTGGATGTAAACGAGGTAGACTGTGTCACCCGAGTCGTATCGAGTCCCAGTGTACCCTCGCTTTGTAATCGCGTGGTCTTGTAATTAAACGCCGCCTGTTGTCGTGCCTCTGTTTTAATGGTAGCCTTGCCTGGATACGCCAGTATGCAGTATAAGATTTCTATCCCAGGCACAGTTACCAAAAACCACCCCGTCAACCCCACAGTAACACATCACTATAGTGAAATGTGTGAATCTGTGACTTGACCCCGACCCTTGGGACAGAGCTAAAATTTTCTTTACCATTCACCACGGTAAAAATGACCCAGCTCCAGTGCTATAAAAGGCCACCGCGTGACCTTGCCAAGCACCTCTCACCTTGTGCACCACCCTCACAGCCATTTCCTGGCCATGCCGAACCCTAGCATTTATCTGAGAACCCCAGATGCAACCCCAGGTAGTTTTGTCAAGATATTGCGGGATTTTACCTGCAGTACCTTGGGCGCTACCCAGCCACCCCAGTACGAGCTGTTCAAATCGAGGATCACCCCTTCCACCTCAAGATATTGGGAAGCAGTGCACATCCCTCCCGTAAACTCAAACCAAGACCCAACAGAGGTCTCCTTCATGGGGAAGTCTATGCCAACCCCACAGATGGCCATAGAAGCTGTTGCATACGAAGCGCTTGCTCGCCTTTGATTCGCGGTACCCTATGCCAGCGAACGAGGGTATTATTACTTCCCGAGCCGTGCAGCACCCGGAGGAGTGACATCTTTTCCCGGTGGATGCATTGAGAGAGACCCATTCCTGGCCAATCTTGTCCAGTACGTCATCGCTCAAGAGCATTTAACCCAACCTGTGATGGGTTATCTCCAGAGCCTCGCAGATTTAAATCCTCAGATCGCTATCGGCAGAGCACTACGGCCCGACCAGGAGAGACACGTACTTCGACTGGTCAATCCACTTTCCCCGATAGAAGAGGAGTGTATCCCAGTACCATAGACGTTTTCTAGGGACCCCATCCAGTTACCGTTTCCATTTTAGACGTCGCTACAATGTTCATTATGGCAACATTTATTTATGTGTGTGACTTATGCGTGCTACCCTGAGTTTGTACGACGAGTCAATTATTTGGTTTCTACTAATATGTGTAGTTTTTGTTGTGGTTTATGCTCCTTTAAATTAACTGTTTTTCTCTCGCAAAATCCTGGAGTGAGATTTCTTTTCCCTGAGTTGCTACATCTGCCCCTTCTCACGACATGGATTATTTAATTTCACACAGCACCACGCAGCAGACTCACAACCATAATCATTCAGACACATAAGCTGTTTGCAAAACTTTGCAACAGTGTTGCATCCAGCTAATCACCCCCTAACAACGGTTAGCACCCGACACACCTCACCTACTCCTCGTGATCACCACCACCGCGGAGAGCCAACACCCGAGCAGCAGCGTCGCGACGATCGTCGAGGATCATCGCGCACAGGAGCACGGAGAGCCCCAGCAGTGTCGCCAGCCCTCCGCATATCAGGATCGCAAACCAGTCCGGCATCGCCTCCGCCATTAGAGCCTCACCCGAGCTTCTGTAAGCAGTAATGGAGAAAGAAGGAGAGGGAGAAGTGAGGCCAGCATTCTGAACCCTGGCATAATGTTTTGGAGAGAGAGAAGAAACTTTCAAAAGTTTTGGAGAGCACCTCACCCCTCCACAACTTAAAGGCAAGCATTCTGAACCCTGGCATAATGTTTTTTGTGTGTTATTTGACACGTTTATAACACCACCTTATTTTAGAGGACTTGTTATTTCATGTGACATGATCATTTGCATGGAAGCATATTAGTGATTTCCTTGCTGTTGGAAATGAATATTATGGTGATGGTAATCACCCCCATGTGCCTTGCATGCATGCCGGAAAGGAATCCGGGAAAGCCTCGGCCTTGGGTAGGCGTGAGCTTGTCGCCGGTCCCCGTCGGGACGGTTATGTCCGGTATGGCATGGTAAGGTACATTGAGTGGTGATTTCTTCGGTTGAAATATATTTGATATACATGTCATGCAGGGAACTTATAAACCTCCTGAGTGGACCGTAGACCGAGTCTTGTTCCAGTAACCCCCATACTTGCCTCGTACTACCACTTGTCCCTGCCGCAGGTAGGGTATGGTTCAGTAAGTCGTCAACCCCTTTCAAGCACACACCGTACAGAGAGGCCATGGTGGAAGATATCGGTTGTAGCCGGTAGGCATGCCACCTGGTCCGGGGGCATGGGTGTTTCCGGTTGGGACCGAGAGGGGAGGCCACCCCTTAGAGCGCGCGATATAAATTTGATCCCATGCTACGCGAGGTTGTAGCCTCCCCACTTAGAGTTTTGCTTAACAAGTGTCGTGGGTGATTCCAGACACCGATGAGTTAAGCTGGTGTGTGCAAGTTAGGCGTGTTTTCAACTAAAAGACCGTAGAAGGAATTAGTCCCGATGGACTAAAGGAATCCGTTACTCGTGGGTAAAGAGTACACCCTCTGCAGAGATTAAAACCTATTCGAATAGCCATGTCCATGGTTAAGGATTACAGTCTGGGATGGGTCAAGTGTTGGTCTTAGTGTCGGTCTTCGGAGGAGATATTGTTAAACCAAACTTGGATACCGAATGATTACTTGTGAGAAACATGATTACTATTTTGTGATGGACTAACCCTTTGTATTAATTATATTATTGAGTATCCTCGGGACGGTTCTACCTCCTGGATATTCATTGTGATTATTTATTCTTTTAAAGCCCTTTATGTGGTGTCGCTCAGACGCCCGACTGTGGCATTTCTTTTAAAGCCCTTTCTGTGGTGTCGCTCAGACGCCCGACTGTGGCATTTCTTTTTAAGCCCTTTATGTGGCGTCGCTCAGACGCCCGACTGTGGCATTTCTTTTAAAGCCCTTTATGTGGTGTCGCTCAGACGCCCGACTGTGGCATTTCTTTTAAAGCCCTTTATGTGGTGTCGCCTAGACGCCCGACTGTGGCATTTCTTTTAAAGCCCTTTATGTGGTGTCGCTCAGACGCCCAACTGCGGCATTTTATTCCCACTCTATTATTGCTTATTCATGTTGCATAAAATAACCTGCTTGCATGCATAAAAGATATTTTATTTGTGACTGACGATGTGATCATAAAATTTTTCCGTGCATGAATATCAATTATATTATACCTGTGTTCCTAATGTTTGCGAGTACATTCAAAGTACTCACTGGCTTGTCCCTGGCTATTGTCTTGGCCAGATTTCAGCATGGAGAGGAGCGTTGCGGTGACAGCCCCGAAAACTAAGCAAACAGTGATAGCAGCCTCGCGAAGATAGGAGTTAACCTGGTCAGCTGTTCCCGTGGGAAATGGAGTCCCATACACTGATGATTCACAAACCGCTTCCGCCATCGACCAGTAGAAAACTATTTGATGTACTCATAGGCCACAATGGTCTTGTACTACACATTTTGTACTTTTGCTTGGAATTTCTGTAACAAGTTGGTGCCTCATCAGCTAACAGTAATCCTGGGGCTGGTGAGCACGACGGCCATTTTCCGGGAATTTATGTCCGGAAAACCGGTCGAGACAGGGCTTCTACCGGAAAACGTGCGATTAGCCATTGTGAAGCTATGTGCATTCCTCAATGCAATCTCTCAGAAGGTGATCGATCCAGAAATCGTACCAAGGCTAAGGAGTGATGTGGCGCAATGTCTTGTCAGTTTCGAGCCGGTGTTCCCACCATCCTTCTTCAATATCATGACGTGTGTCCTAGTTCATCTAGTCGACGAGATTGTCATCCTGGGCCCGTATTTCTACACAATATGTTCCCCTTTGAGGGGTTCATGGGAGTCCTAAAGAAATATGTCCGTAATCGCGCTAGGCCAGAAGGAAGCATTTCCATGGGCCATCAAATAGAGGATGTTATCGGGTTTTGTGTTGACTTCATTCCTGGCCTTAACAACATAGGTCTCCCTAAATCGCAGTATGAGGGGAGACTGACTGGAAAAGGCACTCTTGGAAGATACTCAATAATATGCAGGGACGGATATTCTTGGTCTCAAGAACACTACACAGTTCTACAGAACTCTACCTTGGTGACCCCGTATGTCGATGAACACAAGAACAGTCTGCGCTCCAAACACCCGGAGTAGTGCGATGACTAGATTACATGTGAACACATCAGGACTTTCAGCAGTTGGTTGGAAACACGTCTCAGAGGTGACAACACTGTTTGTGATGAGTTGTACTTGTTGTCCAGGGGACCATCTTTGACTGTATTGACTTACAAAGGATACGAGATAAATGGGAATACATTTTACACGATCGCCCAAGATCAAAAGAGCACCAACCAAAACAGCGGTGTCCGCTTTGATGCAGCAACCGAGAGCGGAAAGGATACATATTATGGTTACATAGTGGACATATGGGAACTTGACTACGGACCTGATTTTAAGGTCCCTTTGTTTAAGTGCAAATGGGTCAATCTGTTAGGCGGCGGGGTACAGGTAGACCCACAGTATGGAATGACAACAATGGATCTGAAAAATCTTGGGTACACTGACGAACCGTTCGTCCCAGCGAATGATGTGGCACAGGTTATCTATGTGAAGGACATGTCTACCAAACCGAGAAAAAGAAAAGATAAGGAAGCGAATACATCATACGATGAGCCAAAGCGCCACATAGTTCTTTCAGGAAAAAGGGACATCCTGGGAGTGGACGGCAAGACAAACATGTCTGAAGATTATGAAAAGTTTCATGAAATTCCTCCCTTCAATGTCAAGGCTGACCCAAGCATCCTGATAAACAATGAAGATTATCCATGGTTACGGCGCAATAAGCAAATGACACAAGCGAAGAAAAAGTGAAGACTTTCTCCCGCAACTATTATGATGATACCATGCCAACTTTGTAACACACGAACATGCTACCATTCTCCGTTTTGTACATGCATATGCTATGTGGGTGAAATTATGATACCATCCCAACTTTCAACTTTTTCAGAGTTCATTTGAAATGCTTTCATGTCTTATGGTTCAAGGTTTTATGTGTTGAGGCAAATGGATCAATATGTCAGGAGGCGGGGTACAGGTAGACCCACAGTACGGTATGACAACAGTGGATCTAAACAATCTTGGGTACACAGACGAACCATTCGTCCTAGCCAATGATGTGGCGCAGTTATTGTCCGAAACTTTGATACTTCGAAAGTGATTGTCCATTTTGTACACGAAGTGCATCAAGTTTTTGTCGTAACCCTCTCTACTTTTTGGAACATGCTATCTGGGTGAAATGATGATACCATGCCAACTTTCAATCTTTTCAGAGTTCATTTTAAATGCTTTCCAATTTCAGGGTCATTTAGCTCAAAGAATGAATTAATAGCAAACAGAATGAACTACAAAACTTTTATGAAAATAAAAACAATCAATTAAAATATTATGTTATGATCAACTAAAATAAAACTATAATATTCTTCAATAGCAAAAAGAATATAATTTTTGTGAACTAAAATCAAACTATAAGTATTTAATTGTAAGTATCAATTAAAAGTAAATAGCAAAAAAGAAAAAAAATTCTATTTTTATAGTAAAGTTATTCATAAACTAGTGATTCACACAAATTTTAAAAAATACAAATTTAAACTATTCAAAATTTTAAAACTAATGGCACTAACAGAAAGTTTATAAATTTTGTGACCTAAAAACAAAAAGAAATCACTAAAAAACTATAAGTATTTAGTTGTAAGTATAAATAAAAAATAAATAGAAAAAAATTCTATTTTTATAGTAAAGTTATTCATAAACTAGTGATTCACACAAATTTTTAAAAATTCAAATTTAAACTATTCAAAATTTAAAACTAATGGCACTAACAGAAAGTTTATAATTTTTGTGACCTAAAAGCAAAAAGAAATCACCAAAAAACTATAAGTATTTAGTTTTAAGTAGAAATAGAAAAATAAAAAACCAAAAAAATGTAGAAATAAGAAAGAAAAAACCAAAAAAAATGCCACCTACTGGGCCTCCACGGCCTGAATACGACTAGAAACCCTACATGGGCCAGGATTCAGGCCCGCAGAAGGCCCAATAGGCCCACAGGCAGTAGCAAGTTTAGGCCCGAAAGCCTGCATAAGAGAGGAGCTCGAATGGGGAGGCACACCAGCACTTATAAACAAGTGTCGGCGCCCTTCAGCTAGTGAGGTGGGACTAAACTTTTGGGCACGGGGCAGCACAAGGCCATTGGTCCCAGTTGGTGGCACCAACCGGGACTAAAGGGGGCATTGGTCACGGTTCGTGGCACCAACCGTGACCAATGCCCCACTTTAGTCCCGGTTGGTGCCACCAACCGGGACGAAAGGCCGCCGCTTCCCGCCCTTTGGGCTGCTGAAAATTGGCCTTTGGTCCCGGATTGTGGCACCAACTGGGACTAAAGTGGGGCATTAGTCCCGGTTTGTGCCACGAACCGGGACCAATGCTCTTGCTATATATACATCACTTAGTAGTTTTCGCCAAAATCCATATGTTTCTTCTCGCCCCGACGCCTTCTGCTCCTCGTCGCCGTCGCCGCCGAGTCCTGCCCCGACGCCGTCAGGCTGGTCCACCTCGCCGTCTCCGCCGCCGAGCCACTGCCCCGACACCGTCGCCGCGCCCGCCGCCCCTGCCGGCCCCGACACCATCGCCGTCGTCGCGCGCGCCGCCCCTGCCCCGACCCCGTCGCCGTCGCCGCGCGCGCCGCCCCTTCCCCAACCCCGTCGCCGTCGCCGCGCGCGCCGCCCCTACCCCGTCGCGCCACCCGTTGCCCCGACCACACGCTGCCGCCTTCGGTCCGGCCGCCGGCGCCCTTTTCTCTTATTTTTTGCATTATTATAAAAAATGTGTATATATGTATATGTTCTCTGTGTATATATGTTCATATATGCAAAAGTTAGATTTTAGAAAACTTTATATATGCAAAAGTTTATATATGCAAGTATATATGTATGTATAGATGGATGTATGTGGATAGATGAGTTTTATATGCAAAAGTTACAATTTTAGAAAAAGAAGTATAGGAAAGAAGAAAATTAATAAGAAGAGGAAAGAAAGAAGAAGAGGAGAGGAAAAGAAGAGGAGAAATAAATAATTAAGAAGAAGAAAAAAGAAGAAAAAGAAGGGGAGAATAAGAAAGGAATAGTGGAGAGGAAGAGAAAATAGAATATTCTATTTTCTCTTCTTCTCCACTATTCCTTTCTTCTTCTCCTCTTTTTTTCTTCTTTTTTTCTTCGATCTTCTCCTCTAGATATTCCTTTCTTCTTCTCCTCTTTTTTCTTCTTCTTCTTCTTCTTCTTCTTCTTCTTCTTAATTTTTATCGGGAACGAGGGTGTCGAGGATCGCCGAGGGGTCGAGGGTCGGGAACTAGGGTAGAGAGTCGAGGGTCGTTAAGGGGTCAAGGGTCGAGGGTTCGAGGGTTCTATAGGGTCTAGGGATCGAGGGTCGACGGTTCCAGGGTCATCTAGGGGTCGAGGGTGCCAGGGTCGTCGAGGGTTCGAGGGGTCGAGAGAGGTTTCCTAGTGTCAAAGTATTGAAGAAATCCATGGCTTCATCATTAGCCGGAAGTAACCAGGGCATGACGAAGTCCTCCAAAGTTATTTTGGAATGGTATCCCGGATAGGATAATTTGCTTTTTTGTATGAATTTCAGCAAAGGCCTTCCAAATAATGATATTTGGAAGGTGTTGCTGAACTTTGTACCAAAAAGCGAATTATCTTATCTGGGACTCCGTTCCAAAATAACTTTGGAGAGCTTCGTACCATCATGCACATGTTACTTTCGCCTAATGATGAAGACATGGTTTTGTTGAATCCTTTGACACTAGGCAACCTTCCGACCCCTATTCTTTCTCCTCTATTATTTATTCTCCTTTATTGTCGAACATGAGAGGAAGAACAGGATAAAAAAAGAAGAGGAAGAAGAAAAAAAAGAGGAGAAGAAAGAATAGAGGAGTTCTTCTCCTCTATTCTTTCTTCTCCTCTTTTTTTTCTTCTTCTTCCTCTTTCTTTATCGGGAACGAGGGTCGTCGAGGGACATATAGATGTAGTGTCGTCGTTGTCGATATATACCCCCTCCCGATAGCTTCAACACGTGGGGGGGGGTCGAGGCCAGTAATTAATATATATGATTCCTTACTATGATTAGGTAGCTAGTTCTACGTTTGGCACTAATATATCCATCTGTCATGTTTGAATAATAATTGCCATGTTGTAAATATTTGTAGAAACTATGGACACCGCCCTAGATGACACCGCAAAAGAAGCGTTGTTGAGGAACATAATCGCA
Organism: Triticum urartu; assembly: GCF_056163025.1. Taxonomy (NCBI): domain Eukaryota; kingdom Viridiplantae; phylum Streptophyta; class Magnoliopsida; order Poales; family Poaceae; genus Triticum; species Triticum urartu. The sequence continues at coordinate 503,544,425 of NC_141878.1, forward strand.
GAAGGAAGTGATGCCGTCTCGTTGTTTCTCAACGACACCGATGGTCTGGAAGGAGAGGGTGAACAAGCTGGCTACGGTGACCTAATGCCGGTGCAAGAAGAAAAACATGAGGACAGCTCCGGTGACCCAATGCCGGTGCAAGAAGGAGACCATGATGACGGCTCCGGTGACCGAACCGAGTCCGGCCAGGTATATATATTAGTTAAGCATGTGCTGACTAGCTGACTGATGCATTCATTGTTTTGTTATGTACACATATTAATTAAGTCTTTGTTCTTTTTTCTAGCCCTCCGGATCGAGCACAACTTCGGTAAAGAGACGAGGCCCGAAGAAAAAGTTGAGCTCGGATGAAAAGTTTGAGATCATAGCAATCGCGCCCGACGGCCAACCGATTGAACACCTCCAGACAAAGAGCGCATTTGTTGCTCAGTGCGGGGTTCTGGTTAGGGACAAGATCCCGATAAGCATCCAGCAATGGTTTAAGCCGGCTACAGAAGACCCTGAGGTGTCTTATGTCAATGATATGCAGAAAAATGATCTTTGGACTGAGCTAAAGTCAAATTTCACCCTACCACCAGAGGATAATCCAGAGAACCCAGTTAAAGAGCGATTAATCAAGTCTTTTGCTCTTAAGAGGATGGCAGAACTATTCAGGAGGTGGAAGAAAGAGCTGAATAAGTTTGTCGAAAATAATGAGACACCAGAATTCAAGGGCAGATATGAGAAGATCAGAGATCACTAGCCCACATTTGTGGCCCACAAGACATCGGAAAAGAGTAAGAAGATGTCGGCGACAAACAAGCAAAATGCTGCGAAGAAGATGCTTCACCATCGCACGGGGTCAGTTGGCTACCTCGTAACCAGGCCTAAGTGGGCCAAGACTGAGAATGATCTGGTTGATAAAGGGATCGAACCAGAGACAATTAGCTGGCCAGACCGTTGCCGGACTTGGTTCTTCGGGGCTGGCGGAACCTTGGACCCTGTAACAGGGAAGAGCATTTGGACGAACGATCAAATGGACATACCAGTCAGGAAGCTTAAGCAGTATATCGAAGCAGCGCAACAAGGGAAGTTCTTTCCAGACAGAGAGAACGACGAGCTCACAATGGCCCTCGGGAATCCTGAGCACCCTGGACGAACACGAGGCACGCCAGGCTCCATTCCGTGGAAGGTTGGGTTTCCGGACGCAGGCGGTTACAAATCCCATGAGAGGAGGAAAAAAGTGCAGCAGACCCAAATGCAGGCGCTGCAAGCAAGGGTAGACGCGATAGAGGAACGAGAAGCAAATCGCAGCAAACGTACTGCCGAAGCCTCCCCCGAAGCTACCCCGCCATCTCAGTGCAGAAGCAGTGTGGCTTCCACCGAGCTGCTTCAGCCGGAGCATGCCTTGATGGCTCCTGCCAGCTATCCCGTGGATGCTATCACAGAGTCTCAAAATTGCCACCTTATGACGCAATGGATGAATTTGAAGGTCAAGGCAGCTGTTGGCTCTGTTTATCCTACTGAACCCGGTGCAACTTTTCACTGCCGGCCGATTCCAGAAGGATATGCTAGGGTGATGGTGGATGAAATAATGGAGGGATTTGAGGACCTCCAGCTTGACCACCCTACCGGTGAAGGGGAGACTCGGCTGGGGTCTGCTCTGAAGACTCCATGCCTATGGCGGAAGGAGCTCATCAACCTTCCGAACTGGATGCCTCCGCCTCCTCCTCCTCCTCCGGCGAGTCAGCGCACTCCGCCTCCTCCATCGCCTCCTCCTCCGGCGAGTGATGATCAGGGCCCTCGGCCGGCTCCTTCTCCGGCGCGTGGCGGCACTCCGCCTCCTTCTCCGCCTGCCCGACGCGCCCGAGCAGCGAGCCTCCTCCTTCTCCACCTCGTCAGCAAGGGCGGAAGAGACCTGCCACCGCTCCAGCTGCTCTGGCGCGTCGTAGTCCTTCTCCTCCGCCTCGTAAGCAAGTAAAGAAGACAACCGCTCCGTCTGCTCGGTCGGCGTCTAGCAGTACAACCAGAGGCGGGAGGACATACAGATTCGGTCCTTCTCTGAAGACTCCAGAGAAGTTACCATATGAGAGGACCCCGGAGGAGAAGGCTGAGATCGCGCGAACCGAAGTGGATGACTGGTTTCAAGGGTTGAGAGCAAAGAGACATCCACCTCCGAAGGAGAAGGTAGATCCGGTGAAAGTGAAGCGTACTCTGGCTGCCCTGGCAAAACCACCCAAGTCTCCGCCGAAAGGCAACTATGAGCGCATTATTGCAAAGACATGGGCCAAAGCGGAGTGGTCGGGAAGTACAGTCAGTGATCAAAGGCTGAAAGAACGACGAGCAGCTGGGAAACAAATTGCCGAGCTCGGCGAACAAGCGAAGCAATCGTGCCCCCCTCAAGGTGCCTAGCGACATCGTCGATCCGAGGATGGTGCCCGGTTATGGCAATGTTGACGATTACCTGCCCGACGATGTACATTATGATACCATGGAGGTGCAGATACACAGATACGAGTACGGGAAGCCTCTCGTCAAAGATGAAAAATCTTTAACAGCGATGATGCGAAGATTACATGATTGGTACATGAAAATCTGCAGAGAGTTTGGGGGGAGGAGTACTTTGTATGCGAGAGTTAAACAAGAGCATGACCTCGTTGGAATTGAACTGTTGCCTATTCCATTTGAGGAGTTCTATCAGTTTTTCAATCAATTGGCCCTCGACAATACAACGATCACCTGCTACTGCCTGTAAGTACTACTACTTCTGTCATTAAGTCTCTCTATATAGCTCATCTCTTTCATTGCATGTATTTATAATTATCCTCACTATATTATGTAGAATGAAGATCACCGAATTGAAGAAAAGACAAATCGGTGATATTGGGTTCGTTAACACATATCTCATAGATGCAACTGAGGTTCAACATCGTCCCGGAGATACCAAGGCCAACTTGCTACGATCATTCAAAAAAAATGAAAACAAAGATATAATACTCTTTCCTTACAACTTCAAGTGAGTGTTACTGTCTTGTGCATATTCGGTTTCCCTTATATATTAGTCCAGGTTATAGTAATGTAATTGATGAGTTATGCATGCATGTGCAGTTTCCACTATATTCTCCTAGAGATTAGGCTTGAGCAGGGAGTAGTAACCGTCTTGGACTCTAAACGAAAAGATCCCCAGGAGTATGCGGACATGACTGAAATCCTCAAGAAGTAAGTTAAATCGATCATTATCCACCATATCAGCAACTTTGTTCATTTCCTGATATCAAGTAATTGTTTTCTTTGTCCGGCAGGGTTTGGAGAAAATTCACCAGAACAGTTCCGGGACTGCTGAAGGAGCTGGAATTTAGACACTTGAAAGTAAGTACTATAGTAGCATGTTCCGCGCATCTCCTAGTGATTCAAGCGCTACTTTCATCAATACCATTTAGCATTCTTGCTTATCAGTTTGATTGACCTCTATTTCTTGTAAAGTGGTTGTGGCAGGAAAAAGGGAATGATTTCTGTGGATACTACGTCTGCGAGTCCATCCGCCACACGACCTGTGAGCGGGGAGGGTACTCTGGCGAACAATATGAAGTACGTAAATAACAACATTCACAATTTTATTTTATTACCATCATTTGTATTGAGTTTCATTCATTCATATATATATATGTATTAACCCCCTTCTTCAAATTAGATGTTTCGGAAGCGGGATGAACTCCTAGCACCAGCTCGCATGCGAGAAAATCAAGAGGAATTGGCGGCATTCTTTCTTGACCAAGTGATCGCTGAAGACGGAGAATACTATGTGGACCATGAGTCTGTATGATTATATTTGTAAGAGATAATTATTGTATATATGTAGCCGGTAGTGTCGGATAGATATACGAGAACTTGTTGTTTGACCAATCTCTCGGAGAAGGAGAGGTGGTCGATATCACTTCTCTCTGTATGCATATATGTTCATGATGATCTTCTGTTTCCTTCGTTTGCTTACTAGCTAACTAGCGTGTCTACTCCTCTCTATACGTATGTAAAGTACGTAGCGTCGACCAATCACGGACGTAAGAGAGGACACTTCTCTCTATTAATTATAGCTAGCTAGCACAATATATGAAACACCTAAATTAACCCCCCAAAACCCCCAAACCCCCCCCCCTTTCAAAAAAAAAACAAAAACCCCAGCCACAGAAATGCTGACACGTGGATGCCTATTGGTCCCGGTTGGTGCCACCAACCGGGACCAAAGGGTCTCCTGCCTGGGCTCTGCGCACTGCCCACGTGGAGGCCCATCAGTCCTGGTTCTAGATTGAACCAGGACTAAAGGTACAGGGCATTAGTACCGACACTTTAGTCCCGCTTCAGGAACCGGGACTAAAGGCCCTTACGAATCGGGACTGTAGGCCCTTTTTCTACCAGTGGGGCCACCGCAGGGCAAGGAGCATCGCCACCCCGAGATTTATTATGAGGGCGTTCTGAAGGGTGCCCGCCTTGTGGCGGATGAATGTTCCAAGGATGTAATATTTGAGTAAACTCGCTCGTGTTATCCTGTATGCTGAAAAATTGTTCATATGCGATATGCAATGCTTGTTTTAATTTAAAATATTACCTTCTATGCGGCCATTTATTAAATCTGAGAGATGGCGAGTCGGCGGCTTCTTCCCCCATGCTACGAGTGCTGGGGTGTTCGGGATAAACCTGAGCACTCTTTTCCCATTCTTGGGTCCTTCGAGGGAGGTGCTCAGCACAACGAACAAGGCAATCGGACTATCTTGCGTTATCACTCTCACTTAGCCAGAGAATTCAATAATTTTAAATTTTGGCGAAGCCCCTAGTGTTCGGAAGACCGAGTTCGGGGCGCTATACACGCCTAGGCCGGACATAGCCGACTCCTCGCTCTAAGCGGCATAAGTCTTTAGGGACTCGAAACCTCTCAAACAGCGACCAGCTCTCGCCCTATCATGACAGTTAGTTTTAGCTTTCTCTACTAAGGTGCTCAGCCCAGCTTAACCGGGGCACAATCGCAATAGTTCTCCCAGTGCTACCTTAGCCGATATAGCGGAACGTAAGGTACCAAAACATGGGAGCCGGGCAAACCCAACTATTGACCAAAGACATGATTCGGAGCTGATGCATATAATGCTATAAGTTCAGAGTGCCGCACTTATGGAAGTGTTCGGACTTCTCACGCCGTATTATGGGGTGCTTGAGCCCCTGGCGTATTGACCGTACCAAAGTGTACGGGTGCTAAATGTCATAACTGAACATATATATAAAATAAAGGAATGAATAGAGAATGCCATAATAAGCTGAAGCTAAGCATTGTTTATTCGAAAAGGGTGTGTTAAAAGCAGAACGATACAAATAGTGCGATAAGTAGGAGATGGGACTATTTAACATGTCCCCTCCAGGGAGCTGCGGAATGGCATGTAAAACAGGTACTTTGCTTGTTATAGAGACCACCTGGGAGTTCCATAATGCGATGCAGCTTTCTGCCTTCCTGGTTGTTGTATCGTTTGTTCGGCAATAGAGCTGCCGATCAGGTCTTCCAGAGAGTGGAGTCCTGAAAGTAAGAAAAAATAACAAAACCAGCAGCCCCTAGTGCGGTTAAGCTGCGTTTCGGGCGCGCCGTGATCGTGCCCCTCCCCCTGTGCCCACGGTATTTTCAGGGCGTAATTATGTACGCGTATCACGAATTTCGCCGTTTTGCAAGGGCTGGGGTTGGGGCCGCATTGCTACGCTTGCTCAGAACGTGCCAAGCGGTCTTGTTGTATGTTACTCCGGGCGCGCTTGACGGTGTCCAGACGTTTTATCGCCGGACTGGAGAATTGCCTTGAGAGGCTGCTTTGTACTTCCGCTGCGAGAGCCGCCGTGTGCTCCTCCATTCGGAGAGAGCGTTCGGTGTTTCCATTGACCGTAATAACTCCCCGAGGTCCTGGCATCTTGAGCTTGAGGTATGCATAGTGCGGCACCGCATTGAACTTTGCGAATGCGGTTCGCCCGAGCAGTGCGTGATAGCCACTGCGGAACGGGACTATGTCGAAGATTAACTCCTCGCTTCGGAAATTATCCGGGGATCCGAAGACCACTTCAAGTGTAACTGAGCCTGTACAGTTGGCCTCTACACCTGGTATGATGCCCTTAAAGGTCGTTTTTGTGGGTTTAATCCTTGAGGGATCTATGCCCATTTTCTGCATTGTGTCCTGATAAAGCAGGTTCAGGCTGCTACCGCCGTCCATAAGGACTCGACTGAGGTGAAATCCGTCAATGATTGGGTCTAGAACCAATGCGGCGAATCCGCCATGGTGGATACTAGTGGGGTGGTCCCTTCGATCGAAAGTGATCGGGCAGGAGGACCATGGGTAGAACTTTGGGGCGACTGGCTCCAACGCATATACGTCCCTTAACGCACGCATCTGCTCCCTTTTGGGGATGTGGGTTGCATATATCATGTTCACCGTCCGCACTTGTGGGGGGAAACCCTTCTGTCCTTTATTGTTCGGCGGCCGGGGCTCCTCCTCGTCGTCGCTATGTAGCCCCTTGTCTCCGTTTTCGGCATTTATCTTGCCGGCCTGCTTGAACACCCAACACTCCCTGTTGGTGTGATTGTCTGGATTTTCGGGGGTGCCATGTATCTGACATGAGCAATCGAGTATACGGTACAAACTGGACGGGCCCGGATTATTTCTTGAATGGCTTTTTCCGTTGACCGGGTTTGGAGCCTCTGAATCCGGCATTAACTACCATATCCTCAGCATTGTCGCTGTTAATGCGGCGCTTGTGCTTGTTGCGATGCGACCTGCCATTGCTGTCCTTGGTATCTGAATTACCAGGGTTCTTTGACATGTTATTGCTGCGAGCCAGCCAGCTGTCCTCTCCCGCGCAAAAGCGGGTCATAAGTGTCGTGAGGGCTGCCATAGATTTCGGCCTTTCTTGTCCAAGGTGCCGGGCTAGCCACTCGTCGTGGATGTTATGCTTGAAAGCCGCTAGGGCCTCCGCGTCCGGACAGTCGACGATTTGATTTTTCTTGGTTAGGAACCATGTCCAGAATTGTCTGGCTGATTCCTCTAGCTGCTGAATTATGTGGCTCAGGTCATTGGCGTCTGGTGGTCGCACATAGGTGCCCTAGAAATTGTCGAGGAACGCGGCTTCCAGGTCTTCCCAACAACCAATGGATTCTGCGGGCAAGCTGTTAAGCCAATGCCGAGCTGGTCCTTTAAGCTTGAGTGGGAGGTATTTGATGGCGTGTAGATCATCGCCACGGGCCATGTGGATATGAAGGAGATAGTCCTCAATCCATACCGCCGGATCTGTCGTGCCATCGTATGACTCGATATTTATGTGTTTGAAACCCTCTGGGATCTAATGATCCATTACTTCATCTGTGAAGCATAGCGGGTGTGCGGCACCTCTGTACTGGGCTATATCACGACGTAGCTCAAATGAGTTTTGTCTGCTGTGTTCGGCCCGGCCGGATTTACTTTTGCTATATCCGGCGTGACGGTTATCGTCTCGTATCGTGGGGCGCCCACGTGATCCGTAGATCGATCTTGTTTGTCTTGCTTTGTCCTCCAACATACCTTGCAGGTCAAGCGCATTTCCCCATGCCTTGGTATTTTTTGAGCGACGCCTGGGTGCGGCTTGAGTTGTGGGCCGAGAGGCCTCTCTGTCGCGGCCACGAGGTGGCCGGTCAGCCGCGTCATGCGCTGGAGATGTAGGTTTAGATGCTTCCTCCTCTAATCGGGGTAGCAACCTACGCTTTGGATAGCTTTTGGAGGGGCGTTCGAGTTCGTATTCCTCGGCCGCAAGGACTTCAGTCCATCTGTCGGCTAGCAAGTCTTGATTAGCTCTAAGCTACTGCTGCTTTTTCTTAAGGCTACTCGCCGTGGCCATAAGCCTGCGCTTGAAGCGCTCTTGCTCGACGGGATCCTCAGGCAAGACAAATTCGTCGTCGCCGAGGCTTGCCTCGTCTTCGGAGGGAGGCATGTAATTACCACCCTCTTCCTGTCTGTCTGCTGCTCTCTCAGGGGGGGCTGGCTTCTTCATCCTCCTGCATTGAATCTTGCTGGAGGGAGTTGTCTTCGGCACTGTCCGGGGTGTTATTATCTCCCGTGCCAGTATCACCGTTTTTGCTTTGGCGGGACTTAGAGCGGCGCGCCGGCGCTTAGGTTGCTTCTTGGAGGGGTCGTCCCCCGCTGTTCCGTCGCCATTGCCTTCTTTGGGTGTATCCACCATGTATATGTCATATGACGAGGTGGCTTTCCAGTGCCCTATAGGCGCTGGTTCCTGTTCGTCCCCTACATCGTCGTCCATACCTTCGATGTCTTCGGAGTCGAAATCTAGCATGTCGGTTAAATCATCGACAGTGGCTATGAAGGGGGTGGTCGGTGGGTGTCATATTTCTTCGTCGTACGTATCCCAATCCTGCAGGTCATAATCCGGCCAAGACTCTCCTGACAAAGAGAGAGACCTTAGTGAATTCAGTATATCACCAAAGGGCGAGTGCTGAAAGATATCCGCGGCGGTGAACTCCATGATCTGCGCCCAATCGGATTCGATTGGCAGGGGCGCGGAGGGTTCAAAGTCCGGAGAGGAGTCCGGCAATGTGGAGTCATGGGCCTCGCGAAGGATGAGGCTGGTGTTTGGCTCGATCGCCGTTGAGGCTACAGCCTCCGCGGAGGGGTCTAACCACCCGTCCTCGGATGGCGCAGTTGGCTCCAAACTAAAGGTCGGAGCGGATGCAGGTGCGGTCTCCAGGACACTGTTCGGCGGCTGAGCTAGATCATGCCCATCGAGACACTGCGACGTGCTCGGCTGTGGCTTGAATCTGTTGAAGATCAAGTCTCCGTGGATGTCGGCCGAGTAGTTCAAACTTCCGAATCTGACCTGATGGCCAGGGGCGTAGCTTTCAATCTGCTCCAGATGGCCAAGCGAATTAGCCCGCAGTGCAAAGACGCCGAACACGAAGATCTGTCCGGGGAGAAAAGTCTCACCTTGGACTGCATCGCTGTTGATGATCGAAGGAGCCATCGGGCCTAAAGATGACGACACAGAGGAACTCTCAGTGAAAGCACCAATGTCAGTGTCAAAACCGGTAGATCTTGGGTAGGGGCTCCCGAACTGTGCGTCTAGCCGGATGGTAACAAGAGACGAGGGACACGATGTTTTTACCCAGGTTCGGGCTCTCTCGATGGAGGTAAAACCCTATTCTTGCTTGATTAATATTGATGATATGGGTAGTACAAGAGTAGATCTGCCACGAGATCGGAGAGGCTAAACCCTAGAAGTTAGCCTATGGTATGATTGTTGTTGTCCTACGGACTAAACCCTCCGGTTTATATAGACATCAGAGGGGGCTAGGGTTACACAGAGTCGGTTACAATGGGAGGAGATCTACATATCCGTATTGCCAAGCTTGCCTTCCATGCCAAGGAAAGTTCCGTCCAGACACGGGACGAAGTCTTCAATCTTGTATCTTCATAGTCCAGGAGCCCGGCCAAAGGTTATAGTCCGGCTATCCGGGCACCCCCTAATCCAAGACTCCCTCAAGGGGACAGGGTGAAAATCATTTAGTAGCAGCGCAGGTTTTTTGTGCCCGTGCTACTACTATGTCATACCAGTAGCGCATTTTTTCTGCCACGCTACTACTAAGTAGTAATAATGCGGGTCAAATAACCCACGCTACTACTGAATTTCTATCTATAGGGGTTTTCCTAGTAGTGATTCCATGCCATGTCTTGCATCATGTTGCTTGCACATTGCATCGTGATTTATTGTTGTTCCGTTGCTTGTGTTCTTGCCTTGGGTAGAGTCGGGAGACGAGTTCGTGAACGAGGATCCTGTCGAGTATGTTTGTGATGAGCAAGCTTTCGACAACCCTGAGAACATTACAGGCAAGATGATCATTACCCCCGATATCACTTCTATCTTTGCTTGCTAGTTGTTTTTTCTATCGCTATGTCGCGCTACCTACCACTTTTTTTATCAAGCCTCCCATATTGCCATGTCATGCCTCTAACCCACCTTCCTAGCAAACCGTTGTTTGGCTACGTTACCGCTTTTGCTCAGCTCCTCTTATAGTGTTGCTAGTTGCAGGTGCAGTGCAGGTTGTTCCATGTTGGAACATGGATATGTTGGGATATCACAATATCTCTTATTTAATTAATGCATCTATATACTTGGTAAAGGGTGGAAAGCTTGGCCTTTTGCTCGGTGTTTTGTTCCACTCTTGCTGCCTTAGTTTCTGTCATACCGGTGTTATGTTCCTTGAATTTTGCATCCCTAACACGGTGAGGGTTTATGGGCCCCCTCGATAGTTCACTTTGAATAAAACTCTTCCAGCAAGGCTCAACATTAGTTTAACCATTTGCCTAATAACAACTAAAATTTTCATAGGGAGTAATTAACCCGAGGATACTTAATCAACAACCCGGGCCAGTGCTCCTCATGAGTGCTGGTCCAACCTATCAACCGCCGGTGGCCGCCAGGGGCAACTCTGGGTTGGCCTACCAGAAGTTTGGACAATCCGATTGTGGCCTGAGACGAGATATGCGCGGCTACTATCAGGGTGTCTGCACGTCGGGAGGTCTTGCTACTTTTGTTTTACCATTGTCGAAATGTCTTCTGCACCGGGATTCTGAGTCTGGTCGGAGGGTCCAGCGATGGAGGATTGTCTCTGCGGATCGTGAGCTTGTCATGGGCTAAGTTGGGACACCCCTGCAGGGTTTAAACTTTTGAGAGCCGTGCCTGCGGTTATGTGGCTGATGGGAATTAGTTAATATCTGGTTGTAGAGAACTTGACACTTGACACTTGACTTAATTAATATCTGGAAGTGAACACGGTGGGGTTATGTTTGAATGTAAGTAGTTCAGGATCACTTCTTGATCACTTCTAGCTCTTTGTCTGTTGCGTAGTTTTTCATCTTACTCTTGTACTCGTATGTTAGCCACCATATTTGCTTAGTGCTTTCTGCAACTCCACCATATAACCACATCTTACCTTTAAGATTAAATAGTCTTGATATCACGGGTTTTGAGATTGCTGAGTCCTCGTGGCTCACATATACTACAAACACAGTTGCAGGTACCGAAGAGACTAATGTAGGTGATGCCACTGAACTCAAGTGGGAGTTGAACGAAGATCATGGCCGTTACTATGTTTCCTTTCCGGACGATCAGTAGTGGTGCCCAGGGTCGATCGGAATTAGCATGGGTGGTTGTCTTTTATTCGTTTGTTTTCGTCCGTAGCCGGACTTTGTGTTCATCTTGAATGATTGTATAACTTGATGATATTGTGTGACATTGTGGCGATTGTAAGCCAAAGCTCATATTCTATCTATTCAGTACATGAGATGAGGAAAGATACAACCACTCTTGCGACCATAAATATGCGCTTATACCCCAAGTCGTGCCTCGACACGTATGGAGTATAGTCGCATATTGGGCGTTACAACCCGCCGGGTGTTAGGGCTCGCCGGGTTCTCCAGGCTCGGGCCCCGTGTGCCACGAGGCATTGTTCTCTGTCTTGTCGATCGTCACGGAGTGGCCGGGTTGAGTCCGCTACAGTGGTGAACCGCCAGGTCGCCGTCTGCTGGCGTCAGCTGTGACGTCGGGTGCGATGTAGCCACACCGGCCTCAGTCAGCAGGGTAGGTGGGGCACTGTTGCCATGCCTCTACCGGTCAGGGGAGTTGGTGGGGTACTGCGGCCTCGCTCATCCCCTTAATGGAGACTCGTCCCATCGCACGCCTTGGATGGGACATGAGTTGACACGTGGTCGGGTTGAGGAACACGCCACGGGACAGCTGGCTTGCTGGAGAAGTCTTGGTTCATCGGGTTCGGCTGTCTTGCGCCAGCCGGCAAGGCCGGGTGGCCGTCTTTGTTGGGTCGAAGAGTTCGGCCGGGCCGAGTGATTTGGCCGGGTTACGGAGCCCGTCCAAGTGCGAGCCGTATTGTGGGGCGATGCTGGCCCCGATGTTTTTGAAAAGGATCTGGGTTCCGCTGCCCGCCCGGGATTCATCCCCCTGACACTAAGCATTCATTAGGGAATCTCATATCCAAAATAACGCTTCAGATTCCTCACATACCAAGGTTCATCCATATCCTCAAGAAGTAGGTGTCTACTCACACATGGAGACAACAAACATCATGACAAGGGTAATGACATACATGGACGAATGATTCAAATAACACACAAGATTATCCATTATGGTTCTTGATGTTACAACGATAAGGATGTGGATGATGATGATGATGATGACAATGGTGATGATGATGATGATGACTGTCAGGACCCCGATTCCAAGTCACATCGATCTAGCCGGTAACACCTCATATCACTTTGCGGCCTCACGCACGGTACCCCACGGGTGTCGCCTTACCATGGCCCGGGACCGTTTGCACCTTTTGGCTCACGTATATGATAGTGTCGCTAGCATCCATATGACAGAGAACCCGGGCCAACATGGCTAGTCGTGAACCCAAAGCGGCACAGACCTATGGAGACAGGCATACATGAATCACATCAAGCATGTCGGTCGTCAGCGTGATTCCGGGATGTAGCACTGGGCTAACAGGACTCCGGGGAACCCGGGCTGTAGCAGGCTAGGCAGGACTCCGGAAATCACCGCGTGACATTTCCCCGAAGGGACAGACATAGGAACAAAGTGAAACACATGTCGGCCAGACAAGTGTCCTGAACAGTAGTGTTGGGCTAGCAGGACTCCGGTGAACTGGGCTGTAGCGGACTACTATGGCTCGAGGAGCACTAGACTACATTTCCCCATAAGAAAGACTGCCAAGGATAAACAACTAGATTGTCGGATCCCACTCATACCAAGCATTTCAATCATACACACAATATGCCCGATATGAGTACATACAACATGGCATCACAAAAAAACTCTACAATTCAAGTACTTTATTTAAAGGCTCTAGGGAGGCATACATAGCATGTTCATACAGATAGGGGTCACATGACCCGACACTCAAGTCATACAAACACACAAGCACATGCAGAAGCAGCTAGTCTGAGTACAGACTCTAGAAAGAAAGAAGGTTTATCGAAGCTTGTCTATCTACATAGGGCCCTCCATGGCCAGGATCACCACCTGGGTGGCTAGTCACTCGTCGACGTCAAGGTCTACATAAAACCCATCGGAGGGGGCGGTGTTGTCGTCTGAAAATAGTAATTAAGAAAACATGAGTACAAAGGTACTCAGCAAGTCTTACATCAGAACCTACTAAACATGCTTATTCTCAAGAAGGTGGTGGGGTTAATGCAGCAAGCCAGCTTTGACTCTTGGCTAAGCTATCCTACGGAACTTCACCAGAAAAATAGTTTTCGCACACGAGTCCACTACTCACCAACACAATACACCATCGTGGATCCTCCCTCGTCATCCTACGAGAGGGCCATCCTCGATACTCACACTTATCTTGAGTCTTTTAATAGTATCCATTAACTTGTCTATGAACTGTATAGGCAACCAAGTAGTCCTTTACCGCGGACGCGGCTATTCGAATAGTTTTATACCCTGCAGGGGTGTACTTCATCATACACGCTTTCACCACTTACCGCCGTTTACACGACATGTACTCGGCAACCTTCAAGCGGAAGCCCAACGAGGGTGTCGGCCACGGCCTACCTAAACACTTAAGCCTCTATTCCAGGTTTATCGCCTATCCAGGTTCCATCTGTAGGGAGTCCGGCCGAGGTTTCAACATACGGCCCCGAATGATGTGAACAGGGTTCCCGAGACACCAAACGGGTGACTCGGTACACCGTGCCACGGTGTACCTACCGTAACATAGCCCACCTCGAGGGTCAGCGCTACGCACGGCCGCCAACACATAACCTACAAGCACCAGAAACTATTTGCAACTCCTGGACAGAGTACTAGGGTGGTTAAGAAGCCGAGAGGGTCAATTAAGGATCCCAATGCATGGTAGTAGCTGAATCTTAAATCACACATACAGATCACATTTCTTAGGGACGGCCTCAATGAAACAACCCACCATGTACTCCTACATGGCCTCTCATCGATACCTTTACCAAAACATGTTCCACGCATCCCTCACATTACCGACATAAGCATTTCACTCCAGCCCATCACCCAGATGAACCAGACCTGACACAACTCTAAGCATAGCAGGCATAGCAAGGTAGGAATCACATACATGGCTCAATCAACTCCTACACATGCTAGTGGGTTTCATCTAGTTACTGTGGCAATGACAGGTCATGCAGAGGATAAGGGTTCAGCTACCGTAGCACACAGCAGTTTGAATCGCGTTGTCTTAATGAAGTACACAAGAGCAGAAGCGAGAACATGGGTTTGTATCGGAATGATCAATGGTTGCTTGCCTGATGGAGTGGTAGTGGGATATTGCCCTTCAGTTGGATACTCGTGAATATCCTCGGAGGCAGAACCTACCACGAAGAACACATCGGAATACAATCAACACATGACGATATGCAACAATATGATGCATGCTATGACATGGCAATATGAATGTGTCTTGGCCTAATGCAAGTTATATTAGAAAGGAATGAACTCATTTGAATCAAAGATTCAAATATTAGCTCATTAAACATGGCCTTAATAGTGCATTTCCTTATTCTGCTTAAACAGCAAGGTGAACTTGTTTTGTCATGCATGAAACCATTACAGATGGATAGATTGAATATTTCTGATAATTTTTCATATATAAATTATTTCATTTGGAGTTACGGTTGAATTTCTATGATTTTTAGAAGTTTTAAACATTTTCTGGAATTTCCTGTATAAAAATAAATCCAGAAAATGCATTACTGCGTCAGCATTGCGTCATGCTGACTTCAGCAGGTCAAAGGCGCCAGCCCAGGTCAAACCTGACTGGTGGGCCCCTGCTGTCAGCCTCTCAGTGCACTAACTACGTTTAGTTAGCCTAATTACTGGGCAGGGCCCACTAGTCAGTGACTATACTAATTAAACTAACTAAATTTTAGTTAGAAACTAATCTGGATAATTAGCAGAGGGGGGCCCACTTGTCATTGACTCAGGGAAGTCAACTGGGCCCACCCAGTCCACGTCAGTGGTCAAATCCGCCGGTCAACAGGGCTAATCCCGCCGGCGTTGAGTCGCCGGCGAGGCCGAGACGGCGGAGGGCTTCGGAAAATGCCCTCAGGCGCCCAAATCGATGGCGGAGACTATCTACGGATAGCTGGGAACGAGCCGCAGCATTTGGTGGTGGTAGTTGGGCTCGGGGTGGCCGAAAACGTCGCCGGCGACGAGCTTAGCGGTCGCCGGAGTCGGGTGAGGACGGTTTCGAGACTACGGTGCACGGGAGGAAGAACTGGTGGTGGCTACGGGTTCCTAGTGCTGCGCTGAGCACGGTGAGGCGCTCGGACGCGTGCTTGCACGGCCGTAGCCACGACGGCGACATGGCCGGCGGCGAGGAGCTCTCGGGTGCGGTGGAAACGGCGGCTACAGGGGCCAAAAGAGCACGGGGGCTAGGGGAAAGGAAGAGGAGCTCACAGTGGAGTCGGAGAGGGGGTCAACGAGCTCGGGGAGGTCCTGGCGTCGGCGAATCGACCGTAGATGGCTCGGGTGCCCGAGGTTGAAGACGAGGGCGAAGGCGGCGAATCAGGGCTTCTGGCGAAGCGTGGCTCGGTGGGGAGGACGAGGGAGTCGTGGCGGAGCTAATGGGCTCATCGGAGGGGCGAGGGAGTGGCTGTATAGGCAACTACGGCGATCGGCGGCGAGGGACGTGCTCGGCCGTCGCGGGGGAGAGTGAGGGAGGCGAGGGGGAGAGTGCGAGAGGATGAGAAGGAGACGTGGGGGTCGCGTGGCGTCCTCTGGGCGTCTCCCAGCGTCGGCAGAAGCAGGAGGTGGCCGGCGCGTGGCCGGCGCGCGGCGAGCACGCGCCCCTGCCTCCTGGCGTGAGGTAGGGGGTGACTGGCCGAGCCAGTAGGCTGGGCCGAGCCAGGTAAGGCCTAGGTGGGCTTCTTTCTCCTCTTTTTTTTGATTTAGTTTCTGTTTTCTATTAAACTGCAACTGTTTAGCTTTATTTAAAATACTAAAACATTTCCAAAAATCCTGAAAATAAATGTGGCCTCTGTTTAGATTATTTCCAACAGGAAACATTTATTCCCAGAATTATTTGAGCATTTAGATTATTTTATAGCATTTAAATGCCCAAATTCAAATACTTATGATTTAATTCAATGACCTTCTGTTGACCTAGAAAATTGTGCACCAATTTTGCTAGAGGTTCTAACCTAAGACAAAGAGGGTGAACTTTTTAGAAGGGCATTTCAGGTTCATTGAAAATATTTTTAGTAAACCCTAGTTGTTTCCAGGGGGGTGTTGGGGGTTCTGTCTTCCCCAATTCAAATTTAAGAAGAATTTAAACATGATGCACATTCTAATGCTTGGACTAGCTAGGGTGTGACAATGACAGTGGCGATGATGTCGAAGCCCCCATGTGCACAGTGAGGAAGACCCCCCCCCCCCCCCCTCTTCTCCTTGCCAATCCCTCCTTCGGATAAACTCTGGAGGCTAGGGTTATGCCTTCTAGATGAGTTTCTGATCTCTCTGGACGTCTGATCCATGATCCAATTTCACGGGGTGAAAATAGTTGACCCGGCGGCAGCGATGGCACTCCATACGACCACCCATATGAGCGAGCGCGATCATATGAAACGTCGTATTTTGCCCTGGAAGCGCAATGACGATTTCTTGTTTGGCTTTCTTGCTTGATTCTTTTATGGTAGGAGATTATCACTTTAAATATGTGATTCCACTACCATTTCTAAGGATTTCTTCCATATTATACTAAATGGTCCAAAAGCATTACCCGAGGCATTATCAACAAAAAGAGGTGCGCGAACGCAGTAAAATTTCACGAAGCCTATCATGTAGGCACAAAAAACTTACTAAAATTATCATATAAATTTTACTCATTAACAATAGCCGAGTAACTATCACTCGGATGATACGTTGTCACTCGACGCAAGCGCATGGTACTTAGATAGATGAAGGTGAACAAGCATCAACAAAACTGAAACACCAGCCACCAGTTACCATGTTTATAGCAAGACATCAATCTAACTTTACCCCCTAGCATTAGCAATCAAGGCCAACACATTCTATATAAGCCGCCCTTCGACTCCATAACAAGGGTTCGCAATCCATTGTAATCTTTGAGACATAAGAGAAAACTAGATCCAGAGCTCAAGGCGTAGGGTCTTTACCTCCACAGAGAGGGGCCCGAACTCGTAAAATCCCATGACACACTTGCGCCATAGCTAGGAACAACCTTGATTCATACCCCTACTACTTACTGTCAAAGTCATCACCACGACAGTGCCAAACCGACGCACTCTGCACACTTACATATTCTGGTGCACATTAGTCGTCACACTCCGCGATCAGCACCATAAGGCCATGGAAAAACCAAGGACCCTGGAACATGACCCTCTTCCAATAGGGACCTCCTAATGGGAGCTCTCAACGTCGGTTTTGATTACTTGCGCTCGAAGGTGGAGCTATTTGGGCGGCCCAGCAAAACTTTGTACACTTGCTTGTGGGCAGCATGAAAAAGTCAAACAAAGTAGCGCTCCAGGGAATCGAACTCGCGCCGCGATTACATATCGTTTGAGTGTGTCTAACCACCACAACAACTAGGTACTAGCGACTAATTACTTGGCGAACAATTTAACAACACTGTAGCCATGTAATTTACTGCACAATTATACCATCTACTATAGCACCTTGATTCTTGAATTAAAATAAAACGCATGAATACGAAGTTTCAAGATTCAAAACATCAATAAATTCAAAAAGTCATGAAATTGGAAAAAGTACACTAATTTGGGTAAAAGTTCATGAATTTGAAAAAACGTACATCTATTTTGAAAAATGTTCATGAACTTCTTTCAGAAAAAAATCTTGGTGGTCGAATTTGAAAAAATGTTCATCCAAAATGAAAAAAGTTCTTCGAATTTGAAAAAAGATCATCGACTTTGAAAAAAAGTTCATCGAGTTTGAAAAACTTCATGAATTTGACAAAAAATTCAACAAATTTTAAAAAAGTTCACTGAGTTTGAAAAAAGTTGATCAAATTTGAAAAAAGTTCATTGAGTTTGAAAAAAGTTCATGAAATTAGAAAAAGCTCATCGATTTTGAAACAGTTCATGGATTTGACATAAAGTTCATCGAATTTGAAAAAAAGTTCATCGAGTTTTAATAAAAGTTCATCATATTGGAAAATACCTCATCAAATTTGAAATAACTTCATTGCATTTCAAAAAGTTCATGGAATGTTATAAAAAAGTTCACGCAGTTTTAGAAACAAAAAAGGAAAAATGAAAAACAATAAAGAAAAAGAAGAAAAAAGAAAAGAAAGAAAGAGAGAAACGATGTTATCGAAGCACAGTCGGGGTGGTTGCCTTGTTGGCTATGGTAGCTAGCGCAAGAAGAGCAGGTCGCTAGTTCGAATCATGCCCCTCGCGCTTTCCTTTTCCTTTTGAGAACAGAAAAAGAAGAAGATAGGATGGGCCGACCCAGTGTGGCGGGATAGTGTGCACCCGACTGCGTATTATACCTTAAACAGGCACTTAAGGCGATGTTTAGGATTTACCCTTACAATATCCCTAACAGAAAACCGGAAATTTAGTTTTTTTGTGAGATTTTTTAGATGATTTTTTAAGAAATAAACCTGAAAGTTAGTTTTTTTAAGGGAAACATGCTTTATTAATCAATCGGTCATAGTACCGGAATTATAGAAGTATCATGGGGATTGAGTAGCCACAAGTGGCGCCCCTCACCTAGATATAAAACGAAATCACTAGTTGAGGAGTACTCGTTACAAAGATCACTACCACCTCCCTAGGTTGCGACAAGTGGTGCACTGCATGTGCGCCATGATAACCCACAAGTATAGGGGATCGCAACAGTTTTCGAGGGTAGAGTATTCAACCCAAATTTATTGATTCGACACAAGGGGAGCCAAAGAATATTCTCAAGTATTAGTAGTTGAGTTGTCAATTCAACCACACCTGGATAACTTAGTATCTGCAGCAAAGTATTTAGTAGCAAAGTAATATAGAAGTAACGGTAGTGATAGCAAAAGTAATATTTTCGGGTTTTGTAGTGATTGTAACAGTAGCAACGGAAAAGTAAATAAGCGAAGAACAATATGTGTAAAGCTCGTAGGCATTGGATCGGTGATGGAAAATTATGCCGGATGCGGTTCATCATGTAACAATCATAACATAGGGTGACACAGAACTAGCTCCAATTCATCAATGTAATGTAGGCATGTATTCCGAATATAGTCATACGTGCTTATGGAAAAGAACTTGCATGACATATTTTGTCCTACCCTCCCATGGCAGCGGGGTCCTAATGGAAACTAAGGGATATTAAGGCCTCCTTTTAATAGAGTACCAGACCAAAGCATTAACACATAGTGAATACATGAACTCCTCAAACTATGGTCATCACCGGGAGTGGTCCCGATTATTTTCACTTAGGGGTTGCCGGATCATAACACATAGTAGGTGACTATTTCTACCTCTTGAGCACTGCGTTGGATTTCCCGAAGAGGAGAGGATGATGCAGCAAAGTAGCGTAAGTATTTCCCTCAGTTTTTGAGAACCAAGGTATCAATCCAGTAGGAGGCTATGCGCACGTCCCTCGTACCTGCACAAGACAATAGCTCCTCGCAACCAACGTGATTAGGGGTTGTCAATCCCTTCACGGTCACTTACGAGAGTGAGATCTGATAGAGATGATAGATAATATTTTTGATATTTTTGGCATAGAGATGCAAAGTGAAAAGTAAAAGGCAAAGTAAAAAAGCAAAGCAAGATTAAAGTGATGGAGATTGATATGATGAGAATAGACCCAGGGGCCATAGGTTTCACTAGTGGCTTCTCTCAAGAGCATAAGTATTCTACGGTGGGTGAACAAATTACTGTTGAGCAATTGATAGAATTCAGCATAGTTATGAGAATATCTAGGTATGATCATGTATATAGGCATCACGTCCGAGACAAGTAAACCGACTCCTGCCTGCATCTACTACTATTACTCCACTCATCGACCGCTATCCACCATGCATCTAGAGTATTAAGTTAAAAACAGAGTAACGCCTTAAGCAAGATGACATGATGTAGAGGGATAGTTTCATGCAATATGATAGAAACCCCATCTTGTTATCCTCGATGGCAACAATACAATACGTGCCTTGCTGCCCCTTCTGTCACTTGGAAAGGACACCGCAAGATTGAACCCAAAGCTAAGAACTTCTCCCACGGCAAGAAAAACCAATCAAGTAGGCCAAACCAAACTGATAATTCGAAGAGACTTGCAAAGATAACCAATCATACATAAAAGAATTCAGAGAATATTCAAATATTATTCACAGATAGACTTGATCATAAACCCACAATTCATCGGTCTCCACAAACACACCGCAAAAAGAAGATTACATCGAATAGATCTCCACGAGAGAGGGGGAGAACATTGTATTGAGATCCAAAAAGAGAGAAGAAGCCATCTAGCTAATAACTATGGACCCGTAGGTCTGAGGTGAACTTCTCACACTTCATCGGAGAGGCTATGATGATGTAGAAGCCCTCCGTGATGACGTCCCTCTTCGGCGGAGCTCCGGAACAGGCCCCAAGATGGGATCTCGTGGGTACAGAAGGTTGCGGTGGTGGAATTAGGTTTTTGGCTCCGTATCTGATCGTTTGGGGGTACGTAGGTATATATAGGAGGAAGGAGTACGTCGGTGGAGCAATAGGGGGCCCACGAGGCAGCGGGCGCGCCCTCCACCCTCGTGAGCGCCTCTGTTGTTCCTTGGAGTAGGGTCCAAGTCTCCTGGATCACGTTCGGTGAGAAAATCACGTTCCCGAAGGTTTTATTCCGTTTGGACTCCGTTTGATATTCTGTTTCTCCAAAACTCTGAAATAGGCAAAAAAACAGCAATTCTGGGCTGGGCCTCCGGTTGATAGGTTAGTCCCAAAAATAATATAAAAGTGGAAAATAAAGCCCAGTATAGTCCAAAACAGTAGATAATATAGCATGGAGCAATCAAAAATTATAGATACGTTGGAGACATATCAGGCATCCCCAAGCTTAATTCCTGCTCGTCCTCGAGTAGGTAAATGATAAAAAGAGAATTTTTGATGCGGAGTGCTACTTGGCATAATTTCAATGCAAATCTTCTTAATTGTGGTATGAATATTCAGATTCGAAAGATTCAAGACAAAAGTTCAAATTGACATAAAAACAATAATACTTCAAGCATACTAACAAAGCAATTATGTCTTCTCAAAATAACATGGCCAAAGGAAGTTATCCCTACAAAATCATATAGTCTGGCTATGCTCTATCTTCACCACACAAAGTATTTAAATCATGCACAACCCCGATGACAAGCCAAGCAATTGTTTCATACTTTAACATTTTCAAAACTTTTTCAATCTTCACGCAATACATGAGCGTGAGCCATGGATATAGCACTATATATGGAATAGAATGGTGGTTGTGGAGAAGGCAAAAAGAGGGGAAGATAGTCTCACATCAACTAGGCATATCAACGGGCTATGGAGATGCCCATTAATAGATATCAATGTGAGTGAGAAGGGTTTGCCATGCAACGGATGCACTAGAGCTATAAGTATATGAAAGCTCAACAAAAGAAACTAAGTGGGTGTGCATCCAACTTGCTTGCTCACCAAGACCTAGGGCATTTTGAGGAAGCCCATCATTGGAATATACAAGCTAAGTTCTATAATGAAAAATTCCCACTAGTATATGAAAGTGATATCATAGGAGACTCTCTATCATGAAGATCTTGGTGCTACTTTGACGCACAAGTGTGGTAAAAGGATAGTAACATTGTCCCTTCTCTCTTTTTCTCTCATTTTTTTATTTGGGCCTTTTCTCTTTTTTATGGCCTCTTTTTTTTCGTCTAGAGTCTCATGCCGACTTGTGGGGGAATCATAGTCTCCATCATCCTTTCCTTACTTGGGACAATGCTCTAAAAAATGATGATCGTCACACTTTTATTTTTCTTACAACTCAACAATTACAGCTCGATTCTTAGAACAAAGTATGACTCTATATGAATGCCTCCGGCGGTGTACCGGGATGTGCAATGAATCAAGAGTGACATGTATGAAAGAATTATGAACGGTGGCTTTGCCACAAATATGATGTCAACTACATGATCATGCTAGCAATATGACAATGATGGAGTGTGTCATAATAAACGGAACGGTGGAAAGTTGCATGGCAATATATCTCGGAATGGCTATGGAAATGCCATGATAGGTAGGTATGGTGGCTGTTTTGAGGAAGATATATGGTGGGTGTATGATACCGGCGAAACTGCGTGGTATTAGAGAGGCTAGCATTGGTGGAAGGAAGGAAAAATTGTGTATAATCCATGGACTCAACATTAGTCATAAAGAACTCATATACTTATTGCAAAAATCTAGAAGTTATCAAAGCAATGTATTACGCGCATGCTCCTAGGGGATAGATTGGTAGGAAAAGACCATCGCTCGTCCCCGACCGCCACTCATAAGGAAGACAATCAATAAATAAACCATGCTCCGACTTCATCACATAACGGTTCACCATACGTGCATGCTACGGGAATCACAAACTTTAACGCAAGTATTCTTTAAATTCACAACTACTCAACTAGCATGACTCTAATATCACCATCTTCATATATCAAAACAATTATCAAGATCCAATCTTTTCTTAGTATTCAACGCACTCAAAAGAAAGTTTCACATATCTTGAATACCAAGCATATTAATATTAAGCAAATTACCATGCTATTAACGACTCTCAAAATGATCTAAGTGAAGCATGAGAGATCAATAGTTTCTTTAAAACAAATCCACCACCGTGCTCTAAAATATCTAAGTGAAGCACTAGAGAAAAAATTATAAGGCTCAAAAGATATAAGTGAAGCACATAGAGCAAAACTATCAAGCTCAAAAGATATAAGTGAAGCACATAGAGCAAAACTATCAAGCTCAAAAGATATAAGTGAAGCACATACAGTATTCTATCAAATTCCAATTCATATATGGCTCTCTCAAAAGGTGTGTGCAGCAAGGATGATTGTGGCACACTAACAAACAAAGACACAAATAATACAAGACGCTCCAAGAAAAACACATATCATGTGGTGAATAAAAATATAGCTTCAAGTAAAATTACTGATGGAAGTAGACGAAAGAGGGGATGCCTTCCGGGGCATCCCCAAGCTTTGACTTTTTGGTGTCTTTGGATTATCTTGGGGGTGCCATGGGCATCCCCAAGCTTAGTCTCTTTCCACTCCTTTTTCCATAATCCATCAAAAGAATTTACCCAAAACTTGAAAACTTCACAACACAAAACTCAACAGAAATCTCGTGAGCTCCGTTAGAGAAAGAAAACAAAACACCAGTTCAAGGTACTGTAATGAACTCATTATTTATTTATATTGGTCTTAAACCTACTGTATTCCAACTTCTCTATGGATTATAAACTATTTTACTAGCCATAGATTCATCAAAATAAGCAAACAACACACGAAAAACAGAATCTGTCAAAAACAGAACAGTCTGTAGTAATCTGTAACTAACGCAAACTTCTGGAACTCCAAAAAATCTACCAAAATAGGACGACCTAGACAATTTGTTTAATGATCAGCAGCAATTGGAATCAGTATTTTATCACGTCCTGGTGATTGTTAACAATTGTTTTCGTGAACAGAAAGATTCTGGAAATTACAGCAAGATCAAATAACTATCATCCAAGAAGATCCTATAGGTCTAACTTGGCACAAACACTAATTAAAACACAAAACGACATCTAAACAGAAGGTAGATGGATTATTTATTCCTAAAAAGAAGCAAAAACAAAAAAAACTAAAAAAAATTGGGTTGCCTCCCAACAAGCGCTATCGTTTAACGCCCCTACCTAGGCATAAAAGCGAGGATAGATCTAGGTATTGCCATCTTTCGTAGGCAATCCATAAGTGGCTCTCATGATAGATTCATATGGCAACTTTATTTTCTTTCTAGGGAAGTGTTCCATGCCCTTTTTTAATGGAAATTGAAATCTAATATTCCCTTCCTTCATATCAATAATTGCACCAACCGTTCTAAGGAAAGGTTTATCGAGAATAATAGGGCAAGATGGATTGCAATCTATATCAAGAACGATAAAATCTACGGGCACATAATTCCTATTTGCAACAATAAGAAAATCATTAATTATTCCCATTGGTTTTTTAATAGTGGAATCCGCAAGATGCAAGTTTAGAGAGCAATCATCAAAGTCACGGAAATCTAGCAAATCACACAAGGTTTTGGGGGATAGTGGAGACACTAGCACCCAAATCGCACAAAGCATGGAACTCATAATCTTTAATTTTAATATAATAGTAGGTTCCCACTCATCATAGAGCTTTCTAGGGATAGAGACCTTCAACTCAAGTTTTTCTTCATAAGATTGCATCAAGGCATCAACAATATGTTCGGTAAACACCTTATTTTGACTATAAGCATGAGGAGAATTTAGCATGGATTGCAACAAGGAAATACAATCAATTAAAGAGCAACTTTCATAATTAAATTCCTTGAGATCCAATATAGTGGGTTTAGCAACATCAAGGTTTTTATTTCTTTCCATCCCACTTTTATCAATTTCATCATCAAGATCTAAATACTCCGAATTTTTGGAACGCCTTTTAGGTAAAGGAAGATCATATTCAGTTTCATCAAGATTAATATTGCAAAACAAAGGTTTAATAGGGGACACATCAATAACTTTTAGATCTTCATCTTGATTTTCATAGGAATTGGAAGAACACGCTTTAATAAAGGCATCTTTGGAAACACTCTTAGTACCAAATAATTTCATAAGTTCATCCATCTTTCCACTCAAAACATTGATTTCTTCTATCGCATGCACTTTTTTATTAGTAGATCTTTCAGTATGCCATTGAGAATAATTAACCATAATATTATCTATGAGTTTAGTAGCATCTCCTAAAGTGATTTCCATAAAAGTGCCTCCCGCGGCCGAATCTAAAAGATTTCTAGAAGCAAAATTTAATCCGGCATAAAATTTTTGTATAATCATCCACAAGTTCAAACCATGAGTAGGACAATCACGTATCATTAATTTCATTCTCTCCCAAGCTTGTGCAACATGTTCATGATCAAGTTGCTTAAAATTCATAATGTCGTTTCTAAGGGAGATGATTTTAGCGGAAGGAAAATACTTAGAGATAAAAGCATCTTTGCACTTGTTCCAAGAATCAATACTATTTTTATGCAAAGATGCAAACCAAGCTTTAGCACGATCTCTAAGCGAAAAAGGAAATAGCTTCAATTTAACGACATCATTATCGACATCATTCTTCTTTTGCATATCACATAAATCAGTGAAGCTATTTAGATGAGTAGCGGCATCTTCACTGGGAAGGCCGGTGAATTCATCTTTCATAACAAGATTCAACAAAGAAGTATTCATTTCACAAGATTCAGTATTGGCATGTGGAGCAATCGGAATGCTAAGGAAATCATTATTATTGGTATTGGTGAAGTCACACAGTTTGGTAGTATCTTGAGCCATCGCGACAAACAAGCAATCCAACACACGAGCAAACAAAAGGCAAGCGAGAAAAAGGCAAACGGGAAAAAGAGGAGGAGATTGGGAAAGAGAGGGCAAATAAAACGGCAAGGGTGAAGTGGGGGAGAGGAAAACAAGAGGCAAATGGCAACTAATGTAATGCGGGAGATAGGGATTGTGATGGGTACTTGCATATTGACTTTTTGCGTAGACAACGGCGCTAGAAGTGGCCTGTTGTTAGGAGTCCAAATCTTGACTTCCTCTTGCGTAAACCTCCCCGGCAACGGCGTCAGAAATCCTTCTTGCTACCTCTTGAGCACTGCGTTGGATTTCCCCGAAGAGGAGAGGATGATACAGCAAAGTAGCATAAGTATTTCCCTCAGTTTTTGAGAACCAAGGTATCAATCTAGTAGGAGGCTACGCGCAAGTCTCTCGTACCTGCACAAAACAATAGCTCCTCGCAACCAACGCGATTAGGGGTTGTCAATCCCTTCACGGTCACTTACGAGAGTGAGATCTGATAGAGATGATAGATAATATTTTTGGTATTTTTGGTATAGAGATGCAAATTGAAAAGTAAAAGGCAAAGTAAAAAGCAAAGCAAGATTAAAGTGATGGAGATTGATATGATGAGAATAGACCCGGGGGCCATAGGTTTCACTAGTGGCTTCTCTCAAGAGCATAAGTATTCTACGGTGGGTGAACAAATTATTGTTGAGCAATTGACAGAATTGAGCATAGTTATGAGAATATCTAGGTATGATCATGTATATAGGCATCACGTCCGAGACAAGTAGACCGACTCCTGCCTGCATCTACTACTATTACTCCACTCATCGACCGCTTTCCAGCCTCCATCTAGAGTATTAAGTTAAAAACAGAGTAACGCCTTAAGCAAGATGACATGATGTAGAGGGATAGTTTCATGCAATATGATAAAAACCCCATCTTGTTATCCTAGATGGCAACAATACAATATGTGCCTTGCTGCCCCTTCTGTCACTGGGAAAGGACACTGCAAGATTGAACCCAAAGCTAAGCACTTCTCCCATGGCAAGAAAAACCAATCTAGTAGGCCAAACCAAACTGATAATTTGAAGAGACTTGCAAAAGATAACCAATCATACATAAAAGAATTCAGAGAAGATTCAAATATTATTCATAGATAGACTTGATCATAAACCCACAATTCATCGGTCTCAACAAACACACCGCAAAAAGAAGATTACATCAAATAGATCTCCATGAGAGAGGGGGAGAACATTGTATTGAGATCCAAAAAGAGAGAAGAAGCCATCTAGCTAATAACTATGGACCCGTAGGTCTGAGGTGAACTACTCACACTTCATCGGAGAGGCTATGATGATGTAGAAGCCCTCCGTGATGACGACCCTCTCCAGTGGAGCTCCGGAACAGGCCCCAAGATGGGATCTCGTGGGTACAGAAGGTTGCGGCGGTGGAATTAGGTTTTTGGCTCTGTATCTGATCATTTGGGGGTACGTAGGTATATATAGGAGGAAGGAGTATGTCGGTGGAGCAACAGGGGGCCCACGAGGCAGGGGGCGCGTCCTAGGGGGGGCGTGCCCCCCACCCTCGTGACCGCCTCTGTTGTTCCTTGGAGTAGGGTCCAAGTCTCCTGGATCACGTTCGGTGAGAAAATCACGTTCCCGAAGGTTTTATTCGTTTGGACTCCGTTTGATATTCTGTTTCTCCAAAACTCTGAAATAGGCAAACAACAGCAATTCTGGGCTGGGCCTCCGGTTAATAGGTTAGTCCCAAAATAATATAAAAGTGGAAAATAAAGCCCAATATAGTCCAAAACAGTACATAATATAGCATGGAGCAATCAAAAATTATAGATACGTTGGAGACGTATCAACTATAGACTTGCAAGATAGGATCAAGAACTCACATGTATTCATGAAAACATAATAGGTTCAGATCTGAAATCATGGCACTCGGGCCCTAGTGATAACCATTAAGCAAAGCAAAGTCATAGCAACATCAATCTCAGAACATACTGGATACTAGGGATCAAACCCTAACAAAACTAACTCGATTACATGATAGATCTCATCCAACCCATCACCGTCCAGCAAGCCTACGATGGAATTACTCACGCACGGCGGTGAGCATCATGAAATTGGTGATGGAGGATGGTTGATGATGACGACGGTGACAAATCCCCCTCTCCGGAGCCCCGAACGGACTCCTGATCAGCCCTCCCGAGAGGTTTTAGGGCTTGGCGGCGGCTCTGTATCGTAAAACGCGATGAATCCTTCTCTTTGATTTTTTTCTCCCCGAAGGTGAATATATGGAGTTGGAGTAGAGGTCGGTGGAGCGTCAGGGGGCCCACGAGGCAGGGGGCGCGCCCAGGGGGGCAGGCGCGCCCCCACCCTCATGGACTGGATGTGGGCCCCCTGACGTGGATTTTTCTTCCAGTATTTTTAATATTTTCCAAAAAGATGTTCCGTGGAGTTTCAGGTCATTCCGAGAACTTTTGTTTCTGCACATAAATAACACCATGGAAAGTCTGGTGAAACAGCGTCAGTCCAGGTTAGTTCCATTCAAATCATGCAAGTTAGAGTCCAAAACAAGGGCAAAAGTGTTTGGAAAAGTAGATACGACGTAGACGTATCAACTCCACCAAGCTTAAACCTTTGCTTGTCCTCAAGCAATTCAGTTGACAAACTGAAAGTGATAAAGAAAAACTTTTACAAACTCTGTTTGCTCTTGTTGTTGTAAATATGTAAAGCCAGCATTCAAGTTTTCAGCAAAGATTATGACTAACCACACTCACAATAACTCTTAGGTCTCATGTTTACTCATATCAATGGCATAATCAACTAGCGAGCAAACAAGCATCAATCCAAACAGAATGCTACACACATTATAGGCGGTTCCCAAACAAAATGGTAAAGTTTATACTCCTCCTCCACCAACAAGCATCAATCCATGGCTTTCTCAAAACAACGAGTGCCTCCAACTAGCAACAGCCCCCGGGGAGTTTTGTTTACAATTATTTTGATTTAGTTTGCATAAAGCATGGGACTGGGCATCCCGGTGACCAGCCATTTTCTCGTGAGTGAGGAGCAGAGTCCACTCCTCTTGAGAATAACCCGCCTAGCATGGAAGATACAGACATCCCTAGTTGATACATGAGCTATTCGAGCATACAAAACAGAATTTCATTTGATGGTTTGGAGTTTGGCACATACAAATTTACTTGGAACGGCAGGTAGATACCGTATATAGGAAGGTATAGTAGACGCATATGGCATAACTTTGGGGTTTAAGAGATTGGATGCACAAGCAGTATTCCCGCTTAGTACAAGTGAAGGCTAGCAAAAGACTGGGAAGCGACCAACTAAGCGACCAACTAGAAAGCGACAACAGTCATGAACATGCATTAAAATTAATAGACATTGAGTACAAGCATGAGTAGGATATAATCCACCATGAACATAAATATCGTGAAGGTTGTGTTGATTTGTTTCAACTACATGTGTGAACATGTGCCAAGTCGAGTCACTTAAATCATTCAAAGGAGGATAACACCCCACTATACCACATCACAACCATTTTAATAGCATGTTGGCACGCAAGGTAAACCATTATAACTCATAGCTAATCAAGCATGGCATAAGTAACTATGATCTCTAATTGTCATTGCAAACATGTTTATTCATAATAGGCTGAATCAGGAACGATGAACTAATCAAATTTACAAAAACAAGAGAGGTTGAGTTCATACCAGCTTCTCTCTTCCTAGTCAGTCCATCACATATCGTCATAATTGCCTTTCACTTGCACGACCGAACGATGTGAATAATAATAAGAGTGCACCTGCATTGGACTAAGCTGGAATCCATGAGCATTTAATAAACAGGAGAAGACAAGGCAATATGGGCTCTTGGTTAAATCAACAATAATGCATATAAGAGCCACTTCAACAATTTAATTATGGTCTTCTCCTATCGACCCCCAAAGAAAAGAAAAGAAATAAAAACTATTTACAACGGAAAACTCCCAACAAGCAAAAGAAGAACAGGAAATCTTTTTGGATTTTCTTTTTAATTATTACTACTACAGCAAGAAAGGTAAACTAACTAAAAGCTATTACTAATTTTTTTGGTTTTTTCTTAAGGTTTATAAAACACACAAGAAGAAAGTAAGAAAAATAAAATAAACTAGCATGGATATTACAGTGAAAGAGTATGAGCACCGACATCTTGCAATGAGTTTGTGAATATAAATGAAATGTCGGTGAGAAATACATACTCCCCCAAGCTTAGGCTTTTGGCCTAAGTTGGTTTATTGCCACGGATGGCTTGGCGGATATCCATAGTTATAGCCGGGGTCGTACTGAGATGAAGAAGCCCAAATACATACTCCCCCAAGCTTAGGCTTTTGGCCTAAGTTGGTTTATTGCCACGGATGGCTTGGCGGATATCCATAGTTGTAGCCGGGGTCGTACTGAGATGAAGAAGCCCCTGATTGCCACTGGTTGGGAATCGTCTTCGGATCCCACTAGTAATTAGACTATCGTGGAGGTTCAAATTTTGGTTCCGACTCCGTGGCTGGTGTACGGTTCCAGTAGGCGTAAATGACTGCCAACGGAACGATATACGGACCTGTAGATAAATTAAACAAGGAGGGAGCAGGCAAGGTAATTGAGGGAGTCCTGGATTAGGGGTGTCCGGGTAGTCAGACTATACCTTCAGCCGGACTCCAGGACTATGAAGATACAAGATTGAAGACTCCGTCCCGTGTTCGGAAGGGACTTTCCTTGGCGTGGAAGGCAAGCTTGGCGATGCGGATATTCAGATCTCCTACCATTGTAACCGACTTTGTGTAGCCCTAACCCTCTCCGGTGTCTATATAAACCGAAGGGTTTTAGTCCGTAGGACAGAACCCCAACATACAACAATCATACCATAGGCTAGCTTCTAGGGTTTAGCCTCCTTGATCTCGTGGTAGATCTACTCTTGTACTACCCATATCATCAATATTAATCAAGCAAGACGTAGGGTTTTACCTCCATCAAGAGGGCCCGAACCTGGGTAAAAACATTGTGTCCCTCGTCTCCTGTTACCATCCGCCTAGACGCACAGTTCGGGACCCCCTACCCGAGATCCGCCGGTTTTGACACCGACATTGGTGCTTTCATCGAGAGTTCCTCTGTGTCGTCGCTTTTAGGCCCGATGGCTCCTTTGATCATCAACAACGATGCGGTCCAGGGTGAGACTTTTCTCCTCGGACAGCTCTTCATCTTCGGCGGCTTCGCACTGCGGGCCAATTCGCTTGGCCACCTGGAGCAGATCGAAAGCTACGCCCCTGGCCACCAGGTCAGGTTTGGAAGTCTAAACTACATGGCGGAAATCCGCGGGGACTTGATCTTCGACGGATTCGAGCCACAGCCGAGCGCACCGCACTATCTCGATGGGCATGATCTAGCTCTGCCGCCGAACAGTGCCCTGGAGGCCGCACACGCATCAGTTCCGACCATTGATTCGGAGCCTACTGCGCCGATTGAGGATCAGCGGTTGGACGCTGCCTCAGGGGCTGCGATCTCAGAGGCGATCGAGCCGAACTCCAGCCCCGCACTCTGCAAGGCCCGTGACTCCAAGTGGCCGGACTCCTCTCCAGACTCCGAGCCCTCCGCGCCCCTGCCGATCGAATCCGATTGGGCGCCGATTATGGAGTTCACCGCCGCAGACATCTTTCAGCACTCGCTCTTTGGCAACATTCTGAAGTCACTAAAGTCTCTCTCTTTGTCAGGAGAGCCCCGGCCGGACTACGGTCAGCGAGGATGGGATACGGATGATGAAGAAATTCAAAGCCCACCCACCACCCATTTGGTAGCCACCATCGATAATTTAAACGACGTGCTCAACTTCGACTCCGAAGACATCGACGGCATGGACGACGATGCAGGAGACGCATATGAACCAACGCCTGTAGAGCATTGGACAGCCACCTCATCTCATGATGTGTACATGGTGGATACCCCTAAAGGAAGCGACAACGAGGAACACAGGGATGCAACGAGGGATCGATCTCTCAAAAAGCAAACAAAGCGGCCGCGTACACGTCGCTCCAAGCCCCGCCTCGATACAGATCCAGCTATAGAGCAGGATGAGCCAGCAAACGACGAGCATGCCTTAGAGCAACCGTCCAAACAGGGCAACTCGGATAAGGAAACCTAACAACCCGTCCTCAGCGAGAACGGCATTCCGGACGGCTTTACGCCAGATAAGCCCACGGAGCATAAGAACCTCCATAAAAGGCTCGTTGCAACCGCACGCAGCCTAAAAAAGCAGAAGCGGAAGCTAAAAACTGCGGAGGACGCACTCAGAATCAGATGGAGCAAAGTACTAAACACCGCAGACAAATAAGGCGGCAGTCGCCGCACCAAAAGCTATGCGAAGCGAAAACTGCTGCCTGAATTCGATGAGGAGGCCCTAGAGCCCCCGCAGTCAAAAAGTAAGAAAGCCACCCGGTCGGATAGACGACCCCATGGCCAGCATAAAGCAGCAGGCGGCGCCGCACTCAAGCCGTCACGCGACCCACTCAAGGATTCCATCAGAAAGACGGCCCAGCTAGATCTATTTATGGGCCAAGAAATCAAGCTTTCATAAGCAATGCAACAACACCAGTATCCGAACATCACGGCTCACCCAAATACAGGGGAGCCGCACACCCTCTGTGTTTCACCGATGAGGTCCTGGATTATGAATTTCCAGCGGGATTCAAACCCGTAAACATAGAGGCGTACGATGGAACAACAGACCCTGGAGTCTAGATCGAGGATTATATCCTCCACATACATATGGCTAGAGGAGATGATCTCCATGCCATAAAATATTTACCCCTTAAGCTTAAAGGGCCAGCCCGACATTGGCTTAAAAGCCTTCCTGAAAACACAATTGGAAGTTGGGAAGAGCTCGAGGACGCTTTCCGAGCAAACTTTCAAGGGACTTATGTCCACCCTCCGGATGCAGATGATCTCAGTCACATAACTCAACAACCCGGAGAGTCAGCTCGGCAATTCTGGAACAGATTTCTTACTAAAAAGGATCAGATAGTCAACTGCCCGGACGCCGAAGCCTTAGCAGCCTTTAGGCATAATGTCCGAGATGAATGGCTCGCTAGACACCTCGGCCAAGAAAAGCCAAGAACAATGGCCGCACTAACAAGCCTCATGACCCACTTTTGCGCAGGAGAGGACAGCTGGTTGGCAAGACGTAGCACCAGCGACCCAAGTACATCCGAAACTAGGGTTGGAAACGGAAAACCGCAACGCAACAAGGACCGTCGCCGGACTAAGGAAAACAGTCCGAAGAGCACGGCAGTGAATGCCGGATTTAAAAGCTCACGGCAGAATCAGAAAAAGCCGCCCCTCCAGGATAACAGGGACGATCCATCCAACCTAAATAAAATCCTGGACAGGATATGTCAAATACACAGTACTCCCGGGAAGCCTGCTAACCATACCCACAGAGATTGTTGGGTCTTCAAACAATCCGGCAGACTCAACGCCGAACACAAGGGGCTCAACACACCAAGCGAAGACGATGATGAACCCCAAAAGCAGAGCACCAGGAAACAAAAGAATTTCCCACAAGAAGTAAAAACAGTAAACTTACTTCACATAACAAAATGCACGGTGCCCGTAAAGGTACGTGCCACATGGCCTATCCCAAAGGAGTCTCGCCACTGGTTGTCAAAACCAATCATCTTCGACCATCTGGATTACTCTAGAAGTATCAGGAAAGCAGGCTGTACTGCCTTGGTACTCGATCCAATAATTGGTGGACTCCAGTTTTCAAATGTCCTTATGGACGGTGGCAGCAGACTCAACCTGATATATCAGGACTCAATCCGCCACATGAGGATCAATCCAAAAAGAATTCGCCACAGCAAAACCTCCTTTCAAGGGGTAACACCAGGTCCGGACACCCATTGCAGGGGTTTTCTCCGGCTAGAGGTTAAATTCGGCTCTACCGATAACTTCCGTCGCGAAAAGATGACTATCCACATCGTCCCATTCTCAAGCCACTATCAAGCACTACTGGGACGCGAAGCTTTCGCCCGCTTTAACGCAATACCACATTACGCATCTCTTACCTTAAGATGCCCGGTCCACGAGGCATCATCTCCTTGCAGGGGAAGCAGTGAGTGCGCCTCCCCCGAGCGGAGGATTGTGCGGCCGCTTTAACAGCCCCACAATACAATGGCTTCACCAGCCAGAACATCCGAACAGGTCATTAAGACCACAAACACGGATAGATGAGTCCGGCACAAAAGTATCGTTGATAAAGGCTTAGTGGCCATATACCCCTGCACTAGGGACTTCACACATATAAAATAAGAGACAATAAAGCTAAATTTTCCATATTTTACTTTATACTTTGTTTATTTAATATAACTTTTGTTCGGCATGACCCTTTTTCAACTTAGTTCCTCTCTTTTATAGATGAACGTCGTGCTGCGCCCATCCAGGATACGGCACAACGGAGACACACGCGCAGACGTGCAGTAGGGACCCGTTCCAAGGATTCTTTTCAGATTAAGACCCTGCGTAAACCTTTTTTACTGTCTCTTGTTGATACACATCCCCTGGTTCTATGACCAAGGAGGAGGCTGGCGTCTTGGCAAGTGGCCACATCAGAATTCCTGCGCGTACCTGGACACTAGGGGCTTATACCCAAGAGCGTTACCTCGCCCGCTCTCATAAAGACCGAATACCTTAGGGAGTGTTCGGCGTCGCGAGTTTGGCCTTATATGCATCAGCTCCAAATCATGATTTTGGTCAAATGTTGGGTTGCCCGGCTCCTGTGTTCGGCCGCCTTACGTTCCGCTCTATCGGCTAAGGCGGCACCAGGAGAACTACTGCGATTGTGCCCTGGTTTGGCCAGGTGAGCACCTCAGTAGAGAAAGCCGAAAACCGACTATCATGATATAGCGTGACACTGGTCAACCACTCGATGACTCTCTGGAATCTATAGGATTCCTCCGCATTAACAAAGGGCCGTTTCCTGGCCAGGCACATACGCGCCCCGAATTCGGGCGAGCGCAGTCGCCACCAGGGGCTATCTAAAAAGTCCCACTGTCAAGCTCCTATGGCTAAGTGAAAGTGTTAAAGCATTATAGTCTGGTTGCCTAGCTCGCTGCACCATCACCTCCTTTGTAGGACCAAGACATTGGATTATGTGTGAAAATGCGCCTTCTACGAGCACCCCACACTATGTGCGTGGGGGCTGAAGCCAACGACTGCCATCTTTCAGATTTTATATATATCTTAAAACTGCCGCACAGGATGTGTTCCAAATACTTGAAGCCACAAGTATAAAAGTCTACTACAATTCATCAAAATACTTCTTTATAATTAAATATGCTATCAGAATATAGCATCCTTCGAGCACTGTGTCTCTATTACACGAGCGCCTTCAAGGGCTTCCTGAAAATAGTGCTCGGATGGTACTC
The DNA here is from genome assembly GCF_056163025.1 of Triticum urartu. NCBI lineage: Eukaryota > Viridiplantae > Streptophyta > Magnoliopsida > Poales > Poaceae > Triticum > Triticum urartu. The sequence continues at coordinate 503,579,522 of NC_141878.1, forward strand.
GGCTTTTGTTCGAATCTCGGGATGCAACAACGGTGGTCTCCATCTCCGCCCAGTATGTTTTGACACGGGCAAGAGCCATCCGTGCGCCCTCTATGCACGCTGACCTCTTCATTGCATTGATACGTGGCACCACGTCAAGGAATTGCTGCACCAAGCTGAAATAACTCTTCGCTCCGATCTCCTCGGCCACAAATGACCCATGACGTACTTCATGGCGAGTCCGGACAACCTATTCAGTTCGACCCATTGAGCCAGATGATTGTCCACCGCCAGTGGACGCTCTGGATTGTGGAACTGCGACCAGAAAAGTTTTTCCACTTCGCGATCCTCTTGATCTCGAAAGTGTTCGGTCGCATCGGCAGCACTCGCTGCCAAATCCAGATAGGTGTCCTCCACACTCCACATCCGGTCCAACGGATCAAACTTCGGATCGCAGAACTTCCTCCGCAGCATAAAGGGCTTTCCAGCCGCAATCTGTTCGGCCCGACGCAGCTCCTCCTTCGCAGCTCTCATCGCAGAGCGAGCGTCCTTGGCATCGGCAACGGCCTTCTCTAAGTCCGTCTATCTCGCCCGGTCTTCTTTTTCAAGAAGCTTGCAATGGTCAGCAGCGCTTTTTAGCTTCACGGCCATATCTTTCTTGCTTCGGCAGTGAGCAGCCTGTTCGGCTCTCAGCTCTTCAAGGGCCCTTTCGGCAGCCGCATCACTCTTTCTGGCTTGTTCCTTGGCTCGGGCAAGTTCCGCCCGAAGACTCTCCACCACGGCCGCACCATCTGCATCAAACAAACATATTGTAAGATACTGGCATAAGCTCCTCTTACAAGGTGCCGCGGGAGGGATTACATACCTTGTGCCTCATCAAGCCGCTTGTTAACAAGCACGATGTCGGCATCAGCCACATCAAGTTGCCGCTTTAGCTTGGCAAACTCGTCAGTCCGGCTGGATTCCGGACACTTCGCCACCTACATACAAAGGCGACATTTTAGACCTGGGATTATGATCCTCTGCGCTGTCACTTTTGACAACGCATAGAGTCTCAGGGGCTACTATCTATACAGGGCGCATCTTGTTTATGCGCAATTGTCCAAAAGTGTACATTATTTCACGTACCTCAAAACCTGTCAGTAAACTTCTGACGGCCTCGTGCAATCCGCTTTCCGCGGACGAAATCTTTTCAATCACCTCGCCCATCAATGCACAGTGCTCCGCTGAGACAGAAGCTCGCCCTAGCAGAATCTTCAGCTCCTCCGACCGCGCACCGGACGGTGCCGGACTCGTCACATGGCCTCCGTCGAAGGCCGGACGCGGAGAACCTTGGGGGGCCATTTGGCTACCTTCCGCCCCTGCCGAATTCGGAGAAACCCTCCGCGACGACACCTCAGGGTCGCCCGCCTCGCTAGGCGGTACGGCAGGGGGAGGCGTTCCGCTCTCCATCATCTCCGGAAGAAGATCCCCCAAAGACGAGCTCTGCTGAGAAGGGCTGAGGTCCGAGCTACAAGGTAAAATTTCGATTAATCTTCTCAGATATAAAGCAAGGATTTCTCTCATCTCTCAAAAAGAAAATCTTTCTCTACTTACGGCTCACTAGAGGGCTGATCCCCTTGAGGGCATAGTTCGGCCGAGGTACTCCCCGATGTAGGACCCTCTGACAAGGATTTTCCCCCCCGCTTTGAGGCCATCATCTTTGGGTCATCAGAGGCGGCCCTCTTCTTCCCCTGAGGAGTGAAATTGTCGGTTCCTCCCTTTGGAACAGCCTCCTTCGAGGAGGCCGTGGTCTCCTTGTCCCTTCCCTCACTTCCCTCCAAAGGCACAATATTCAACATCCTGACTAGCACGGGATCCGGCCTAGTCTCAGGAAGGGGAGCCGGACACCTTATCAGCTTTGCCTTCGCTATCCACTCCTGTTTAAAAGGATAGGGGCAAGTTTATGACAATTATATGATAGCGAGTCCGGGCACAAGGCTCTTACTTGAGTATCCGGGCAATTGCAGCTTAGACCTGCGTCCTCGGTCAAATCCGGACACATTGCTTGTGATTCGAAGAACAGTTTATACATCTCCACGGGCGTTGCGCACATAAAATGCTGGAGAGCTCGTGGTCCCTCCGGATTAAACTCCCACAAACGAAGGGAGCGACGTTTGCCGGGCAGTGTTCGGCGGATCAGCATGACTTGCGTCACTTTGACCAGGCTGAGACCACTTTCTAAGAGGTCCCTGATGCGGCTCTGCAATAAAGGCACATCCTGGGATGGCCCCCAATCCAGGCCTTTATTGACCCACGACCTTAGCTGCTTTGGGGGACCCGAGCGAAAGGCAGGCGGCGCCACCCACTTGGTGCCCCTGGGAGCGGTGATATAGAACCACTCTCGTTGCCATAGGCCGAGCTCCTCTTGAAAAGGGCCCTCGGGCCATGGAGCATCAGCATTCTTGCTTATAACAGCACCTCCGCACTCTGCGTGCTGTCCCTCAATCATCTTTGGCTCTACTTTAAAGGTCTTGAGCCATAATCCGAAGTGAGGAGTAACACGGAGGAATGCTTCACACACGATGATGAATGTGGAAATATGGAGGATGGACTCTGGAGCTAAGTCGTGAAATTCCAGCCCATAATAGAACATCAGCCCCCTCACAAAGGGATCAATTGGGAAGCCTAATCCGCGAAGGAAGTGAGACATGAACACCACGCTCTCACGAGGCTGGGGACTGGGAATAGCCTGCCCTTGAGCAGGCAGCCTATGCGAAATTTCGTCGGTCAAGAACTTGGCACGGAGGAGGCATCCATCGGCCTTGAAGGTCGGAACCGGACATTGTCAAAGGTCCGAAGCACCTGAAATCTAGAGCCTAGGGTGTTGGAACTCGAGGCGATGGGTGAACTCGTATGAGATTGAAAGAAAGGAGTAAGGCCTTGGTCTCTTTATAAGAGGTTGAATACCAAGAGCCCTCCCCGTAACCGTTTGGGACTCGCCTTTAATCGAGAAAACATGCTGACGGGCACGATTGGGTTACCCACATTCGTATTGATGAGAATCCCGTAAATAAAGGGGACACGATCTCTGCTTTGACAAGACGTGCCAAGGAAACCGCCTCGCAAAACACGCTGAGGTGGGGAAGTGAAAACGATTTGAATAAAGGCTTGGCCGTAGTGTGATGTCACACTGCGGAATACGTCAGCAGATTAGATTTGCATTAATATTATTCTCTCTATGGAAATATGTGGAAACTTATTTTGCAGAGCCGGACACTATTCTTAGTGTTTACAATCTTTTATGAAGAACTTGGAGGAGGAACCCGCCTTGCAATGCCGAAGACAATTTGCGCGTCGGACTCGTCGTCATTGAAGCCTGGTTCAGGGGCTACTGAGGGAGTCCTAGATTAGGGGGTGTTCGGGTAGCCGTACTATACCTTCATCCGGACTCCTGGACTATGAAGATACAAGATTGAAGACTCCGTCCCGTGTCCGGAAGGGACTTTCCTTGGCGTGGAAGGCAAGCTTGGCGATGCGGATATTCAGATCTCCTACCATTGTAACCGACTTTGTGTAACCCTAACCCTCTCCGGTGTCTATATAAACTGGAGGGTTTTAGTCCGTAGGACAGAACCCTAACATACAACAATCATACCATAGGCTAGCTTCTAGGGTTTAGCCTCCTTGATCTCGTGGTAGATCTACTCTTGTACTACCCATATCATCAATATTAATCAAGCAGGACGTAGGGTTTTACCTCCATCAAGAGGGCCCGAACCTGGGTAAAAACATTGTGTCCCTCGTCTCCTGTTACCATCCGCCTAGACGCACAGTTCGGGACCCCCTACCCGAGATCCGCCGGTTTTGACACCGACAGTAATAGTCTCAGGGTGATGATTATCAAAGAATAATTTGTATTTAAGAGCCCCTTCCCTATTCTTAACAACAAAGTCATGCGCTATCATACTCTTATAATCTAAATAAGCATTGGGCAGCAATTTTTCTTCTTTTTCATAGTGCCTAATAGGTATGTTATAATGTGCAGCAAGGCGTGAAGCATAAATACCTCCAAAGATGGGACCCTTTGTACTGTTCAAACTTAACCGTTTAGCAATAATACCGCCCATACTAACAGTGTTATCGCAGAATATACCATGGAACAAAATGATAATATCTGGGACACTAAGGTTTCCATAGTTTCCGCGACCAATTAAGCAACGACTAGCAAATATTGCAAAGTAGCGTAAAACAGGAAAATGTATGCTAGTGATTCTCGCATCAGAAACCTTCCTAGTTTCCCCAACAGTAATAGTGTCAATAAACCCGTCCACATCTTTACAACGTGGTTCCTCTAAACTACCCTCAAAAGGTATTTTGCAAACCTTGCAAAATTCATCTAATGGCATCTTCTTAACCACATCATATAAATGAAATTCTACTGAAGGAGGTGATTCCTTAGGAAAATAGTAGAAGTTTTGCACAAAAGTATTGGTGAGTAAGAGATACTGTTCGCGTTGGTCGCGGAGGAAGTCGGTGAGGCCTGCATTCTCAGTGAATGAATAGAAATCATCATAAATCTCGGCTTCTCTCAAGAAATCATCGGAAGGCCATTCACACGGCCGAACCTCCGCGGTGCGAGGCAGATTATATTTGGGCCTTTGTGCTTCTTCACTTTGCTTTTCCTTCGAGCTTCGGCTAGATGAGCCCCTAAAAAATATCTTCATTATTTTCTAAAAATTTCTAAAATTTTAAGTAACTTCAAATAAAAGTGAACCAAGCTCAACAAAATTGATAGCAACTACTCCTACAAGTGCCTAGAGCCTATATCATGCATTAGAACTACTTGGAACCATATAAATTTGACATGCAAGCTCAAGAACATGGTCACCTAGGCAACACAAATTTTCAATGAATAAAGCACTAGAACAAAAACTAATTGGACCAATGGAGGAGTCACATGCCAAGGAACAATCCCCCCAAGCAGTTTTGTGAGAGGTCCTTTGAGCAAGGAGATCGAAAATCGCAGCAAAATGAGCCAGAACTCGTGCTTGAGCTAGATAGTGATTTTTTTGAGAGGAAGAAGAAGTGTGTGGGTGCAGGAATAAGTGGAGGGGGCCGCCGTGGGCCCACGAGGCAGGGGGCGCGCCCTCCACCCTCGTGGCCGGGTGCTTGCTCCCCCTGTTGTGTTCTCAGTTCCAAATATTCTCAAATATTCTAGAAAAATCATATATCATTTTCAGGGCATTTGGAGAACTTTTATTTTTGGGGTATTTTTTATATTGAATGGATAAATTAGAAAACAGACAGGAAAATACTATTTTAACTTTAATTCAACTAAATAACAGAAAGTAGAGAGAGGGTGTAGAAGGTTGTGAAGGAAATATGCCCTAGAGGCAATAATAAACTTATTATTTATTTCCTTATATCATGATAAATGTTTATTATTCATGCTAGAATTGTATTAACCGGAAACATAATACATGTGTGAATACATAGACAAACAGAGTGTCACTAGTATGCCTCTACTTGACTAGCTCATTAATCAAAGATGGTTATGTCTCCTAACCATAGACAAAGAGTTGTTATTTGATTAATGGGATCACATCATTAGATGAATGATCTGATTGACTTGACCCACTCCGTTAGCTTAGCACTTGATCGTTTAGTTTGTTGCTATTGCTTTCTTCATGACTTATACATGTTCCTATGACTATGAGATTATGCAACTCCCGTTTACCGGAGGAACACTTTGTATGCTACCAAACGTCACAACGTAACTGGGTAATTATAAAGGTGCTCTACAGGTGTCTCCAAAGGTACTTGTTGGGTTGGCGTATTTCGAGATTAGGATTTGTCACTCTGATTGTCGGAGAGGTATCTCTGGGCCCTCTCGGTAATGCACATCACATAAGCCTTACAAGCATTGTAACTAATGAGTTAGTTGTGAGATGACGTATTATGGAATGAGTAAAGGGACTTGCCAGTAACGAGATTGAACTAGGTATTGAGATACCGAAGATCGAATCTCGGGCAAGTAACATACCGATGACAAAGGGAACAACGTATGTTGTTATGCGGTCTGACCGATAAAGATCTTCGTAGAATATGTAGGAGCCAATATGGGCATCCAGGTGCCGCTATTGGTTATTGACCGGAGACGTGTCTCGGTCATGTCTACATTGTTCTCGAACCGTAGGGTCCGCATGCTTAAGGTTTCGATGATAGTTATATAATGATTTTATGAGTTTTGATGTACCGAAGGAGTTCGGAGTCCCGGATGAGATCGGGGACATGACGAGGAGTCTCGAAATGGTCGAGACGTAAAGATCGATATATTGGACGACTATATTCTGACATGGGAAAAGTTCCGAGTGGTTCGGGTATTTTTGGAGTACCGGAGAGTTACGGGAATTCGCGAGGAGAAGTATTGGGCCTTATTGGGCCATACGGGAAAGAGAGAGGGGCTGCCTAGGGCAGGCCGCGTGCCCCCCAAGGCCTAATCCGAATTGGACTAGGGGGAGGGGCTGCACCCCCTCCTTCCTTCCCTTCTCCCTTCCCCTTCCTTGTCTCCTACTCCTACTACATGGAAGGACTCCTAGTTGGACTAGGAAAGGGGAATCCTACTCCCGGTGGGAGTAGGACTCCCCTAGGGCGCGCCATAGAGAGGGCCGGCCCTCCCCTCCTCCACTCCTTTATATACGGGGGCAGGAGGGCACCCTAGAACGCACAAGGTTATCTTCGTGATCGTTCCTTAGCCGTGTGCGGTGCCCCCCTCCACCATATTCCACCTCGGTCATATTGTAGTGGTGCTTAGGCGAAGCCCTGCAACGGTTGAACATCAAGATCGTCACCATGCCGTCATGCTGACGGAACTCCTCCCCGAAGCTTTGCTGGATCGGAGCCCGGGGAGCGTCATCGAGCTGAACGTGTGCCAAGAACTCGGAGGTGCCGGAGTAACGGTGCTTCGATTGGTTGGACCGGGAAGACATACGACTACTTCCTCTGCGTTACGTCAACGCATCCGCTTCGGTCTACGAGGGTACGTAGACAACACTCTCCCCTCTCGTTGCTATGCATCACCATGATCTTGCATGTGCGTAGGAATTTTTTCGAAATTGTTGGAAATATGCCCTAGAGGCAATAATAAAATGATTATTATATTTCCTTGTTCATGATAATTGTCTATTATTCATGCTATAATTGTATTATCCGGAAATCGTAATACATGCGTGAATACATAGACCACAATGTGTCCCTAGTGAGCCTCTAGTTGACTAGCGCGTTGATCAACAGATAGTCATGGTTTCCTGGCTATGGACATGGGGATGTCATTGATAACGGGATCACATCATTAGGAGAATGATGTGATGGACAAGACCCAAACCTAAGCATAGCACAAAGATCCTGTAGTTCGTTTGCTAGAGCTTTTCCAGTGTCAAGTATCATTTCCTTAGACCATGAGATTGTGCAACTCCCGGATACCATAGGAGTGCTTTGGGTGTGCCAAACGTCACAACTTAACTGGGTGGCTATAAAGGTGCACTACGGGTATCTCCGAAAGTGTCTGTTGGGTTGGCACGAATCGAGATTGGTATTTGTCACTCCGTATGACGGAGAGGTATCTCTGGGCCCACTCGGTAATGCATCATCATAATGAGCTCAATGTGACCAAGTGTCTGGTCACGGGATCATGCATTATGGTACGAGTAAAGTGACATGCCGGTAACGATATTGAACAAGGTATTGGGATACCGACGATCGAGTCTCGGGCAAGTAACGTACCGATTGACAAAGGGAATTGAATACGGGATTGATTAAGTCCTTGACATCGTGGTTCATCTGATGAGATCATCGAGGAGCATGTGGGAGCCAACATGAGTATCCAGATCCCGCTGTTGGTTATTGACCGGAGAGGCGTCTCGGTCATGTCTGCATGTCTCCCGAACCCGTAGGGTCTACACACTTAAGGTTCGGTGACGCTAGGGTTGTAGAGATATTAGTATGCAGTAACCCGAAAGTTGTTAGGAGTCCCGGATGAGATCCCAGACGTCACGAGGAGTTCCGGAATGGTCCGGAGGTAAAGATTTATATATAGGAAGTCCAGTTTCGGCCATCGGGAAAGTTTCGGGGGTCACCGGTATTGTACCGGGCCCACCGGAAGGGTCCCGGGGGTCCACCGGATGGGGCCACCTCTCTCGGAGGGCCCCATGGGCTGAAGTGGCGTGGCAACCAGCCCCTGGTGGGCTGGTGCGCCCCACCCAAGGGCCCAAGGCGCCTAGGGTTGGAAACCCTAGGGGGCCGTTGCCCCCTGGTTGGAAAACCCTAAAGGGGGCTGTTGCCCCCAGGCCCCCCCCCTTAGATGGGATCTCCAAGGGGGCATGCGCCCCCCTAGCCCCTATATATAGTGGAAAGGAGGGAGGGCAGCCGCACCTTGCTCTTGGCGCCTCCATCTCCCTCCGTTACACCTCTCCTCCCCGCTTGTGCTTGGCGAAGCCCTGCCGGGATCCTGCTGCATCCACCACCACCCCGTCGTGCTGCTGGATCTTCATCAACCTCTCCTTCCTCCTTGCTGGATCAAGAAGGAGGAGACGTCTTCCCAATAGTACGTGTGTTGAACGCGGAGGTGCTGTCCGTTCGGCACTTGGTCATCGGTGATTTGGATCACGGCGAGTACGACTCCATCATCCCCGTTCACTTGAACGCTTCCGCTCGCGATCTACAAGGGTATGTAGATGCATTCCTATTCCCCCCGCTGCTAGAATACTCCATAGATTGATCTTGGTGATGTGTAGAAAATTTTTAATTTTTGCTACGATTCCCAACAGTGGCATCATGAGCTAGGTCTATGCGTAGTTTCTATGCACGAGTGGAACACAAAGCAGTTGTGGGCGTTGATATTGTCAATTATCTTGCTGTTACTAGTCTTATCTTGATTCGGCAGTATTGTGGGATGAAGCGGCCGGACCAACCTTACACGTATGCTTACGTGAGACCGGTTCCACTGACTGACATGCACTAGTTGCATAAGGTGGCTGGCGGGTGTCTGTCTCTCCCACTTTAGTTGGATCGGATTCGATGAACAGGGTCCTTATGAAGGGTAAATAGAAATTGGCAATTCACGTTGTGGTTTTGGCGTAGGTAAGAAACGTTCTTGCTAGAAACCTATAGCAGCCACGTAAAAAGTTGCAACAACAATTAGAGGACGTCTAACTTGTTTTTGCAGCAAGTGCTTTGTGATGTGATATGGCCAAAAGTTGTGATGAATGATATATGTGATGTATGAGATGATCATGTTCTTGTAATAGGAACCACGACTTGCATGTCGATGAGTATGACAACCGCCAGGAGCCATAGGAGTTGTCTTAATTTATTTATGACCTGCATGTCAACATAAACGTCATGTAATTACTTTACTTTATTACCAAAGTGTTAGCCATAGTAGTAGAAGTAATAGTTGACGTGACAACTTCATGAAGACACGATGATGGAGATCATGATGATGGAGATCATGGTGTCATGCCGGTGATGACGATGATCATGGCGCCCCGAAGATGGAGATCAAAGGAGCGAAATGATAATGGCCATATCATGTCACTATTTGATTGCATGTGATGTTTATCATGTTTTACATGTTATTTGCTTAGAACGACGGTAGCTTAAATAAGATGATCCCTCGAATTAATTTCAAGAAAGTGTTCCCCCTAACTGTGCACTGTTGCGAAGGTTCGTTGTTTCGAAGCACCACGTGCTGATCGAGTGTGATAGATTCTAACATTTGAATACAACGGGTGTAAGCCAGATTTACACATGCAATACACTTAGGTTGACTTGACGAGCCTAGCATGTACAGACATGGCCTCGGAACACGGAGGACCAAAAGGTCGAGCATGAGTCGTATGGAAGATACGATCAACATGGAGATGTTCACCGATGTTGACTAGTCCGTCTCACGTGATGATCGGACATGGCCTAGTTGCCTCGGATCATATTTCACTTAGATGACTAGACGGATGTCTCTCTGAGTGGGAGTTCATTGAATAATTTGATTAGATGAACTTAATTATCATGAACTTAGTCTAAAATCTTTACAATGTGTCTTGTAGATCAAATGGCCCGCGCTAAGGTTGCCCTCAACTTCAATGCGTTCCTAGAGAAAACCAAGCTGAAAGATGATGGCAGCAACTATACGGACTGGGTCTGGAACCTGAGGATCATCCTCATAGCTGCCAAGAAAGATTATGTCCTAGAAGCACCGCTAGGTGAAGCACCATTCCCAGCAAACCAAGACGTTATGAACGCCTATCAGTCACGTGCTGATGATTACTCCCTCATTCAGTGTGGCATGCTTTACAGCTTAGAACCGGGGCTCCAAAAGCGTTTTGAGCAACACGGAGCATATGAGATGTTCGAGGACCTGAAAATGGTTTTCCAAGCTCATGCCCGGGTCGAGAGATATGAAGTCTCCGACAAGTTCTTTAGTTGTAAGATGGAGGAAAATAGCTCTTTCAGTGAACACATACTCAAGATGTCTGGGTTGCACAACCGCTTGACTCAGCTGGGAGTTAATCTCCCGGATGACGCGGTCATTGACAGAATCCTTCAGTCGCTTCCACCAAGCTACAAGAGCTTTGTGATGAACTTCAATATGCAGGGGATGGAAAGGACCATTCCCGAGGTATATTCAATGTTGAAATCAGCGGAGGTGGAGATCAAAAAGGAACATCAAGTGTTGATGGTGAATAAAACCACTAAGTTCAAGAAAGGCAAGGGTAAGAAGAACTTCAAGAAGGACGGCAAGGAAGTTGCCGTGCCTGGTAAATCAGTTGCCAGGAAGAAGTCAAAGAATGGACCCAAGCCTGAAACTGAGTGCTTTTATTGCAAGGGAAGTGGTCACTGGAAGCGGAACTGCCCCAAATACTTACCGGACAAGAAGGCCGGCAACACCAAAGGTATATGTGATATACATGTTATTGATGTGTACCTTACCAGCACTCGTAGTAGCTCCTGGGTATTTGATACCGGTGCGGTTGCTCATATTAGTAACTCAAAGTAGGAGCTGCGGAATAAGCGAAGACTGGCAAAGGACGAGGTGACGATGCGCGTCGGGAATGGTTCCAAGGTCGATGTAATCACTGTCGGCACGCTACCTCTACATTTACCTACGGGATTAGTTTTAAACCTCAATAATTGTTATTTAGTTCCATCTTTGAGCATGAACATTGTATCAGGATCTCGTTTAATTCGAGATGGCTACTCATTTAAATACGAGAATAATGGTTGTTCTATTTATATGAGAGATATGTTTTATGGTCATGCCCCGCTGGTGAATGGTTTATTCTTGATGAATCTCGTGCGTAATGTTACACATGTTCATAGTGTGAATACCAAAAGATGTAAAGTTGATAATGATAGTCCCACATACTTGTGGCACTGCCGCCTTGGTCACATAGGTGTCAAACGCATGAAGAAGCTCCAAGCAGATGGACTTTTAGAGTCTCTTGATTATGAATCATTTGACACGTGCGAACCATGCCTCATGGGTAAAATGACCAAGACTCCGTTCTCCGGAACAATGGAGCGAGCAACCAACTTATTGGAAACTATACATACTGATGTGTCCGGTCCAATGAGTGTTGAGGCTCGCGGTGGCTATCGTTATGTTCTCACTCTCACTGATGACTTGAGTAGATATGGGTATGTCTACTTAATGAAACACAAGTCTGAGACCTTTGAAAAGTTCAAGGAATTTCAGAGTGAGGTTGAGAATCAACGTGACAGAATAATAAAGTTCTTACGGTCAGATCATGGGGGAGAATATTTAAGTCACGAATTTGGCACACACTTAAGGAAATGTGGAATCGTTTCACAACTCACGCCGCCTGGAACACCTCAGCGTAACGGTGTGTCCGAACGTCATAATCGCACTCTATTGGATATGGTGCGATCTATGATGTCTCTTACCGATCTACCGCTCTCATTTTGGGGCTATGCTTTAGAGACTACCGCATTCACTTTAAATAGGGCTCCGTCGAAATCCGTTGAGATGACACCGTATGAATTGTGGTTTGGGAAGAAACCTAAGCTGTCGTTTCTAAAAGTTTGGGGATGCGATGCTTATGTCAAGAAACTTCAACCTGAAAATCTCGAACCCAAGTCGGAAAAATGCGTCTTCGTAGGATACCCTAAGGAAACCATTGGGTATACCTTCTACCTTAGATCCGAAGGCAAGATCTTCGTTGCCAAGAATGGATCCTTTCGAGAGAAGGAGTTTCTCTCGAAAGAAGTAAGTGGGAGGAAAGTAGAGCTTGATGAAGTACTGCCTCTTGAAGCAGAGAGTAGCGCAGCTCAGGAAAATGTTCCTGTGGTGCCTGCACCAATTAGAGAGGAAGTTAATGATGATGATCAAGAACTTCGGATCAAGCTCATACTGAACTTCGTAGGTCCACAAGGACACGTTCCGTACCAGAGTGGTACGGCAACCCTGTCCTGGAGATCATGTTGTTGGACAACGGTGAACCTTCTAATTATGAAGAAGCGATGGCGGGCCCAGATTCCAACAAATGGCTGGAAGCCATGAAATCTGAGATAGAATCCATGTATGAAAACGAAGTATGGACTTTGACTGACTTGCCCAATGATCGGAGAGCCATAGAAAATAAATGGATCTTTAAGAAGAAGACAGACGCGGATGGTAATGTGACCATCTATAAGGCTCGACTTGTCGCTAAGGGTTATCGACAAGTTCAAGGGGTTGACTACAATGAGACTTTCTCACCCGTAGCGAAGCTGAAGTCTGTCCGAATCATGTTAGCAATTGCCGCATTCTATGATTATGAGATATGGCAAATGGACGTCAAAACGGCATTCCTTAACGGCTTTCTTAAGGAAGAATTGTATATGATGCAGCCGGAAGGTTTTGTCAATCCTAAGAATGCTAACAAGGTGTGCATACTCCAGCGCTCAATCTATGGGCTGGTGCAAGCATCTCGGAGTTGGAACATTCGCTTTGATGAGATGATCAAAGCGTTTGGGTTTATGCAGACTTATGGAGAAGCCTGCGTTTACAAGAAAGCGAGTGGGAGCTTTGTAGCATTTCTCATATTATATGTGGATGACATACTGTTGATGGGAAATGATATAGAATTCTTGGAAAGCATAAAGGCCTACTTGAACAAGTGTTTTTCAATGAAGGACCTTGGAGAAGCTGCTTATATATTAGGCATCAAGATCTATAGAGATAGATCGAGACGCCTCATCGGTCTTTCACAAAGTACGTACCTTGACAAGATATTGAAGAAGTTCAATATGGATCAGTCCAAGAAGGGGTTCTTGCCTGTATTGCAAGGTGTGCAATTGAGCACGACTCAATGCCCGACCACGGCAGAAGATATAGAAGAGATGAGTGTCATCCCTATGCCTCAGCCATAGGGTCTATTATGTATGCCATGCTATGTACCAGACCTGATGTAAACCTTGCCGTAAGTTTGGTAGGTAGGTACCAAAGTAATCCCAGCAAGGAACACTGGACAGCGGTCAAAACATCCTGAAGTACCTGAAAAGTACCAAGGATATGTTTCTCGTTTATGGAGGTGGCGAAGAGCTCGTCGTAAAGGGTTATGTCGACGCTAGCTTTGACACATATCTGGATGACTCTAAGTCACAAACCGGATACGTGTATATTTTGAATGGTGGGGCAGTGAGCTGGTGCAGTTGCAAGCAAAGCGTCGTGGCGGGATCTACATGTGAAGCAGAATAAATGGCAGCCTTGGAGGCAGCACAAGAAGCAATCTGGGTGAAGGAGTTCATCACCGACCAAGGATTCATACCCAATGCGTCGGGGCCGATGACTCTCTTCTGTGACAACACTGGAGCTATTGCCCTTGCCAAGGAGCCTAGGTTTCACAGGAAGACCAGGCATATCAAGCGTCGCTTCAACTCCATTCGTGAAAGTGTTCAAAATGGAGACATAGAAATTTGTAAAGTACATACGGACCTGAATCACTACTGGAATCAGCTAGTTTGCCATCTGCCAGTTCTTTGCCGTCCGCTCTTTGCCATCAGCTTCCTAAAAGCAGACGGCAAAGAACTGGCTGATGGTAAACACAAAGTTTGCCATCAGCCAGTTCTTTGCCGTCTGCTAGCGGACGGCAAAGATCTTTGCCGTCGGCTAGCAGACGGCAAAGAGGGAGGGGCCCCACTGACGAGCTGCAAAAAAAAACCTAACGGGCCCCCTCTTTGCCGTCCGCTAGCGGACGGCAAAGAGAAAGAAGGCGGACGACAAAGGGTGGCGGACGGCAAAGAGGGAGGCCCCAGGTAATGTTAACGGGGCCGCGCCCCACACCCTCCTCTCTCTCTCTTTCTCTCCCACCTCCACCGCCCCATCGCACCATGCCCCGCCGCCGCCCCAGCGCCCCCCCGCCCCGTCGCCCCCGCCGCCCCCACCGCCCTGCCGTCTGGGCACCGCCACGCCCCGGCGCCCCGGCACCTCCGCGCCCCGCCGCCCCAGGCCGCCCCGCCCCCCTCCTCCGCCGCCCCAGGCCGCCCCGCCCCGCTCCTCCGCCGCCCCAGGCCGCACCGCCCCCCTCCTCCACCCTGCAGGTGAGGTGATCTTCCTTTTTTCTTTTTCCTTTTTTTTGTTTTTTAGGTTTAGGTTTATGTTTAGTTTAGATTTAGTTTTAGTTTTAGGATTAGTTTTAGGTTTATAGGTTTAGTTTAGTTTTAGGTTTAGATTTAGTTTTTTTCTTTTTCTGTTTTTTTAGTTTTAGTTTTAGGTTTAGTTTAGTTTTAGGAAAGAAGAAAAAGAGAAAAAGAGGAGATCAGGAGAAGAAGAAGAAGAAGAAGAAGAAGAAGAGGAGGAGGAGAAGAAAAAAGAAGAAGAAGAAAAAAGAGGAGAGGAGGAGAAGAAGAAGAGGAAAAAGGAAAGGAGGAAGAAGAAGAAGAAGAAGAAGAAGAAAGAGGAGAGGAGGAGAAGAAGAAGAGGAAGAAGGAAAGGAGGAAGAAGAAGAAGAAGAAGAAGAAGAAGAAGAAGAAGGAAAAAAGGAAGAAAAGGAAAAAGAGGAAGAAGAAGAAAAGGAAAAAAAACCGACCCGACACGGTACCCTGACCCCGACCCGGCACCCCGACACGACACCCCGACCCCGAGACCCCGACCCCGACCCCGAGACCCCGACCCCGACACCCCGACTTCGACCCCGACCCCGACACCCCGACCCCGATACCCCGACCCCGACCCCGACACCCCGACCCCCCAAGCCTGACCCGACACCCCGACCCCGACCCCGACACCCCGACCCCGACCCGACACGGTACCCAGACCCCGACCCGGCACCCTGACACGACACCCCGACCCCGAGACCCCGACCCTGACACCCCGACCCCGACCCCGACCCCGACACCCCGACCCCGACACCCCGACCCCCCAAGCCTGACCCGACACCCCGACCCCGACCCCGACACCCCGACCCCGACCCGACACGGTACCCAGACCCCGACCCCGAGCCTGACCCGACACCCTGACCCCGACACCACACCCCGACCCCGAAACAACACCCCGACACCGACACGGCACTACCCCGACATCGACACGACACCCCGACCCCCCGACCCCGAAACAGCACCCCGACCCCGACACGGCACCCCGACACCGACAGGACACCCCGACCACCGACACCTCCCGAAAAGGTGTTCTTTGGCCTTCCAGAGGCCGACGGGGTCATATATTTGTGAATTATTAGTTAGGTCATATATTTTTCGATTTTGTTATGAAAAACATCATATATAATTGTGTTGATCGTGTAGTTTTAAATGTGCAGTTGTTTCATCGCTGCGAGGTTTGGTGTTCGACGACCTCGCCGTGCGTTTGACGAGCTCTGCCCCTTCGTTCTTGGGTGAGCACAAATGACAAGTCCTCCTCCCCCATTAATTATTTGATCTATTCCGATGAAACTTGATAGCTAGTTATGTATGTGTCTTGAATCATCAGTATGCGTAACCAATATGTGTCTCCCGTTCGAAAGCGTCATAGTTATAAATATGCATGCATTTGCATATTTATAACCTTGATTCTTTCGAATTATCCAACGCTATCCATGGACAGCCCGAGTATGTGTAGATTGGGTTCGTTTTCCCATATGCTTTGCTCCGGATCCGACGCATATATTTCGTCAGTGCCTCCCCTGTTGTTCTCCGGGTACACATCCTCTCTGTTTATTGCAGAGACGTGTATCAGGAGAACAGCGGGGAGGTGCTGCCGAAATTTTGCGTCGGATCCGGAGCATAGCATGGGAAAATAAACCCAATCTACACATACACGGGTGGGATTAGGACCTATCATTACCTATTAGAGTGTAGGTTGCATGGACGTAATAAAATTGACAAAGTAGATCAACTGATGAATATATACATGGTGAATTACATATATAATTGTTGTGTGTCCAGTAGCTCTGAAAGTCAAGATGAGTGACCGTGCTTGGATGTATACCGGTCACACTGGTCAGAACAAATGAAGTGCTGAATGGTTCACAAAAACTAAGGGGTTTGTGCAAGCCGCATTTGCAAATGGCCAAAAGAAAACCTGGTGCCCCTGTTTCCGGTGCGGCAATTGGGAAAAGAAGACAGAGGCTGAAATGGGCAAACACCTGCAGAAGAGTGGTTTTACGCCCGATTATACGGTGTGGACATTTCATGGTGAGTCTGCCCAACGTGACCAAGCTGAGGTGGATCGTCGTCGCACCGACGAGCATGGTACCGGGATGGAAAACATGGTGCAAGGCTATGATGATGCTCGGGATTCGGACGAGGAGATGGAGGAATCTGCAAAGGCCTTCAATGAAATGTTGGAGTCTTCGAAACGTCCGCTCCACGAGCACACTGAGCTTTTTCAGTTGGATGCCATCTCACAAGTAATGGCTCTAAAGGCTCAGTTCAACTTGGGCAGAGAATGCTATGACGCAATTATGACAGTATTTGGACGCTTTCTACCCAAAGGCCATGTAATGCCTGCAAACCTGTACCAGTCGGACAAAATCCTCCGTGCACTGAAGATGCCCTATGAGAAGATACATGCTTGTGAGAAAGGATGTGCCTATTTAGGCTTGACTATGCGGACTTGAACTATTGTCCCATTTGCAAGTCTTCCAGGTATATTGTGGTAGACAACGGTATGGGTGAGAAGACACAGACCAAAATCCCCGTTAGTGTTCTTCGGTATATGCCAATCGTACCAAGACTTCAACATCTTTTCATGGTCGAAGAGACGGCCAGACAGATGACATGGCACAAAATAGGCAAAAGAACCGAACTAGATGCAGATGGGAATCTGATGATGGTACACACATCGGATGGTGTTGCGTGGAAAAAGTTTGATGAATTACATGCTGACAAAGCGGCAGATCCGAGGCATCCTCGAGTCGGCATCAGCACGGATGGGTTCAGTGTGTTTGGTATGACGGCAGCCCAATACAGTTGTTGGCCCGTATTTGTCTTTCCACTCAATCTCCCCCCCCCCCCGGACAGATTATGCAAAGAAAGAACATTTTCCTGACGTTGATAATTCCAGGACCCAACTATCCGGGCAAAAATATGAATGTGTACATGCAGCCGCTTAAGGACGAATTGCAAGAAGCCTGGGATAATGGGTTCAAGACATAGGATGCCTTTAGCAAACGGAACTTCATAATGCGTGTCTGGTACATGTACTCGACGCATGACTTGCCGGCGTATGCGCTATTCGTTGGCTGGTGTGTGCATGGAAGGTTCCCGTGCCCCACATGCAAGGGAGCTCTTGAGTTTCGTTGGCTTCAGGCCGATCGCAAGTTTTCTTGCTTCGACATGCATAGACAGTTCCTGGATCCTCGCCATAAGTTCAGGAAAGACAAGAAGAACTTCATCAGGGGTAGAGTTGTCAAAACCTCTGCACCACCTGCATTGACAGGCCAACAGACCCTGGATCAGTTAAATGCTCTCGAGCCAGATCCACAACGTCCAGGGTACTTCAAGGGGTATAATACTAAGCACGCGTGGACTCACAAAACATGCTTATGGGATCTGCCTTACTTCAAAGACCTCCTTTGCCCACACAACATCGACGTGATGCACACTGAGAAGAATATCGCCGAGGCACTTTTTGGTACATTGTTCGGCATAGATGGGAGGTCAAAGGATAATACTAAGGCTAGAGTCGATCTGGAGGCGCTATGTGATAGGCCGTTACAAAACATGAAAGAACCGAAAGGAAAGCAGAACTGGACGAAGCCAAAGGCATGGTTCAATCTTGGAAGGCCAGCTATGAGGGAAATTCTCTTGTGGGTGCAACAGCAGTTGATGTTCCCCGATGGGTATGCAGCGAATCTAAAGAGGGGAGCGAATCTTGATAAACTGAAGATATTTGGTCTCAAGAGTCATGATTGGCACATATGGATTGAGCGGGTAATGCCGGTGATGTTGCGTGGCTTCATCCCTGAGGATGAATGGCTAGTACTGGCAGAACTCAGCTATTTCTTCCGTGTTCTTTGTGCGAAAGAGCTATCGCCTGGCGTGCTAGAAGAAATGGAAGAGTTGGCGCCGGAGTTGATCTGCAAGTTAGAGAAGATCTTTCCACCGAGCTTCTTTAATCCAATGCAGCATTTGATTTTGCATCTCCCGACCGAGGCAAGATTGGGGGGGCCCGTGCAAAATCGTTGGTGCTACCCAACTGAGAGGATGCAGAAGACGCTTTGAGAAAAATGTAAAAATAAACGTAGAATTGAAGCATCGATGGCTGAGGCATTCATCACAGAGGAGGCGGCAAACTTCGTAACAGCGCACTATGAAGCCAAAAATCGTCATTTTCATAATCCGAAGCCTCGGTACAATGCTGACGAGCCTAAAAGGGTGGATCCAACCTCAGCCTATTCAAAGGGAATCTCGCACCAGCTAGTGTTTCACATCCAGTATCTTTGGATAACGAAGAATGGCGGACCATTTCGTTGTATATCTTCAACAACCTGATAAAAGTGCGGCCGTACATCGAGTAAGTTCTCGGTACATTGTTTCGCAACTTCTATTTCCTTTGAACTACTCTTATTCCTGGATATGTCATACAGTCGATACATCACCATATTCTTGTATGGAGCGGAGATCCAAAAGGATTCTGTCGAAGAGTATGAGCTTCTCGCAAAGCAAGGAGGTGGCTATCCCGGTTTCATCTCTTGGTTCAAACAAACAGTAATTTCTATTAGACAATTTCATTTCATTCGCTAATTTGTGCATAATGCAACAATCCTTTCATATTAAACTTGTAGGCTAATTCAGAGTCTATGGACGCCGAATTGAGACAAGTCGCTAATGGTTTTGACTATAAGGTCCGTTCATTTGACAAGTACGATATCAACGGGTATCGCTTTCGTACCTATGGCAAAGAACTATCTATGGCCGACCGAAAGTCTACAAATTGTTGTGTATCTGCTATTGGCGAAGGAGGTACGGAGTATTATGGGAGAGTTGAAGCAATTTATGAACTTCTGTTCTATGGTGAAAACCCACTGAATGTCGTAGTCTTCAAATGTTATTGGTTTCAGCTGAAGGAGACTAGAAGGACTCATGAACATATAGGGCTAGTTGAAATCAACCAAAGCACTCATTTAGATGTTCCTGATGTCTATATTATGGCTCAACAGGCGACCCAAGTATTCTATCTACCGTGGGCCTGCCAAACTAATCCAAATCTGAAAGGTTGGGATGTCGTTTATGAAGTGCCGCCCCGTGCTAGACTTTCTCCCCCAAAGGAAGAGGATTATGAACCTCACATTAACCCAGACACATATGAAGGAGAATTCTTCCAAGAGACACGTCTTTCCAAAAAGCGTTTCAAGAACCGCTATACTTCACCCCAAAACATTGAAGTAGACAGCGACAATGAATCCGACATCACCCCAGAGGAGGAACAAGAAGAGCCGGAACAAGAAGAGGTTACTGCTGCGGATGACCTGTCAATGCTTGACCAATTACGTCAAGGTGGCCTTGCACATGTTGATGCCAATGAACCCTATGAGCCCGTCATTGATTATAGTGATGATGATGATTATGCATTTATTTATGATACTGATCGAGATTATTAGTAGTGTTAGGTATTACATTTTTTTATGTTGTACTTGATGATGATACACTTAAGTGATACAGATATTATTATTCATGTCGGTCTTTTTTTATGTTTTACTAATTTCGTTTACTGTTTGTCATGGCAGGTGTTGAAAGATAGTGGGCGCTGGTCGGGAGCGTGGTCTGAGGTCTTCCATTCCAGACGCACCTCTCCGCCGAGCGTTGCTGGACAGTATGGCCACACCGCCGGGCCCTTCTTCATCGACCGCGGTGCCCAGCAGGGGACGAGCTCGAGGTAGGAAGAGAGGAGGTGGGGCATGTGGTCGTGGGAGAGGAGGTAGGGTGACTGCTACGGCGCCTTCCTCGCCGCCACCCCCGGCTGTTTCACCCGAGCACGTGACTGCTAGGGTGGACTCGTCCGAGGAGGAGGCTACACGGACTCCGGTCCACGAGCCTCCGGTCCACGGGTCTTGGGCCCACGAGCCTCGGGTCGACTGGCCTTTGGCCCACGAGAGTTCGGCCCACGTGACCCCGGAGGAGCACACGTCCGGATGGGGTACCTGGCCGGATCAGCCCGAGGAGCCGAGTGGCCATGCTGATGATGGCGGGGAGCCGACTGATCTTGAGGAGGAGGGGGGCACCGTCTACCAGCGTGGTGCTACACGGCTCCCGTCCGTGCCGGTGACCCGCGAGCAGAGGTGGTTGATTTTCCCTGATGGGGAGAGGTACGTAAGTGCATTTAATATTTTTGTACCTTGTGCATTCACATTTTTTCAAATAACTAATGCGTTGGCCTTGTCATGCTGCAGGGGTTGGGACCACCATCATAGTGTCCGCCAGCCCAACTCCGTCCTTGGAGTTCTTTGCCGGCAAAACTTCCTGGGGTTTGTCACGTTGCCTGGTGAGGGTCGGCTTCCAGAGCTTGGATTGAGCTGGGAGCACTACGTGGCTGCCCCGGCCCCGCCGGATGAGATTATCGACGGTGTCGTGTGCGACACGAGGGCAGACATGGTGATCAGAAAGTTTTGGGTAATTTCTCCTTTACACATTTAAAAATCTTCAACTAGCTAGTTATTGATTGTACTAATCAATATTGTCTCATTTGATTGCAGACATTCTACAGGTGTGAGGAGGGATACGAGGAGGACGCGGCACATGTTATCGAGAACGTCTGCAAGCGCCTACTCCAGAACTTACGGCACGAGGCTCGGGTGCAGGCTGTTCGAGACTACTACGCCTTGCGTGGTATCAAGAAGACCAAGCCGGCGTGCCGCGATAAGTTCCTGAGTAAGGAGCAGTACATGAAGGTAATTCCTAAGGCCTTCTCTACTTAAGTTCCTTCATTTAGTAATTCTTAGCCGTAGCGCTCAAGTTTCTATTTGCTAACTTAGGCGCCTCCGAGATGGTGTGCGGATCGGATGGATTGTTGGGAGGTGTTGGTCGATGAGTGGTGCTCAAAACAATGGCTAGCCCTCCACAACGAGGCCAAGGACAAACATGCCCAAATGGAAGGTGTGCCACACCATCAAGGCAGCTCCAACTTATATCAGTTCGGGCGCAACTGGGTATGTGGTTTGCTTCATGATTCATGCAATTCATTCATCATGCTAGCTTGAGCCCTTTAATTACTAATTTTCATTGTTTCTCTCTTTCAGGCACGCTACAATAAGGCGGATAAGGTGCCAGAGGTGCACGACCTGTATGCCATGGCCCACACTGCCTCTTTCAAGAAAGTCAAGGCTTTCTCTCAGTCTGACCTCGATGATGCAAACAACTTCACCAACATCTCCTCCCACAACAAGCTCGTGAGATATAGAGATGAGGGGAAGGCGAGGAAAGGGGAGGACTTTAACCCGAGCCAGGGTCCCATTGATCCAGAGCTATTGATGATATCTGGTGGCGGGAGGTCCCATGGCTCCATAGCCATTGGAGATGGACTTATCCGTTGTCCTAGCACTCTCCCGGAGATCAAGGCACGCCAGTCGAGCTCCACTCCTGAGATAAGGCCTCGTGAACGGCCAGTGCAACTCGCCATCAAGGTTAGTGATACGTACTCATTTATCTTTCTCCATTACATTGTGTGCGCTTCCATCGATGATTACAAATGGTCATGTGAGTGGTGTTGCAGGCTGCTATACAGAGTGAGAGAGATAGAACGGAGAAACTTCTGGCGGAGGCGGCGGAGAGGCAGCGGGAGTTGGAGGAGAGGACGACAAAGATGATGGAGGAGGAGAGGGCACGGAATGACATGCAGGCAAGGGCCATGTACGAGCTCCTTGTGGTAAGTTTCTTCTGCAGATTAGCCAAAACATTCATGTAGTGTTTGTCTCATTACTAACTAGTATGACTGAGTCGTCAAAACCAAATGTGCATTCTGTGTGCGAGAAGATAGGTTAGACCGCTCCGCCGATGCCAGTGATTGCTCCTGGGACCACGGTGAGTTTTATTTGAATGGACATTACTTGCTAGTCTTAACATTTGAGTGTCTTCATGCTAACAAGACATTGGAAATGATCTTTGGTGCAGCGTAACTCCAGACAAGCATCGCACGATCCTTCTCCAGCTACCGACACTAGCCACCCCGCTCCTACACCTCCTGGATCTTGGTAAGTTTATCTAGTGTTTTGCTTAACACATGCATAAAGACCTAGACTTAGCTTTATTTCCTCCAATGCTTACCATAATGACCTAGACTTAGCTTCTTCACCTCCAAAATGACTTAATAAGCTTACTGACCTCCAAAACCATCCATTTTACCTAAGTTAGCTCTAAAACGATCTGTACTTAGCTTACTTATGTCAAAAATTGCATAATTAGCTTAGTTAGCTCATAGACGATCCATTTTACCTAAGTTAGCTCTAAAATGACCCATTTTACCTAGGTTAGCTTATAAATGATCCAGTTCATCCAAGTTAGCTCAAAAATGACCCATTTTACCTAGATTAGCTCCTAAATGATCCATTTTACCTACGTTAGCTTTAAAATGACCCATTTCACCTAGGTTAACTCCAAAATGACCAATCTTACCTAGGTTATCTCATAAACGATCCATTTCAACTAATTTAGCTCATAAACGATCCATTTCACCAAGTTAGCTAAAAAACGATCCATTTCACCTAAATTAGCTCTTAAATGATCCATTTCACCTAAGTTAGCTCAAAAAGATCCATTTCAACTAAATTAGCTCATAAATGATCCATTTCACCTAAGTTAGCTCAAAAACGATCCATTTCAACTAAGTTAGCTCATAAATGATCCATTTCACCTAAGTTAGCTAAAAAAACGATCCATTTCACCTAAATTAGCTCTTAAATGATCCATTTCACCTAAGTTAGCTCAAAAAGATCCATTTCAACTAAATTAGCTCATAAATGATCCATTTCACCTAAGTTAGCTCAAAAACGATCCATTTCAACTAAGTTAGCTCATAAATGATCCATTTCACCTAAGTTAGCTAAAAAACGATCCATTTCACCTTAGTTACCTCAAAAACGATCCATTTGACCTTAGTTAGCTCATAAACGACCCATTTCAACTAAGTTGCCTCATAAATGATCCATTTCACCTTAGCTAGCTCTTAAACGACCCATTTCAACTTAGTTAGCTCATATATGATCCATTTCACGTAAGTTAGCTCATAAATGACATACTCTTCTTGTTCTACTCTTCTTCTTGTTCTACTCTTCTTGTTCTAGTCTTCTGCTTGTTCTACTCTTCTTCTTGTTCTACTCTTCTTGTTCTAACTTTCTTATTTTTCATTTTGCAGATTTCATTCACTTGACGAAAGCTTGCATAGATGGAGTGCTCCTTATCCCTTTCTCTGTTTCTTTTGTATCATTGAACTATGCATGTATCGTTGGATGAAAGTATTGTAATATATATGGTTGTATGCCTCTATGTTGAACGATGAAGTTATGTGTTGGATATCTTATATGTTTGCTCTGTAATGGCCTTTCGAAATATATCTATATATGTCATATATATTTGTGATGAAAATTGTTGGATTTAATAAAAAAAGAAAAAAGAGCCAATATGCAGGCTCTTTGCCGTCTGCCACCGATGGCAACGGGCTCTTTGCCGTCTTCCGCGGACGGCAAAGAAGACACGTGGCATCCAGCTGTGCTTCCTGGGAGCTGACCCATTTGGTCAGTTTGCCTACAGTGGTAGACGGCAAAGACTTTGCCATCAGTGGCAGACGGCAAAGAACCTGCCATGTAGTGACGTGTAGATGACATCATACGGCGGACGGCAAAGACCCTAGCAATTTTGCCGTCAGCGGCGGACGGCAAAGGCCTGCCGTTAGCCACTTAACGGACTGACAGCGCAATTATTGTCGTCCGCTCTCTTTGCCGTCTGCCGCAGACGGCAAAGACTTTGCCGTCAGTAGCAGACGGCAAAGTAGCTGTTTACCGTAGCCTACTTTGCCGGAGCCTTTTGCCGTCCGCCGTTCATGCCTTTGCTGTCCGCCGTGGCAGACGGCAAAGTAGCTGATTCCTATAGTGAATGTAGCAGATACGTTGACTAAACCTCTCCCTAGAGCAAAACATGATCAACACCAGAATTCCATGGGTGTTCGATTCTTCACAATGTAACTAGATGATTGACTCTAGTGCAAATGGGAGACTGTTGGAAATATGCCCTAGAGGCAATAATAAAATGATTATTATATTTCCTTGTTCATGATAATTGTCTATTATTCATGCTATAATTGTATTATCCGGAAATCGTAATACATGTGTGAATACATAGACCACAATGTGTCCCTAGTGAGCCTCTAGTTGACTAGCTCGTTGATCAACAGATAGTCATGGTTTCCTAGCTATGGACATGGGGATTTCATTGATAACGGGATCACATCATTAGGAGAATGATGTGATGGACAAGACCCAAACCTAAGCATAGCACAAAGATCATGTAGTTCGTTTGCTAGAGCTTTTCCAGTGTCAAGTATCATTTCCTTAGACCATGAGATTGTGCAACTCCCGGATACCGTAGGAGTGCTTTGGGTGTGCCAAACGTCACAACGTAACTGGGTGGCTATAAAGGTGCACTACGGGTATCTTCGAAAGTGTCTGTTGGGTTGGCACGAATCGAGACTGGGATTTGTCACTTCGTATGACGGAGAGGTATCTCTGGGCCCACTCGCTAATGCATCATCATAATGAGCTCAATGTGACCAAGTGTCTGGTCACGGGATCATGCATTACGGTACGAGTAAAGTGACTTGCTGGTAACGAGATTGAACAAGGTATTGGGATACCGACGATCGAGTCTCGGGCAAGTAACGTACCGATTGACAAAGGGAATTGAATACGGGATTGATTAAGTCCTCGACATCGTGGTTCATCCGATGAGATCATCGAGGAGCATGTGGGAGCCAACATGGGTATCCAGATCCCGCTGTTGGTTATTGACCGGAGAGGCGTCTCGGTCATGTCTGCATGTCTCCTGAACCCGTAGGGTCTACACACTTTAGGTTCGGTGACGCTAGGGTTGTAGAGATATTAGTATGCAGTAACCCGAAAGTTGTTCGGAGTCCCGGATGAGATCCCGGACGTCACGAGGAGTTCCAGAATGGTCCGGAGGTAAAGATTTATATATAGGAAGTCCAGTTTTGGCCATCGGGAAAGTTTCGGGGGTCACCGGTATTGTACCGGGGCCACCGGAAGGGTCCCGGGGGTCCACCGGATGGGGCCACCTATCCCGGAAGGCCCCATGGGCTGAAGTGGCGTGGGAACCAGCCCCGGGTGGGCTGGTGCGCCCCACCCAAGGGCCCAAGGCGCCTAGGGTTGGAAACCCTAGGGGGCCGTTGCCCCCCGAGGGGGCATGCGCCCCCCTGGTTGGAAACCCTAAAGGGGGTCGTTGCCCCCAGGGGCCGCCGCCCCCCCCTTTAGATGGGATCTCCAAGGGGGCATGCGCCCCCCTAGCCCCTATATATAGTGGAAGGGAGGGAGGGCAGACGCACCTTGTTCTTGGCGCCTCCATCTCCCTCCATTACACCTCTCCTCCCCGCTTGTGCTTGGCGAAGCCCTGCCGGGATCCTGCTGCATCCACCACCACGCCGTCGTGCTGCTGGATCTGCATCAACCTCTCCTTCCCCCTTGCTGGATCAAGAAGGAGGAGACGTCTTCCCAACCGTACGTGTGTTGAACACGGAGGTGCTGTCCGTTCAGCACTTGGTCATCGGTGATTTGGATCACGGCGAGTACGACTCCATCATCCCCGTTCACTTGAACGCTTCCGCTCGCGATCTACAAGGGTATGTAGATGCACTCCTATTCCCCTCGTTGCTAGAATACTCCATAGATTGATCTTGGTGATGCATAGAAATTTTTTAATTTCTGCTACGATCCCCAACAGAAATTACTACGTTCCCCAACAGGTTGTGCCTTCTATTTTCATCCATCTCATGCTCATCAAAAAGATTCCACTAACAAGGTTGATCAAGTCTTGTTAACGAACTCATTCTGAATAACATGGAACCGGAGAAATTTTGAATAACACTATGTTACCTCAACGGGGATATGCACATCCCCAGTAATAAGAATATCATATCTCTTTTTGACAGTAGGAAGAGGAAATTCAAAACCTCCAAAAATAATCGATGGAATTTTTCCAATAGAATTGATACTGTGGACTTGAGGTTGTTTCCTCGGAAAGTGTACCGTATGCTCATTACCATTAACATGAAAAGTGACATTGCCTTTGTTGCAATCAATAACAGCCCCTGTAGTATTCAAAAAAGGTCTTCTAAGAATAATAGACATACTATCGTCCCCGGGAATATCAAGAATGACAAAGTCCGTTAAAATAGTAACGTTTGCAACCACAATAGGCACATCCTCACAAATACCGACAGGTATAGCAGTTGATTTATCAGCCATTTGCAAAGATATTTCAGTAGGTGTCAACTTATTCAAGTCAAGTCTACGACATAAAGAGAGAGGCATAACACTAACACCGGCTCCAAGATCACATAAAGCAGTATTAACATAATTTCTTTTAATGGAGCATGGTATAGTTGGTACTCCTGGATCTCTGAGTTTCTTTGGTAGTCCACCCTTAAAAGTATAATTAGCAAGCATGGTGGAGATTTCAGCTTCCGGTATCTTCCTTTTATTAGTAACAATATCTTTCATATATTTAGCATAAGGATTCATTTTGAGCATATCAGTTAATCGCATACGCAAAAAGATAGGTCTAATCATTTCAGCAAAGCGCTCAAAATCCTCATCATCCTTTTTCTTGGATGGTTTGGGAGGAAACAACCCATGGCTCCCTTTCTTTACCATCCAAGAAAAAGGATGGTTTGGGAGCAAAAAGACTAGGTGCATCAATATTATTTGTCTGAGAATCTTGTTCAATTCTCTTAGGGTGGCCTTCAGGATACAAAGGTTCCTGAGTCATTCTACCAGTTCTAGTAGCCACTCTGACAGCATAATCATTTTTCTTACTATTCAATTCATTGAGCAAATCATTTTGATCTTTAAGTACTTGTTCTACTTGAGTGGTAACCATAGAATCATGTTTACTAATGAGTTTAAGTTCACCTTTAACTCTAGACATATAATCACCCAAGTATTCAAGCGTATCGGGATTATATTTCAATTGTCTACCAAAATAAGCATTAAAATCTTCTTGCTTCACCATAAAATTATCAAACTCATCTAAGCATTGGCTAGCAAACTTAGTAAGAGGGATTTCAGCTTTATCATATCTATAGAGAGAATTTACCTTTACTACCTGTGTCGGGTTATCAAGACCATGAGTTTCTTCAATAGGTTATGGATTAAGATCAATGTTTCTTCAATAGGTGGTAAATTAAGGCCATGTATTTCTTCAATAGGAGGTAAATTCTTAACATCTTTAGCTTTAATACCTTTTTCTTTCATAGATTTCTTTGCCTCTTGCATATCTTCAGGACTGAGAAATAGAACACCTTTTTTCTTCGGAGTTGGTTTAGGAATATGCTCAGGAACTGCCTCAGGAAGTGTCCAATTATTTTCATTTGTCAACATATTATTCAATAGAATTTCAGCTTCATCCGGTGTTCTTTTCCTAAAAACAGAACCAGCACAACTATCTAGGTAATCTCTGGAAGCATCGGTTAGTCCATTATAAAAGATATCAAGTATTTCATTTTTCTTAAGAGGATGATCTGGCAAAGAATTAAGTAACTTGAGAAGCCTCCCCCAAGCTTGTGGGAGACTCTCTTCTTCAATTTGCACAAAATTGTATATTTCCCTTAAAGCAACTTGTTTCTTATGAGCAGGAAAATATTTAGCGGAGAAGTAATAAATCATATCCTGGGGACTACGCACACAACCAGGATCAAGATAATTAAACCATATCTTAGCATCACCCTTTAGTGAGAACGGAAATATTTTAAGGATATAAAGGTAGCGCGATTTCTCATCATTAGTGAATAGGGTGGCTGTATCATTTAATTTAGTAAGATGTGCCACAACAGTTTCAGATTCATAGCCATAAAAAGAATCAGATTCAACCAAAGTAATTATATCAGGATCAACAGAGAATTCATAATCCTTATCAGTAACACAGATAGGTGAAGTAGCAAAATCAGGATCAGGTTTCATTATAGCATTAAAAGATTGCTGCTTCCATTTAGCTAATAACCTCTTGAGCTCGTACCTATCATTGCAAGCTAAAATAGCTCTAGCAGCTTCTTTTTCCAGAACATAATCCTTAGGCACAACAGGCAATTCATATTTATTAGGGGGAGAGTCTTCATCATCACTTCCTTCAATAGATTCAATATTTTCAATCTCTCTAGCCCTAGCAAGTTGTTCATCAAGAAATTCACCAAGTGGCACAGTAATATCAAGCATAGAAGTAGTTTCATCATAAGTATCATGCATAGCAGAAGTGGCATCATCGATACCATGCGACATATCAGAATGAATAGCAGAAGCAGGTTTAGGTGTCGCAAGCTTGCAGAGCTAGGTGGCAGTTCCTTACCTCCCCTCGTAGTTGAGGGATAAATTGTTGTTTTCGCGTCTTTCAGGTTCTTCATAGTGACTAGCAGATATAAATCCCAAGTGACTCAAAGAGTAGAGCTATGCTCCCCGGCAACAGTGCCAGAAAATAGTCTTGATAACCCACAAGTATAGGGGATCGCAACAGTTTTCGAGGGTAGAGTACTCAACCCAAATTTATTGATTCGACACAAGGGGAGCCAAAGAATATTCTCAAGTATTAGCAGTTGAGTTATCAATTCAACCATACCTAGATAACTTAGTATCTGCAGCAAAGTATTTAGTAGCAAATTAATATGGAAGTAACGGTAACGATAGCAAAAGTAATATTTTTGGGTTTTGTAGTGATTGTAAAAGTAGCAATGGAAAAGTAAATAAGCGAAGAACAATATGTGAAAAGCTCGTGGGCATTGGATAGGTGATGGAGAATTATGCCGGATGAGGTTCATCATGTAACAATCATAACATAGGGTGACACAGAACTAGCTCCAATTCATCAATGTAATGTAGGCATGTATTCCGAATATAGTCATACGTGCTTATGGAAAAGAACTTGCATGACATCTTTTATCCTACCCTCCCGTGGCAGCGGGGTCCTAATGAAAACTAAGGGATATTAAGGCCTCCTTTTAATAGAGTACAGGACCAAACCATTAACACATAGTGAATACATGAACTCCTCAAACTATGGTCATCACCGGGAGTGGTCCCGATTATTGTCACTTCGGGGTTGCCGGATCATAACACATAGTAGGTGACTATAGACTTGCAAGATAGGATCAAGAACTCACATATATTCATGAAAACATAATAGGTTCAGATCTGAAATCATGGCACTCGGGCCCTAGTGACAAGCATTAAGCATAACAAAATCATAGCAACATCAATCTCAGAACATAGTGGATACTGGGGATCAAACCCTAACAAAACTAACTCGATTACATGATAGATCTCATCCAACCCATCACCGTCCAGCAAGCCTACGATGGAATTACTCATGCACGGCGGTGAGCATCATGAAATTGGTGATGGAGGATGGTTGATGATGACGACAGCGACGAATCCCCCTCTCCGGAGCTCTGAACGGACTCCAGATCAGCCCTCCCGAGAGGTTTTACGGCTTGGCGGCGGCTCCGTATCGTAAAACGCGATGAAACATTCTCTTTGTTTTTTTCTCCCCGAAAGTGAATATATGGAGTTGGAGTTGAGGTCGGTGGAGCGTCAGGGGGCCACGAGGCAGGGCGCGCGCCCAGGGAAGGGGGCAGGCGCGCCCCCCACCCTCATGGACAGGGTGTGGGCCCCCTGATGTGGATTTTTCTTCCACTATTTTTAATATTTTCCAAAAAGATGTTCCGTGGAGTTTCAGGTCATTCCGAGAACTTTTGTTCCTGCACATAAATAACACCATGGAAAGTCTGCTGAAAAGAACGACAGTCCGGGTTAGTTCCATTCAAATCCTGCAAGTTAGAGTCCAAAACAAGGGCAAAAGTGTTTGGAAAAGTAGATATGACGAAAACGTATCACGCCACTTGTGGCAACATGATGGTCTTCTCCTTTTTCGTAGATCTGTTTATTAAAAATATTTTATCTCTTAAACTATGCGTCCAAATTTTGAACCGTTTTCACCGTTGGATTCCTCTCGTCGAGATCTTAAACTAGATCTCATGTTGATAGGTTTTGACGATTTTTTTTCACGAAAAAAACCCGACCCGGGAGCACGGGTTTTTTCTCTTTCCGAAAGAGGCATGCCCGTGCCTCTCGCTGAAACAAAACTGTCCCTCTCGCAGAAGAAAAAAAATAGAAAACGCGTTTTTTTCGTTTCCGAGAGGCACAGCCGTGACTCTCGCGAAAGCACAACCGCGCCTCTCGTAGAAGCAAAACCGGGCCTCTCGTGGAATGAAAAAAAAGAGAAAACGCGTTTTTTTCGTTTCCAAGTGGCACGGCCGTGACTCTCGCGAAATCATGCCTCTCGCGAAAGAAAAAAAAAATAGAAAACGTGTTTTTTTCCTTTTCCGAAAGACACGACCGTGACTCTTGCAAAAGCATAACCGTGTCTCTCGCGGAAGCAAAACCATGCCTCTCGCGGAAGGAAAAACAAAACAGAAAATATTTTTTTACGTTTCCGAAAGTCACGGCCGTGACTCTCGCGAAAGCACAACCGTGCCTCTCGCGGAAGCACAACCGTGCCTCTCGCGGAAGAAAAAAACACAATTTTTTCCGTTTCCAAAAGGCACGACCGTGACTCTCCCGAAAGCACAGCCGTGCATTTCGCGGAAGCAAAACCATGACTCTCGTGAAAGAGAAAAAAAGAAAACACGTTTTTTTGCGCAATTTTTTTTAATTTTTTTACCCAAAAGCTAAGGAAGACCGGTAGAAAACCGAAACATTGAAAAAACCGAAAACCCCATTTAAAAAGCCGAAAACGTCTGCAGAAAAATAAAAAATAAAAATCCGGAGAAAATGCCCAGAGCGCGACATGTGACGGGCGGCTGAGAGTGCACCAAGTGACGTTGATCATTGCGAGGCCCTCGAAGAAGCGCTCGTTAACTAGTTGCTCTTGATATAAAATATGTTTAGCAAACCTATGTGCTTTCGTGTTGGACCTGAAAGTTAGTGATTTTGGTATGTGTACAACCTCCCGAAGCTAGCCCAACAAAGCCCACAAAGCCCTGCCTATAAAAGACAGGCACTCCAAAAATGGACGAAAACCCTAGAATTGCTCGTATTTCCCATGCGCAGCCACCTCCTAGCGTCCTAATCGTCTTGCGCGCCGGCCAACCCACTTCCGCCAGCCACCGCCTACTGCTCGTCTTGCGCGCCGGCCAACCCACGACCGCCAGCTGCCACCCAGCCGCCGCCGCGATCTCGGATCAGATCGGACGGATCTCACCACGCCGCAACAGCGAGGCCCGCTCGGGCCCGAGCGAGGCCCTCCCCGAGCCCGTGCGCTCCCGCCCCTCGCCTCCTCCTGCCTCCCGAGCATCCCGGCCGCTGCCGGCAGCAGAAGCAGCAGCACCGGCCAGCCCCGTGGGCATCCCGAGCGCCGCGCCGTCGCCATCAGCCTCCAGCGTCGCCGGCACGAGCAGCCGCCGCACCACCAGATCGAACCGTCGTCGCACGAAGCTTTCTCGCCGCCGCAAGCTGCCGGAGACGCTCGCCCTCGGCCCGGCAGCTCCGGATCCGGCGAGATCCGAGCCAACGCGCCCCCTGCCGCCCCGATCCGCTGTCCCCGACCTCCATCGTCTCGCGGGCGCCGCCAGGAGCTCCGCTGCTCGCGTCTTCAGCCGCCATCGCCAGATCGGGAACGAGGCGTCTCCGCCGCAAGCTCCCGGAGACGCTCGCCCTCGCCCCGGCAGCTCCGGATCCGGCGAGATATGAGCCACCGCGCCCCCTGCCGCCCGGATCCGCTGTCCCCGACCCCCGTCGTCTCGCGGGCGCCGCCAGGAGCTCCGCTGCTCGCGTCTTCAGCCGCCATCGCCAGATCGGGAACGAGGCGTCCCGCGTTGACCCCGCCCAGGCTGCCTCGCGTCTGCTCCGCGCGTGGGCCGCAGCCAGCCGGTCCAGCAGGCGCAGGTGAGCAGCCTAGTGCACCTCTCTCCTCCCTCTGCTGTTGGGTTCCGGCCCAGTTGCTCGTCCGGATTACGCCTCGCTGTGGGTGCATAATAGTTATTCTGCGTGCGCGGTTTAAACCCAGTTAGGCCTCTGTATGGCCCAGTTTGCTGTTTGCATGGGCGTTGCATAATGTCTGACGCTCGTCTATTCGGCCCAGCTCGCGCAGATTGCAGCCCTTTTGTACAGGGTCTGTTTGTTTTAATTTGTTCAACACTAGTTAGTTTGTGTGATTATACATGACGCTGGTTCATCAAATTATCATTCACAGATAGGGTATTCAATGGGCGAAAACTGTTCTTATTGCTTATATTAGATTTTGCACTGCCAGAACATAGCTCAGGTGGTGTTTTGCTGTTGTTTGCCACAGTTTACTACTACATTTACATAGCCAGGTGGAGTACATTATAGTTAGGCAAGTTTGACTCTGTTAAGTGTTAAGCGTGTATGCATTCTTTATCTAATTCTGGCATGCCACATTTCCAAACTGCGCCCCACATTTCAGATAATTTTTTTATAGAAAGCTTGCCACATCCTGTGATGATCAGTTTGCTCACCACATTGGTGTGTGGCTTGACACACATCTGGCATTGTAAGTTAGTAATAAAAAAAATAAGCAATCCATGGCAACTAACCAAACAAGTCCTCAGTTCAGCATTTTGATAAATAACCGTTTGTTTACAGCCATTAAATAATATTTTTACAAGAACTGCTAAGTTTAATTCTGTGAATTGACTAGCCTCTGCAATACAGAGCACAGGGCCAAACTGGCCATTAAGACCAATGGACTAGATTTTAGATGAGCGTCATTTACATAGTCTAAATACATTGAGCATTTATCTCTATGTTCTTGTATTGGCCAGTTTGGCCCCACATTTCAGATACTTTTTTTATAGAAAGCTTGCCACATCCTGTGATGATCAGTTTGCTCACCACATGGGTGTATGGCTTGACACACATCTGGCATTCTAAGTTAGTAATAAAAAAATAAGCAATCCATGGCAACTAACCAAACAAGTCCTCAGTTCAGCATTTTGATAAATAACCGTTTCTTTACAGCCAGGATGGCTCTGATACCAGCTCTATGGGGACCCCGACTTATAAGTCGAGATCACCGAATGCACGTGTACAGTTATCCCAGAGATCAATGCTCACTGAACACACAGAAGCTGAATAACAAGAGTCTTACATCCATACATACCGTCTTACACAAATTATGACCAATATGGTCCAGTCTTGAGTATAACTTTGCAGCAGAAAAATCTTCGTCGATAACTTGGACCCATGCTATCTGCCTTAACCCTATAGGCATTCTGACTGGGAAGCGTCCTAGCTCGCATGTTCGTCACCGAAGTATTCTTCTTCATATCATGTTCTTTCATGCCTGGCCAATAAAATAACCAGTGGCAAGCCAATGAGTACTTTGAATGTACTCGCAAGCAACCCATGTTTTGGTTCGAGATACAACAATGCATGATATAGGTAAATTTTTGCAGAAAGCTAGTTTTGAGTGCAATGACATGTTCAACAACTTGTAAGACGTGCATCAGGAGAATTCAAGTAACCATGAGGACATGTTACATATATCAACATAAATAGAGTGGGCATCAACCCAGCGCAATCATGTCAAGTCCTTTGACTTGACCCAAGTAGTTCTTCCCCCACACACACTGGTTGAAAACAAATGGACGTAGCCCAAGAGCGGTTACCCAACTCTCCTTGACCGTGGACACGGCTATTCGAATAGTTTTACGCTCTACAGAGGTTGCACACTTTACCCATAAGATCCGGGGAACTTTCGTGTCATCCACGACCCGCGGTACCTCAAGTACCCGGGGTAAGCACCCGATCACTATCTTTCCCTAGACGACACTAACAAGGAGTCCACTCGTTGTTCCGTATCCTCACAATGTACATCATACGAGACTCACTCGAGATCGTAACATCCGAGAGTGGACACAATGGTGTATCCGGTGCCCTGTGAAAACAGTCATGGCCGCCCTACCTGGCATGACCCCGTCCCGAGAGAGCGCACCAACAACTCTCCCGTCACTAGTAATGTGGGCTCCAAGCTAGTATCGGCCTAGGTAATCGATAATGCCCTTTCCCATACAAGGGTAGAGTGGTTGCGCATGTAAGGTTGGAATAACGGTCGCAACTTAAACCAATCCGTTTTGAAACAAAACAACACACACACACTTGCCTCGGTACACCACTTTGTCATCAAGTGGTTACCCAACTCATTATCTCCCTCGGGCATAAGTGGCACCCGATGGGGTTTTCGAAAAGTTTTTGAAAAAACCTTGCTTCCATCACCATACATATACCCATCCCATTTGCGTAGCATCTACTTAGCATCCTAACTACACCCACTCGCATAACCCTCATAAGAAGGTAGGGTCATGCATCATGCAAGTGTCAACGAGAAAAGCAACGGAGGAAAACCACTTCAAGTGGTCACCATTTTATCATGACTTCGATTCAATCAATAAAAGTGCCATATGACATGCATAAAAAGAGTTTCTTAGACATGGTCAAAGGGTTGCTTGCCTGTTTTAGCAAAGTCTTCGAGGTCTTCAAATATCTCTGGTCCAACTCCAAGCATTTCGTCTACTTCGTCAACTATCGTCGAAAGCAACCATAATAAGCAACACAACAAGGCAGAAAATAAAAGTGCTCTAAAAATATTTATTTAATTTTTCTAGGATTATAGTTATGAAAATGCTAGAATTTTGGGCAGAAATGACTTTTATGTGACATGCTAGAATTTTCTTGGATTTTTATGAAAATATTTCCTGTAGAAATATTTCAAATCCTTGAAATGGGCAGAAATGGTTTTGGGAGGTTTTGTCCAATATTTTGAACATGACCATGTGTTGAAACTCATATATATGGACAATATATGTCCACTGAGTTTCCCTGATTTTTCTCAAATATTTTTCAAGCTTTAAAATAATTTTAACCTATTTAAGACCATTTCTGGCCTTAAGAAAAAGCCTTTAAATAAAATAGGAAAATAACTTTTAAAATTATATTTTTATGGTTTCTGGGTATCCTATATCTAATAGGAGTCAAATATATTTTTGGAAAGATTTTTATTGTCCTCAATTAGGTACTTGCAGTGCAAGCCTCAATTCAGGGGGTTTTTGGAAAACTAATTTTTTGAAAATACTATTTGGCCAAATTATTTTTGTAAGAAATTATTTTTATGTCCTATACACATGACATGATCATTGGTTCAAGAGTTGGGAGCAAGGAGATGAAGATAGGAGTTGGAGGATTTATTTGATTTTTATAGCACTTGCAAACAACACACAAAATCCAATGAAGGCAAGGTCCAAAACACTCAAAAGTTTTTGTCAAACCACATTTTATCATGATTTATTAGCTTAAGTGTTGTGGCATGAAAATCAAGGTGTGACAGAATATGTCACTAGTGTTATTATCTCCATATACAGTGCAAATTATCATGTTGGTAGTATCATACTATCATGTGACTGCGCTGCATACCGATGATGATGCTGGCTATCTAATGGCCGGGTCATCGCACAAGCTAGAGCCCTAAAAAAAGTGCAGGACAAGTCGTGGGTGCCCGTGGCTGCAAGAGGCAGAGTTAAACGGCGGTGCTACTGCTTCATTCAGAAATACAAGGCCCAAGGCAGGGATTACAACAATCAAAGGTCCCATCATGAACCAAGCATATCTTTGATCATCATTCAAACTCTCAGTGAGCCACTGACTTCTGGATTTGCGTACAGAGAGCGTACAAACATTTGGCTAGCACATACATCCGTGAAATCAAAAACATATCTAGAAGATTGACAAAGAAGATAACTAGTATTCCCACAACTATCCAGACATGAGGAATACAACATACTACATACAAGGTGCTGACCAAAGACTCAACTACAAACAAGACTCAAAACCACAAACAAGGCTCAACAACTAAGCTTCAAGTGTTGACCGAAGACAGATGAATAGCAAAAGACTAACTACAAAATGGGGTGCTGCTAGGCTCCCTTGGGATAATGTCCTGAGGTGAAATGAGATAGCTTTAAAGATTTGAGATCACCAGCGTCATATAACTGCTTCTGTACATGACATATAACCACTCCAAATTTTATGATGAAGAGGTAATCAGCTCCTATCACATTGTATTCCTGACCATTCTGGAGTCTCCTGTAGTCCTTAAGTGCCTCCATCCGATGTGCGATTCTATTGCGAAGATACAGGAAAAACATCTCACAATCATACAGGAGCTCAATATGAACTCTGTCTGCTTCTGGCATGGCCTGATAAGTAGGTACATCTATCCCCAACCAGCGAGCTATTCTAACAGGAGTAATAGCGTACATCCCTCCTTGTGGATGTGTGTATGTTGCGTTCAACAATGCATTGCCGATAGCCAAGTTTCTCCAGTTGTGAAGAAAAGGCTGCAGACTCAGCAAAATGGCTTCCCTTTTCTGATCCTCAATTGTTGTATTCACGTGGTCAAACATCTTCTGAAATACCAAGCATCCAACTCCAATGGGAATCAAAGATGCATGGATATGGTATAAATCAATGTTTGCAATGCCTTCATCTCCATCTATCATTGTAAACAGATCCTGAATCTCTGGAGGAATACCACCTGCAGCAATAAAAATAGCCCTTAAAATGCCTACTGCAGCCCTGTAATTCTCCCTTACCAATCGATGCCACTCACGTATCGGGTCGGTCGAAAGAAGCTGCACCCCTTTCAATCGAACACAACCATCAGCACCAACATACACATGTTGTCTTCCGATGCTCTGAAAATGCTTTCCTATCTGAACAGTACACCAGAGATCCTCAAAAAGTGTTCTTGCAATCATTTTTCCACCTTCTGTAGCAACTAGATGTTGAACTGTTTCGCAAGGAAGTTCAATATCATCATCTATGTCTCCTCTCTTTCCAGTATAAGGGGCCCTGACTGCAACAGGCCTTTCACGCACATATTCATCCACTTGTAGACATCCATGGGCACACTCAATACCATCAACGACATACTTGTCAAAACACAGAAATGGAAGAAAATGGCTGTCTTCAACATCAAACTCAGGATACATAACTCTGTTAACATAAAAGAAAGCGGGTAAGGAAGGGAATTGGAGATTTCAAATCTGGAAATACATTTGCAACAAGTAAAAACAAATGATTCGAAAGTGTATTGACGCATTTCAGAAGACATTGCTGAACTACGTATGGACGTATTGCACATTGTGCATTGCGACCACATGGTTATCTATATATTCTTCCCTAAAAGTACCTCCAAAAAGACCAATACAAGAACAGAGAGATAAACGGTCAATGTATTTAGACTATGTAAATGACGCTCATCTAAGATCTAGTCCATTGGTGTTAATGGCCAGTTTGGCCCTGTGGTTCTGTATTGCAGAAGCTAGTCAATTCATAGAATTAAACTTAGAAGTTCTTGTAAAAATATTATTTAATGGCTGTAAAGAAACGGTTATTTATCAAAATGCTGAACTGAGGACTTGTTTGGTTAGTTGCCATGGATTGCTTATTTTTTTATTACTAACTTACAA
Source organism: Triticum urartu (assembly GCF_056163025.1). Taxonomy (NCBI): domain Eukaryota; kingdom Viridiplantae; phylum Streptophyta; class Magnoliopsida; order Poales; family Poaceae; genus Triticum; species Triticum urartu. Next base: position 503,617,731 of record NC_141878.1, read on the forward strand.
TGCCAGATGTGTGTCAAGCCATACACCCATGTGGTGAGAAAACTGATCATCACAGGATGTGGCAAGCTTTCTATAAAAAAAGTATCTGAAATGTGGGGCCAAACTGGCCAATACAAGAACAGAGAGATAAATGCTCAATGTATTTAGACTATGTAAATGACGCTCATCTAAAATCTAGTCCATTGGTCTTAATGGCCAGTTTGGCCCTGTGGTCTGTATTGCAGAGGCTAGTCAATTCATAGAATTAAACTTAGCAGTTCTTGTAAAAATATTATTTAATGGCTGTAAAGAAACGGTTATTTATCAAAATGCTGAACTGAGGACTTGTTTGGTTAGTTGCCATGGATTGCTTATTTTTTATATTACTAACTTACAATGCCAGATGTGTGTCAAGCCACACACCAATGTGGTGAGCAAACTGATCATCACAGGATGTGGCAAGCTTTCTATAAAAAAAATTATCTGAAATGTGGGGCGCAGTTTGGAAATGTGGCATGCCAGAATTAGATAAAGAATGCATACACGCTTAACACTTAACAGAGTCAAACTTGCCTAACTATAATGTACTCCACCTGGCTATGTAAATGTAGTAGTAAATTGTGGCAAACAACAGCAAAACACCACCTGAGCTATGTTCTGGCAGTGGAAAATCTAATATAAGCAATAAGAACAGTTTTCGCCCATTGAATACCCTATCTGTGAATGATAGACTCTTGTTCTTCAGCTTCTATGTGTTCAGTGAGCATTGATCTCTGGGATAACTGTACACGTGCATTCGGTGATCTTGACTTATGAGTCGGGGTCCCCACAGAGCTGGTATCAGAGCCATCCTGACTGTAGGAAGCCTTAGTTAGCATGGTCGTTAGTTAGGGTAGAACTATTTCCAAACTATTACAAGTTTTCAAAACTATCTATACTTCTCTTCCCTTCTCAGTTTTTCAAAAACTAAGGTATACTTTCCCCATCGATCTCTTCCCTTCAAAACTATTGCAAACGGTCGCTAGCACCCTCAAGCCCCTGACCACGGGATTCCTTGTAATCCTTGTGGATAGCCTAGGAGGAGTACACCTTGCCAAACACTCACCCACCTCTTCTGGACCCAAGATTCGCGACACCACAACAAGACGATGCCAACAGAAGATGCGCCTTTGAAGAATGAGGACATGAAGACCCAGAGGATGGTGACACCTCTGAATTTGCCCCAGGATGATGCAACCTTGTCCTATGACGATCAGGGTGTAAGATATGCAAGACCATGATAGACATCCCTAATAGAGCAATCATGTCATTACCGTTGTTGTATCGGCAACCACCGGTGGATGAGAACCTCGCCATTTGGCCCGGGTCACTATAGTGAGCAGGAAAACGGTTCTCTTCATCCCCTGCTCATGGTGTCGATGCTTTCATCAACGTAACCGACATGTTGGGCCTCTACTATGCCTTGTTAATATCATTGCATAAGGGATTACCTACCTGGTACCGTCGATGCCTTAGAAGGCAAAAGGGGTCGTCGTGATTAAGAAGACAACAGAAGACCGAGTCAATGCCTGCTACGAGGAGCCACCTTCACCCCATCACTTCAATAGGCGAGAAGTTGTTGAAGAATCTTCAGGCTCAACCCGGATTGTTTCATCGAACAACTACAAGAGACGTAGCAACACCTGAGGGAAACCCAAAAGACTGCATGAGGCACAAAGTAAAGCGCGACTACTTAGTCCGAGAACCCCTAGGGTAGGATGAGTTGTGTAACCCCTATGCGCAGTCGAGTCCGTATGATGGTTCGAATAGAACCATGATTGTGCGTTACTTGTTTTTATTTGTTTGTGTTTTGATATAGGTCGCACTTTTGCCCTAGGCAACAATTATGCGACTATATCACCTTCCTTACCTTGTTTCTTTTGTTTGGCCCTTTTGGCACCCGTTTGTTTGCACTTACACTATAGAACCCCTTTAGGCATCCCCCTCCTCTATGCTAATTTTCCCTCTCATCTCTCTCTCCTCAACTGAAGACCAGCAAGGCAAGATGCACCAAGGACTCCACCTCGGCGACCAACTAGCACTGAAGACTTTTGCTACAGCTTCCTAGACCAAGTGCAACCCCGTATGTTTACACCTCAAGACTAGAAACCCATCTCTAGACCCTTCGAGACTTCACAAGATACCCCAGCTCAAATCCTTTACCATGTGCTTAACCCATAGAATTGCAAGAGAACTAGTTAAGCCTCCATAACCTTGCTTATCACTGGGTTCATTATGGAACTAGTGGACATAGTGAACGAGCACATTATCATCCTAATATAGCACAAGAACTGACGATGCCATAGGGAAGACCAATTTGAGGATATAGGAATAGAGGACAAATGACTTGATGAGTTTATATCAATGACTTCGAGGAATCATCTGAGGCTATTTGGTGGATTATGAGGCTTTCATGTTGGTAGATGAACTTGGAAGGATCATGATTATAGATTAGAATAGCTTTCATTACCCCTGAGTAAATTGGATTTTGTAGAACAATTATGATCGCAAGCTGAGATTCTTGGAGGTGCAAGGATTTGACTTGATCAGATGATATTGATAGGAGCATTGTTCAGGAATTCGGTAACCGGTAACTGCTCGGTCAACTACTGATTAGCGATTAATCGGTTAATCGGCCATTTAACTGAATTAATCGGTCGATCATTAATCGGCTGCACATGAGAATATATTGGCAACATGTAACTAGTTTTTCACGTATTGTACCACATAATCCAATGCTCACAACTATGTATTATACAGTTATACTAAAATATAATGTCGTAGGCACATAAAAAGCATGGACAAGAGGTAGAATTGTTACCTGGACGGTTTGGTCATGATGCATCCAAACCAGAGGTTATGGTGCCAAATAATGGCCTAGATTGTCACTTCGGTTATGCCCCTTTTTTTATGGATGCCGCTTCAGTTACCTGACCCATCACCGACTAATTGGTTTGATGATCAGTTAATCGTCTGACAACCGATTAAATGCCAGTTAATCGGCTTGACCATTTAATGAACCGAGTATGTGCTATTCGCCTCAGTTAGGCACTGAGTAGCGATTAAATGGGCATTTAAATGGTAACTCGGTTGAGTTCTTGAACAATGGATAGGAGACAGTTGATATTACGATAATGACTTGGGGGAAACATGTATGGATTTTTGTTGGACATGAGATTTGGATTTAAGTAGGTGATTCTAGTTGAGTATAGATGCTGAGTAAGTCTACATGGTTCGGAGTAAATTGGATTCAGACTGATAATCTTGATCATGATACCATGTTTCTCAGTGGACAATAAACTAGGAGATTGGATTAGTTGTCAGAGTTGATTGAGGGATCTATAGGGGCTTGACGTTGGGAGTTACTTGACCCCTATAATGGAAATTGGTGGACTGACTATAGTAGAGATAGCCTTCTCAAGTATTTGGGGATTATAGGACATTAGAAGATCGTGTGGAACACCATATACATTGGATTTGTAGAATTAATGGATTATGTAGTGATTAATGGAAGTTAACGGGTTGTTGGAGTTGATTCATAGGAAGGAAACAAGATTTTGGAGTGGCATACGACGTGTTTCCTTAGGATAGAGATGCAGTAACATGGACTTTGGAAGAATAGGATGAGCACTTGGATTATCGTGTTTTAGTCCAGCTTGTATGCTCTACCCATGGATTTTTAGGGGTAGCCCTACATATGAGTTTGGGGATCGTAGACATGTACGATTTTGTTAGACCTCCTCTCGAGGGTCCTGGGGATATGAATAGCATGAGTAATGGCGGGAGTTGACACATACGAGATGATGCTTTCGGTGGTATAAGGTGATTTGTTTGAAGGACTAGGTAGGACTATTGGCATCTCAGAAACCATGCTTAAAGATAAGATGATAGCGTTCACCCACACACTAGAATCCTTGAAACCCTTAAGCTCTACCAAGCCACAACATGGACGGACCATGACCTTGGGCCTTGACTCTAGGTCTGGAAGGGCTTGGCCAGTACACAACCAAGACCACCACCAGTACCCTAGCCCACTTTACGTACCCCATAGACATCATGGAATACTTGGACAAGTTAGTTGTCATCTTTATTTAATGACATACTTGTCTACCCGAAGACGGAAGTAGAGCCGTTCAACTGATCAGAGAACATCTGAGGACCGCCATGTCAAGGAGGAAGAACTACACCAACCGTCGTCGTCAAGAAGCAAACTTCCGCGTCGAAGACCGAGCGTATCTGCAAACCACTCCTCTCGAAGGAACAAAAGGAAGCTCACACCAAAAATTTATCGGCCCTCCCCAAGATCACCGCAAGACAAAGAGTAGACGGCTACCAGCTGGAACTACCACCTGAGTTACCCACTGTGCACAACGTTGTCCACACGACACCACTCCGAAAATGTTTCCAACTTCCTAACTAGCCCTGTCTCTACAAGGACATCGACCATGAGCTATCGACCTCCAGCCCAATATGACCTACGCGAGAGACCCCAATTGCAACCTGGATCAAGCAGGACGTCGTACACGAAGCCATGTCATCAATTATTTCAAGGACCAATGAAGCACCACACGGAAGCAGAAACAGTACGAGGACATGAGGACTACCCCAGATTTAAGTCTCGTATTCCTTTCCGCGCCTAGTCTGGGAATCTCGGGGACGAGATTCTTGTAAGGGGGGTAGGTCTGTCACACCTTGATTTTCATGCCACAACACTTAAGCTAATAAATCATGATAAAATGTGGCTTGACAAAAACTTTTGAGTGTTTTGGACCTTGCCTTGATTGAATTTTGTGTGTTGTTTGCAAGTGCTCTAAAAATCAAATAAATCCTCCAACTCCTATACTTCATCTCCTTGCTCCAAACTCTTGAACCAATGATCATGCCATGTGTATAGGACATAAAAATAATTTCTTACAAAAATAATTTGGCCAAATAGTATTTTCAAAAAGTTAGTTTTCCAAAAACCCCCTGAATTGAGGCTTGCACTGCAAGTACCTAATTGAGGGCAGTAAAAATCTTTCCAAAAATATATTTGACTCCTATTAGATATAGGATACCCAGAAACCATAAAAATATAATTTTAAAAGTTATTTTCCTATTTTATTTAAAGGCTTTTTCTTAAGGCCAGAAATGGTCTTAAATAGGTTTAAATTATTTTAAAGCTTGAAAAATATTTGAGAAAAATCAGGGAAACTCAGTGGACATATATTGTCCATATATATGAGTTTCAACACATGGTCATGTTCAAAATATTGGACAAAACCTCCCAAAACCATTTCTGCCCATTTCAAGGATTTGAAATATTTCTACAGGAAATATTTTCATAAAAATCCAAGAAAATTCTAGCACGTCACATATAACATATTTGATGATCTAGCAAAGCCTCATGCCTTGAAGATGAAGAAAACATCATCAAACCCCCTTAAAACCCTTTCTGTCCAGAACCAAATTTGTACAACTCTACATTGCCAAGTATGTCCTTTTGATCTGAATTTTTGTGGACATGTTCAAATCCTCAAATGATGACACTACACCAAGTGGTGCATCAAGGAGAATAGATTTGCATGACTAAATCTTGGTAAAGCCATTTCTGCTGATTTCTAGGGTTTACCAAAGTTACATTGGCTACTTTGCCCAAATGAGCTCAAACTTTGTGGAACACCCTACTTCTACGTGCCATTCCATCCTGTTAATTATCATGGCAAGTGGAATTAATTTTCTTGCCCAAACCAACAACAAACACCTTCTGCCATTTTTCCAATATCATCATTTTGACCTCTTCCACTAATCCCCATGAGCCCAAGTTTTTACCACAGCTGCCCCAGGTCACCTCCTACCTCCAGTAGCCCCCCCTATTCCAAAGCTCCATGATTGATGGGGTAAAACCCCATTTTCCCCTCTGGACAGCCACTGTTCACCTCTCTCTCAACCTCTCTCCTCTCCTAAAGGCTCTCGAGAGCATCCAATGCTTCCTCCCCTTTCTTTAATACTCCCTAGCACTACTGGACATTAGTGGCCGCGCCCACAAGGCATATAAAATGCCATGGCATGCCATTTGCATGCTCTGGAGCACCCTACAGTGCGCTCTAGCACTGTAGCCGTCCCCTGCCAACCACCTCCGGCCACCTCGGGCCTCCCCAACACGCCCGACGATGCGCCTCGGCGTCCACAGCACGGCAGTTGGTCGGCCCCCTCCTCGTTCTCCCTCCTCCTGCCTCCTCTCGCACGTGCATCGGCCGCCCGAGCGCTCCAATGGGCAGCCTCACATGCGCGATGCCCTGGAACTTCCCCGCTCCTTCTCTCCCTTCCCCTGGTCGTAGGCCTCCTCCACTAACGCCCCAGACACGCCCACATGAGCCCCCGTGACCTGCAGCAACGGCAACAGCCTCGCCGGCGCACTGGACCACGGTGAGCCATGGGCCGGCTATATAAAGCCGTCCTAGGCCTCCCTCTGGATCCTCTTCGCCCTCTCTCACTCCCAGTGACCCCCTGGACCAAGCCAACTCTCTCCCCGTGCCCTCCATCCACCAGCATGGCCGGAGCCTTGCCGTCGGCCTCGACTTAAATTCTCGCCACCCGAGCCCCCTCCTCCTCGCCTCATCATCCCATGGCATCACCAAGACCATCGTGGAACTCTCCCCTGCTACTTACCCTCCTTCCCGTGGCCATGCGGTCGAGCCCCATCTCCACCGTCAGCCCCGCCCACCATGGCCGACGAAGCGCCCGCGTCCGACCACCCCTGCGATCGCAGCGCACCTTGGCGGATGCGGCGTTGTCTCCTGGACCCGCTGGTCTGCTGGGCGTCGCCGGAGATGGCCGATGCCACCGGGGAGAGCGCCGGCACCGTCCGGCCTCGCCTCCTCTGTCTCCCCACGCGCACGCGCGGGAGGTTGGCGATGAACCCGACTAGTGGGCCCCATGTGTCGGCGACCCTGAGGGCCAGCCCCGCGAGTTAAGTGGACACGACTTCTTCGGAAGCCGTCTCCCCACGGCCAAGGCGCACTTCTAGCGGGTGTTTTCGACGCCGCCACTCCCCCCTCTGCGCGGCTGAGCGACTAGGCCAGGCCCAGTTCGCTCGGCACTATATCTCGCCCGCTGTGCGCTGTCGCCGCCCAGATCTAGCCCATTCGGGTAAAAATCTTTTCCTTTTTCTTTTCTATAAAACTTGTAAAATCTCCCAAATATTCAAATAAGATCCAAATTTGATGATTCAAAATCCTAGGGTCTTCTAAATTCCTGATCTACCTCATGGTATAGCCTACACTGTTTTCCAGAAAAGTTTCCTTCACACATATTTAAATAAACCTATATTTCCTTTTCTGAGCCAAACTTTAGAAAATCACAGAGAGCACATATTTGATCAAAATTCCATTGTTCAAACTCCAAGATGATTCTAAGTTCATAACTTAGTTTATGAACATTTTTTTATACTTTCTGTGCCACACAAAATAATGAGCCATTTCTTCATACTTGCAACTTTGCCAATTCATAGGAAATTCATTTGAACTCCAAATCCAGTGAAACCAACTCCTAGATGCTTCTAAAATCATGTTTTGTTAAATGGGTGCCTTTGCTCATTTTTCAAAAATATATTTCTGTACACTTCTTGCAAATCCATAAACCTCTTGATTCCATCATATCAAAATGTTTAGAAATATCCACTGACCCAATTCCAATGAAACCACTCTGGTTATTTTTCATATAACCTGAGATGTCCTAGAGAAGTCAAATAAATATTTTTAGAGCACTTTTATTATCTGCCTTGTTGTGTTGCTTATTATGGTTGCTTTCGACGATAGTTGACGAAGTAGACGAAATGCTCGGAGTTGGACCAGAGATATTTGAAGACCTCGAAGACTTTGTTAAAACAGGCAAGCAGCCCTTTGACCATGTCTAAGAAACCCTTTTTATGCATGTCATATGGCACTTTTATTGCTTGCATCGAAGTCATGATAAAATGGTGACCACTTGAGGTGGTTTGCCTCCGTTGCTTTTCTCGTTGACACTTGCATGATGCATGACCCTACCTTCTTATGAGGGTTATGTGAGTGGGTGTAGTTAGGATGCTAAGTAGATGCTACGCAAATGGGATGGGTATATGCATGGTGATGGAAGCAAGGTTTTTTTCAAAAACTTTTCGAAAACCCCATCGGGTGCCACTTATGCCCGAGGGAGATAATGAGTTGGGTAACCACTTGATGACGAAGTGGTGTACCGAGGCAAGTGTGTGTGTGTTGTTTTTTTTTCAAAACGGATTGGTTTTAGTTGCGACCGTTATTCCAACCTTACATGCGCAACCACTCGACCCTTGTATGGGAAAGGGCATTATTGATTACCTAGGCCGATACTAGCTTGGAGCCTGCATTACTAGTGACGGGAGAGTTGTTGGTGCGCTCTCTCGGGACGGGGTCGTGCCAGGTAGGGCGGCCATGACTGTTTTCATAGGGCACCGGATACACGGTTGTGTCCCCTCTCGGATGTTATGATCTCGAGTGAGTCTCGTATGATGTACATCGTGAGGATACGGAACAACGAGTGGACTCCTTGTTAGTGTCGTCTAGGGAAAGATAGTGATCGGGTGCTTACCCCGGGTACTTGAGGTACCGCGGGTCGTGGATGACACGGAAGTTCCCCGGATCTTGTGGGTAAAGTGTGTAACCTCTGCAGAGTGTAAAACTATTCGAATAGCCGTGTCCACGGTCAAGGACAGTTGGGTAACCACTCTTGGGCTACGTCCACTTGTTTTCAACCAGTGTGTGTGTGGAAAGAACTACTTGGGTCAAGTCAAAGGACTTGACATGATTGAGCTGGGTTGATGCCCACTCTATTTATGTTGATATCTGTAACCTGTCCTCATGGTTACTTGAATTCTCCTGATGCACGTCTTACAAGTTGTTGAATATGTCATTGCACTCAAAACTAGCTTTCTGCAAAATTTTACCTATATCATGCATTGTTGTATCTCGAACCAAAACATGGGTTGCTTGCGAGTACATTCAAAGTACTCATTGGCTTGCCACTGGTTATTTTATTGGCCAGGCATGAAAGAACATGATATGAAGAAGAATACTTCGGTGACGAACATGCGAGCTAGGACGCTTCCGAGTCAGAATGCCTGTAGGGTTAAGGCAGATAGTATGGGTCCAAGTTATCGACGAAGATTTCTGCTGCAAAGTTATACTCAAGACCGGACCAGATTGGTCATAATTTGTGTAAGACGGTATGTATGGATGTAAGACTCTTGTTATTCAGCTTCTATGTGTTCAGTGAGCATTGATCTCTGGGATCACTGTACACGTGCATTCGGTGATCTCGACTTATGAGTCAGGGTCCCCACATATGCATAATACTAATATAAGTTACACACCATTATCTTTTTGATCAGAGGTTGAATCGATCATCAGAAGAAGAATTAGGCCAAAAATTAGTATAACCAGCCTTATGACTAGTCTACCACACACCACTAATCGCCCGCTCTAACAGCGTGCGATGCCTTTCTCCATCGAGATCCATTCGTCGGTCGATCTCTCTATGTCTTCAGGCATATGCAGCTGCCCACAGAAAATCACTCAAAAAAATAAAATCCGAAGGCGGCATGTAGATGGCAGAAAGGAGGAGACAGAGAGAAGTCTGTGCGTGAGCGCGAGTGTCGTGCTGGGTTCCCATGAAATCGTCCGTGTCCTCCATGTTTATATGCTGGACAGCATGGCATAGGGAGTAGTATTAAAATCGCGTGTTCTATTTCTGCCAGGCTGTGTGACATCCCTGACTCGGACTTCACAATAAGGCTTTCTAGGTACTTTCTTTTTAGGATTCGGATATCCAGCGAAAGTCAATTTTTAGGCATGACAAATCGAACATGTTTCATGGCAAATCATGTTTAACAGGAATGGGAAGTTTAGTTTGCGAGCATGGTAAATCTTCCCCAGTTTATTTCTTTGTTAGAAAATTGCCGTGCTTTGCAAACTAAATTTGTCATCATTACGCCAATATAAATTGCCATGAAAAATGTCAGATTTGTAATGCCTAAAAATCTGATGTCAAATTTTTAGCGTTTGCATCTTTTTAGCACGGGAAAGGACCCAAAAGTTCCCGAATTATATTACCAAAAGTGGTACAATATCAATTTTTAACAACTAAATATACACATTATCGGTTGAAAAGGTTGCCTAACAAGCTATACAACGGGAAGCCGCCACGCCGCAACGCCCATCTGCCGGACACTGAGGCCTCATTTGGTTGTTAGGGAATTAACACCCAGAGCAAACAAAGCACGGATGAGATCATTTTGGTCATTAATAAGCTAGGGGAGAAAACCACATCTAAGATCCATTCCCTGTCACCATTTGGCAGAGAGGGGAGATCCCTACCCCCGTACTACAACGAGAGGAAAACGAACAGACTCGTGCGGAAGGAAAGTTAGAGGCGTCCAACAAGAGCGACGAGGAATTTTCGCCCGATGTACCGAGACGTGGGAATCTTCCCCGGATTGTGACCCAGATTTGGCAGGGGAAAATCCCATGTAGTTGGCCTCCAAATGGCCATATAGATTTTCCCGGGTTAATATGTCACGTGCGTTTTGCGCCCAGGGATAAGTCTGGGATCCCATGGGATCCTATGGAACCAAATGAGGTTTGAAGGAGCCGCCATGCCGCCCAAAAATTATAGATGCATCGCTCGGAGGCATCGCCACGTGGAATCAATGCCTTCAGCTCGCCCACTACTTTTGGGAACGAGCCCCACCAACGTGGTGAGGACGGATGTGCGCGAGAGAGGAACCGTGCTAGTGGCTATGGTTTGCGCTCTGCTGCTCAGGAGGAGCGGGATGGGAGTTTATGATTTTTTTGGGTTTTCATTGTTATAATATGTAGACCAACTCCTCATCGTTGTTGAAAGCACTACTGCAGGAATGCCTAGTAGTGGTGGGCGCCTAAATCCCATCAATGACGAGCGAGCCTCTTTGGGCCACCCGCCACTGACCTCCTGCCATTGCTAAGGGGGCATCAATGGCGGGCGCCCACCCGTGTTGTCCATCTCGTAGCAGTGGCGGGCAAGGTGCGTCGCTCTCCAGTTCTGTGTGAAGTACGCGCATTGGGCGCTTGTTAACGCCTGTCATTGATTGTTGCAACAGGCTAAAATTAAAAACGCTGCCGTGGCAGCATATATTGTGCTGCCACAACAACATTAGCTAATGCAAATAGGGGACGGTTATCAATTAATACAAGCAGCTCAGTAATAAAACTAGTGGTAATAACTGAAAATAAAGAATGAGAAGTACATTAAAAATAAACGAGTCACACAAAATACATGCATGGTCATCATATAGTCTGTTGATCAAGTTGAACAACATAGTGCATGACGCCAAATATGTTTAGTTACAGTTTCAGTTTTGCCCGCTGCAATAAGCTAGATTAGCCTCTTTTGTTGGTTGGACTCATCTTCTTCAGAGATATTATAGAATAGGCCGGACGACGAGCGGACCTCCTTGTTTATGATAGTCATGAACCTGACTTGTAGTTCTTCGACCACTAAGCCAGCTTCAGCCGAATTGTTTTGTACTTCTTGACCCCATTTGAGGATTTTATCATGTTGATTTAACATTTCGCGGACCATATGAATTCTTCCATGTGAATGCATGCGTAGGTGTAGAAGCCACATGTCATACTAGTCGGCGGTTGTCGCATACAAGATAGAGTGTTTCATCTGAAGGCAATCATTTTCTTTCCGCTTCCTTTGTAGTTTTTTTCAACCGTGTGGCCTCCTTTAGTATTCCAATAAAAAATACAATCATCGAAAAGGTCCTTCAGGAGGGACCAGTCTTTTCCTGGGCTCTTCGTGGAATCCGACAAGTAACAATTGCACCTTTGCGGTCTTAGCACTAGGAGAACCCAATAGTTGTGCGCAAAATAGAATAAACATACCGCGATCATGACAATATTACAAATTTTGAGACGTGAAAACATATACGAAGGAAAAAGGTACAAAACCAAAAGCGTAAAGCCAAAGAAGGACGTACATGGGTCGGTACGGCACGAGGAGAATGTTTTTAAGTTTGTTCTGTTGCATGAAATCTAGAAGGTAACTCTTCATGCACCGCCTCCCTTCCTCATTTTCAAGTTTTCCTTGTTCATGAGATAAGGGTCGTCTATGTCGACATCGGAAATTTTCTTGCTTCTTTCCTCAGTGGCTTGAAAAAGCGCCCATAGCCTCATTAGGCAAGTTTCTAGACTATAGAATGTGAACACATAGAAGATCTTTTTGAAATCTACATATATTTTGTCCCTACTGAATTTTTAAAATAAAGTATATCCCTTTGGCACCTTCACAGTGTAATCTATTGGGTGAACGATGGGTCCTTGCTTATTATTGGCTAGCTCTAATTCCACAAGTTTGCCATGTAGAATCTTCATCTCAAGCCTCAGGTACTCGTACACTTTGTCTGGTAGCATTCCCTGACCCAGAATATAGGCACGTGTTTTTGGGTTGTCAGCACATTGTTCATATGCCAAAGACTTCTTTGGTGCCTTCTTTACCGGTGGTCTATGATACGTCTCCAACGTATCTATAATTTTTTATTGTTCCATGCTATTATATTATCTATTTCGGATGTTTAATGGGCTTTACTATGCACTTTTATGTTATTTTTGGGACTAACCTACTAACCAAAGGCCCAGTGCAAATTGCTGTTTTTTTGCCTATTTCAGTGTTTCGCAGAAAAGGAATATCAAACAGAATCCAAACGGAATGAAACCTTCGGGAGAGTTATTTTTGGAACAAACGCAATCCAGGAGACTTGGAGTAGACGTCAAGGAAGCAGCGAGGCGGCCACGAGGTAGGGAGGCGCGCCCAGGGGGCAAGCGCGCCCTCCACCCCTGTGGGCCCCTCATGGCTCCCCTGACCTAGTTCTTTCGCCTATATATACTCATATACCCTGAAAACATCCGAGAGTACCACGAAACCCTATTTCCACCGCCGCAACCTTCTATACCCGTGAGATCCCATCTTGGGGCCTTTTCCGGTGCTCCACCGGAGGGGGAATCGATCACTTAGGTCTTCTACATCAACACCATAGCCTCTTCGATGATGTGTGAGTAGTTTACCACAGACCTTCGGGTCCATAGTTATTAGCTAGATGGCTTCTTCTCTCTCTTTGGATCACAATACAAAGTTCTCCCCGATTCTCTTGGAGATCTATTCGATGTAATTCTTTTTGTGGTGTGTTTGTCAAGATCCGATGAATTGTGGGTTTATGATCAAGATTATCTATGACCAATATTTGGTTTTTCTCTGAATTCTTATATGTATGATTTGATATCTTTGCAAGTCTCTTCAAATTATCAGTTTGGTTTGGCCTACTAGATTGACCTTTCTTGCAATGGGAGAAGTGCTTAGCTTTGGGTTCAATCTTGCGGTGTCCTTTCCCAATGACAGCAGGGGCAGCAAGGAACGTATTGTATTGTTGCCATCGAGGATAAAAAGATGGGGTTTATATCATGTTGCTTGAGTTTATCCCTCTACATCATGTCATATTGCTTAATGCGTTACTCTGTTCTTATGAACTTAATACTCTAGATGCATGCTGGATAGCGGTCGATGTGTGGAGTAATAGTAGTAGATGCAGAATCGTTTCCGTCTACTTGTCACGGACGTGATGCCTATATACATGATCATGCCTAGATATTCTCATAACTATGCGCTTTTCTATCAATTGCTCGACAATAATTCGTTCACCCACCGTAAATTATGCTATATTAAGAGAAGCCACTAGTGAAACCTATGGCCCTCGGGTCTATCTTCCATCATATTATTTTCCTATCAATTCGCTATTTCTTTCGTCTTTTATTTTGCAATCTTTACTTTCCAATCTATATCATAAAAATACCAAAAATATTTATCTTATTATCTCTATCAGATCTCACTTTTGCAAGTGGCCATGAAGGGATTGACAACCCCTTTATCGCGTTGGTTGCAAGGTTCTTATTTGTTTATGCAGGTACGAGGCGACTTGCGTGTAACCTCCTACTGGATTGATACCTTGGTTCTCAAAACTGAGGGAAATACTTACGCTGCTTTGCTGCATCACCCTTTCCTCTTCAAGGGAAAACCAACACATGCTCAAGAGGTAGCAGTCTACCATTTGCATGTGTGGTGGTTGAACGTTTTGCCTTAGTATTCCTTTTTGCAGCCTTTAGATGCGTATTTCTTTTTTTGTCCGGTTCGACGAAAACGGGCGGACAGGACATCGCTTCTTGGGCCACCATATTCTTCAGTGTTGTTTGAGTAAACTTTGTTTTTTTGTAAGGTTGTGCCCGGGGATGGGCTGGCGGCGTCTCCTCAACTGCATCATAATAAGGATTTTGTGATTCTTCAAGCATGTGCTCTTCCTGCACATCCTTAGCTGATACGGGGTTGCAAAGATCTAGAGGAGATCATCTAAGTGGCATTCCAACACCGTGGATGTTGGGAGATGGTGATGGTGCTGCAATGTCGGGGATGTTCGGAGACGGTGTTCTATTTGGGGATGGCTCTTCCATTGTGATATGCGTTGTAGGCCACTTGCGGTTACCACCAAAGCCTTTCGAAAGATACTGCAACTCATCACCCTCTTCTATAATGTTTTGTGGCAGAATCAAATTGTGGTATTCTGGGAACACCCTAAGCAAAGAAAACTTCTACACGTTCCCATCTAATTTTCTGTTGTGCATGACATTTCCTATAAAGACTCTA